>NC_046626.1:5732791-6051458 GCF_900324465.2 Anabas testudineus | reverse complement strand
AGAAAACCGGTTGTGCCCCCACATGCAGTAACACCTGTTATAATTTGCATTTTTCCTTGGCTCGCCCAGGATGGGACCAATCCCCCTTCGGGTTACAGATGTCAGGTTGAAGGTCCAGCTAATATCGTTAGCGTTACTGACAGGTCACACTCAGAAATTTGGAAGATCAGTGTCCACTGTTATCTTGCCAAAACATAAATTGTCCCATGGTCAAAATATCAAAATAGGCATTATCAGACGTGTCCGATATTGGGTGCATAACTAGCTTGGCAAATGTCATCCGGCAGCTACGTAGTTAGCTTTAGCTAGTTCCAACACTGGTGCTTAGCTACAAGTAAGCACAGGTAGCTAGTTAACGAGCATGTATAAACAGAACATATAACAGTAAATAACGCTAAAGGCCACATTATTCTCTGACATCTTATTAGTATGATCCAGCCGAAGGCCCCAGCAGTCATCCCCGGCCTCGTCAACACACAGCAGGGAATCCTCCGGCTCCGTACGGATGCTAAGCTAACACCTCCCAGCGGGAAAACTCACCCGGAGGACGTGGTAACCCTCGGAGCCTCCTCCCGGTATCTCCACGCTCTGCGCGCCCCCCATGGTTTCTCTCTTTTAAGGCTTTTTAGGGGTTTTTGACAGCTTAGGATCCAGCAGACGTGAGATACCTGGCTACTTCCACACACCGGGTACACGTCGCCAAATGACTAGCTGGGCGATGCGCATGCGCCGTTACGTGGCAGGAAATAAGGCCTCCTCTGAAATTGGAAATCAAATCACACATTTCAGAGGGTTATTGGTAAAATAGAGAGATGATCAGGATCAAAACATGGACCTACAGAATATCTATCACTGTTCTCAGAGTTTAATCTAGATCATTAAATTAGAAGCTGATATTTAAAACAGCAAACATGCAACTAGCCACTTATACTCACTTTAAATGTTATTATAGCCTAATCTTTGCAGTTGTGTGCCAAGATTGCACAGAAAGTATTCTTTTGAAAAATCTGCCTTTGCCTGTGAATCCCATATCACCATCAACAAGGGAGACCATGGCCAAAATAATTGTTTGTAGAACTCTTAGTGGTTTTCTTCTTTTGTTTCGCATCTTCTCTTGTGCCATCTGCAGCATGCTTACAGATAATCTTTCATTAACACCTCAATTCTATTATGAGAAACCTTTACAATGTTTCAGTACCTCTGTTTGAGGTGAAGATGTAAAGGTTTCTCAATTGATTTTTCTCTTTTTTTTCTGTAAATGTTCTTTATGAGTCTCTGTGTGGTGTTAAACTGTGCGGCCTTCAAGGGGCACTGTAAATAAGGGCTTCTTCCTTTTCTTTAATGACATTCAGACCATATCGGAGAAGGGTCTTCCCCATCTTTTGTGAATTATATTATTTACGTTCATATTGATTAGCATGGTTCCGATATGACGATGTCAACACCCACCTGTAATTAAAGGTAATTTAATTATCTTTTCTTTTATCGTTTGTGCCGACAGCAAGTCACCGCCAGATGGCGTCGGTGCATCACATCCTCACTGCACACTGTAGAACTTAAAGCCTGGAGACTCCACAAGTTCACAGTCTCTGATATTTTGCCCCCCATCCGGGGAAATGTAACGCACTGCTGCAACTAATGCCTTTGTTTCTCTATTAAATGGTGACTGAATGGCACATGTCTGTATAAGAGTAATGCTAAGAAGAGAGGGTGGACAATGGAAGACTAATGGGAACAGCAACAGCAAACCGGGAGCGAATATGAGGAAAGAAGAGGGTAAAGAGATGAGGAGAAGAGAGAAGAGAAAGGGGGAGGAAAGGAGAGAAAGCGCTGATAGCAGAGGAGGGTTTCACACTGGAGAACAGCCAATCCGACACACAGCTGGAGGCCAAACAAAGCCTCCTCTAGGATGGTTAGGCAGAGAGGCGATAAAGTATATTGTGTGTGTGAAGCTACTGATGCTGGCAGTTCAGAGGTGGTACAACACAGGACGATGGTTTTGTGTGTGTGTGTGCGTGTGTTAAAAATTTCCAACTCGGTTTTCCCTTCAATAGACTTTATTAAAGATATTTTTAAAGATGGTATGATTCTGTTAAAGTGCCTACTGAAAACGTCCTGGGAAAGATTCCCTTACGGCCTGGAATGGTCACATACAGTACAGTACACAGATTACCTTAAATGTGATTTATGCAACTGTTCTATTCACATATGGTCCCTAGATATCATAAATACTTTATTAACATAACTCTTATATAATACTGCCACATCCATTTACAATGGAAGAAAGAAAGGTGAACATTGTGCAAAGACACAAACAGGAACTCTTCATACAAGATATTCCATTGAGCTCCCATAACACTGAGAATACAGGTAATATGTATTACAATTCATATACTATATTACAGTAAATGCATTAGGATTCAGACAGACACAACAATCCTTTCTTCCAAGTCTTGAGAGCAGAGTACATTCTCACATCCTTGTGCTTCTCTCCAAAATAAAAGACTGACACAACTGCCAGAGGACGCACTTCTAATCTCATCAATGGCCAATCAGACATCTCAAAACATTCAGTCCATAAAGACTCACAATCACAGAAAGAAACACACAATAGAAATTGCATCGCAGTCGAGGGTCAATAGGTAACATTTTACAAACACCTATATTCTTTTAGAAGTTATATATGAAGGACAATGGATTGCTCCGTTCCCGATTCTCTTTCTTTGGCTGACAAAAATCACTATAAATAAGCTTCCTGTTCCCGTGATTACATTTACAAATGTATTACTATGTAATACACATAAAGGTACAATACAATATACAATAAAATACCTGAATCTGCAAACAGTGGAAATGCAAGAAAACGTTTGTTCTCTCATCAATCAATGTTATAAACACATATGGTTATCACGTGATTGCTTGAAACAGACAACGAGCCAGCGTCTTACATTAAAGTTGTCACACACTTGGGATAGCTGTAGACATTTTAAATACTCTTAAATCTCTATGAGGGGAAATATTGCACACTGAGGGTCGGTTTCTGGAAGTTGCCTAAAACCACGCAGCTTAACACTCTTTTTTTTTTAATACAGTGTCTAATGCCTAAAATAAACAACAGGAAACAGTCTGTGCGCCACATGCACACCTGCACACACTGCTTCAGGGGCTGGGACAGTGGTTCAGGACGAACAGGTCGGTGCGCTGAGATTAAATATATGTACAGCAGAAAGCACCAATGATTCAATTGTGTGTAGTAAGTGATACAACAGAATAATTTATGATACTTTGTTATATTTTGATCTGTGCTTTCCGCCCCCCTCCAGTGTTTGATCACACACATGCACACACACACACACACGCACACACAAACACACACACACAGAAATAGACACACTCAGACACTGAAAGTTGAACTTTGTTGGACAAAAAACTAAATAGCACACACACACACTAATAGTATAACAAGAGTCCACAGCACACACATACATTAGGGCGTGTCTGTCGTACCTGGAGCGTTCAGATACTGTTTCTATATGTTGTTCATAGAAGGGACTACGTGGGAGAGTTAGTGAGAAACGTCAAGTTCCTCTCATTGCTTGTTTCTCTTCAGTTGGAGAAACAGTCAGAATGCTCCAGGCAAAGAGAAACTGGATAGAAAGCATCTGAAACAACTCATGGTTACTCTGTCTGTAGCACTGTGAATGTTTCACCTCAGAGGCGATTGCCTTGAAATACATCAGATTAAACACAGTCGGTTCATTTGGCCTCTGGTCACTACAGCGGTGATGCCTCAGAGGTCTACAGGTCGTGACCCAGCCTCTCAATCTCATCAATGAGGAAGTCGATGTCAGATTGGGTGACCGCGGGGTTAGAGATGACCATGCGGAAGAAGTTGACTTTATTACCCTGAGGCTGATACCCCACCATGGTGGTCCCAGACTCCATCATCATCGCTTTAATCTTTGGTGCCACCTGATGTAGTACGAAACGACAAATCAGTCACTGGCTTTCACTAGGGTGGTTGCCATGGAAAATCTTTACCAAAACATCATCCATCAGTTATATAAATAAAAAGGAGTCACACAGTAGATCTGAAATTGATTGAAGGTGCCATACCCTGTGGAGTTTTTCTCGCCGCTCCTCACCGTCTGGCATGCCTCTCAGGCTGGGTGGGTTGTACCAGAAGCAAACGTTGGTGTGCTGAGGCTGCGTAGAGAAATAAAGAGAGTTATGACACACGCCACCTTTTTATAATACGTTAAGATAATTACTGTGAGTAGCTGTTAGAGTTAGTTAGTGCTTGTCTAATAAAGTAAAAGGATAGAATATAGAAGCGTGTTTAATGTTTGAAAATGGCACTTAATGAATCAAAAATCACGGACGCTCACCACGCCATCAAACACCATCTGATAACCCTCCCTGTTCTTGATCTTGTTGTACAGGTACTGAGACAGGTCCAGACACTTGTCAATGTGCTGCTCAAATCCTACGGTGCCCTGCAGGGGAAAAAAGAAATCAGGTAGTTATAACAAAAAACACTGAGTACAGAGCCACAGCATGTGGTAAAACAGCTGTGTGTGTGTGTGTGTGTATGTGCGCGCGTGTGCCTTCCTATGTCTCACCTTGGCCTTCCACATAAGCCAGAATTTAAAGATGTCGACGTGCCGGCCGCACTGGATGGCTTTGTCCCCCGTGTCATATGTGACGTCATACTGTTTGTCTGGTTGGAACAGGTAGCCAGCACACATGGAATTACAGCCCGCTAGGATTCCCTACAGAAAGCACATACACTCAATAACACACTCATAATAGCACTGTAGCATTATGGAAAACTAAATGTGCTCTTGCCGTACAGTGTGTGTTTCCTTTACCTTCTCTCTGACCAGGATTGCAGAGCACTGCAGCGGCGCGCCCATCATCTTGTGAGGGTTCCACGTGACAGAGTTGGCCCTGCAAAATCAAGTGCGTTTAGTTTTGTGCCTCGCTGATGTCTCCGAGACGTTTCTTGAAATAACGAGCCATACGGAGACACGTTTCCTGATGCACTCACCTCTCAATTCCATTAAGCTTATGGCGATGCTTCCTGGACATCAGCAGTCCACCACCCCACGCTCCCTGAGGAAATGGAAAAGCACTGTTACAGAAAGATAAACGGGCGAGGACACAGCACGCCACCTGTGAGTATCAAAATATTACAGCAACTGAGCACATGTCAACTTACATCAACATGGAGCCACAAGTTGTACTTCTCACAGATGTCAGCGATCTCGCTGATGGGGTCGAACGCTCCGTACACCGTCGAACCAGCTGTGGCGTTCACAAACAGTGGCACGTAACCCTGCAGCATCAACACACATGCAACTAAGAAACCTTGGTAACAGGACAAATCAAACAAAGGAAATACTGCAAATAATGCAAGATAAAAACACTGACCTTCTGTTTAGCCTCGATGATCTTGGCCTCCAGATCTGCAGGAATCACTCTTCCTCTGAAAGATTGTAAAGCAGCATCTTAACATGCATACATTTATTACAAGCAGAGTCTCTTTATTTATTTGGGTTTTTTTTTTTTTTTGCACTGTTCAGTATTTTGTGGCTTTAAATGTGGAATATGAATCTCCTACCTCTCATCTGTGCTCAGCAGGATCACGTTGTCAGTACCGAAGCCCAGAGCAGCTCCTGCCTTCTTTATGGAGTAGTGGCTCTGTACAGACACACACTCTGTTTACAAATCCTTTCCTGAAATAACAACTGGATGCGAGGCGTCTCGTAAGCTGTTTGCTACATTGACTTCTTGCTTGCCCCAATAATAACTGTGCAGTTATTTAAAGACAATCGTTAATATGATAAAAGCAAAAATAAATCAGTAGAACTCACTGATAACTACAGGACTGCTTCAATCTACAGTCAATGAAGGGTAGCACCTACTTCATTAGTCCCCAAAATGGAGTGTGTGTGTGTGTGTGTGTGTGTGTGTGTGTGTGTGTGTGTGTGTGTGTGTGTGTGTGTGTGTGTGTGTGCGTGTGTGTGTAGGCCACGTACGTGTTCAGATGTGAAAAGGACAAGTCGGGGAGCAGCAGACATGCCCTTGGTCTTGACCTCAGGGAAATACTTGTAACGTGCAATCATCACACTGTACATGTTGGAGATAGCGCCCCCTGTTGAGCAGAGGCAGACACATCAGCAGTATAATTAATTACAAAGACTACATAGATGTCCTGTTCATTGGTAAAGTGGGTCTATTTAAATGATTTGTCAGCAAAACAATTGGTTGTAGGTCTTCTTTGTACTAAAAATCTTACCTGGTGAAAAGAGGCCGTCTCCCTCACCGCCGGGCCAGCCAATCATCTCTCTCATTTTCTTCAGAGTCAGCTGCTCCATCAACACAAACACTGGGGCAATCTCATAGGTGAACCTGTCAGTCACGTCGAAACACATACACATATAGCGTGTTATTGAACATAACTGCAACAGCCGAGTCAGTAACATGAAGAGACGTATGCCCTCCGCACACACGCACACACACACACACACACACACACTCGTTTTTCATTAGCTCCTCTATAATTCCATCCACAAAAGCACAAACGGAAGCGTGTGCTGACTGGGCTAATTAAAAAGAGTCTGATAGGAGTCAGCCAGCAAACATTCATATTCAGATGCCTTCGAAAGCCCCTCGCCAGTTTAATTAAAGCAGACAAAGCTCTGATGGCTATCTGTCAATCCCGTCAATCTCGGTGGCGAGTCTGAATGAGGCTGGTTTGAAGGTTGAGAGGAGCTGAATGTGTGGGTGTGTGCTAATGAAAACAAGAAGACAGTGTGTTTTAAAGAGATAACGGTTGAACCTTAAATACTGATATTGAGGAAAAGACGATGAATACAAGCTTTATACTTTGATTTAAAGAAGAAAAAACTTTTTTAAGTCATTTTAACAGCACAGGAGATACAAGAACAAAAAGAAAAACAAAAGTCCTGGAGAAGCTTAAGTAGGTTAAATATACCACGGAGGGCAGACTCCTACAGGGAGGCCGAGCTTTTGCTCTTTGCAAGCTCTCACTTCCTCCCACACGCACCCTCAGGACTGATCCCTGTTTACCCTGCTTCTAATGAGGCCACTTATACAACACTACTCCACTCCCATCGCCGTCGCCCCACCACGACAATCTAAAACAACAGCAACATCACGTCTCCACTCTCCTTCAGTTCCTCTCTGTTTTCTTCGCAAGGGCTGGGAGGAGGTGGACGACGACGGGAGACAATGCACAGAATGAAACGGTGACAGGAGACAACAAAAGGAGAGGAGGGGACGATGTGGAGCAAAGAAGGAGAAGCAGAATGTGAGAGAGGAAAGCTGCAGTTGTAGATAGAGAGGACTGAATTTAAAAAAACAAGGATGAAGCCACATGAGAAAAATGAGAAAGAGACTTTTTCTAATGTAATTATTCCTGGAGGACCTAGGGGATAGATTTGGCTCGGCAATCCAAAAGCAGACAAAATAACTCCGCAGCCTCTCCCTGACCTCGTTTCAGACATACTGCTTTCTTTGGGAGATTGGAATTACGGTTCACATATCTAAGATCGTGGGTTTCTTACTTTCATTTCCTCCTAACATCATCCCAACCACGGCTGAAGAGGGACAAAACCGGCGCACCTTTTTAAAATTCTCCATCTCTCTGAGTCATTTCACGCTATAATGGCAATAATGGCGATCATTATCACAATCAGAGCCAATCATTGGTCTTTTCAGGGTGAAAATTACCCCTCAGTCACCTGCATGTCTCTAAGGACAGCCCCTAAATGCCCTTATTATCATCATCAAGGGCACTCAATGTGTGAGTCTCTGTTTGGTCGCCTGTGTGTGTGTGTGTGTGTGTGTGTGGTTGTGTGTCTCTGTGTGACTAACCCTCTGACCCCCACGCACGCTCTCATCTCAGCCCCTCAAAGGACCACTGAGTCAGTCTGCACTCGCAGGGACAAAAGAGCCGGAATGAGCGCTCCGCAGGGAGTTGCAGCAGCCAGTTGCCACAGTGTGACAGGGTTTTCTCTGCAGCCGGAGGATGCTGTGTGTCAATGTGGGGCCCAGCTGGCCTTACTGCTAAGACCAGCTCACAATGAGCCTGCAAGGCAATGGACTGGAAACCGGAGCTGCCATATCTGGGACAGCCAGAGCTGGTGTGTGTGTGTGTGTGTGCGAGTGTGTCATTGTAAAAGTGTGTGAATGCAATAGACCCGTTTCTTGGGGGCATTTTTCCAACGAGAGGATGAGATGGGAACATTTTCTATTCCTTCTTAGGCTAATGTTTTGAGAAATGAGATAAATGAAGTGTTTCCTTCAGCTTTAGGTTTATTATCCTTTCATTAATCGTTTATATAGCCGCCGAACTAGGAGAGAAGACAGAGGCCAGGATAGATAGATAGATAGTTAGAGAAAAGTAAATGCTCAATTTGTGTATGTAAACTGGAGTTTATGGTCTTCAGTGCACTGCTAACACTGTGCAGTGTGTTTCCAAAGCACAGGCCCTACATTTCAAATTTACTGTGAAATTCTAGGACGTCTACAAGTCACTACATCAGTGACACACAAAAAAAAAAAAAGCGTGCAGATTTCTTGCACACAATTCAAGTGACTGATTCTGGTTTTTTTCTCGCAGGTGATTCTTTGATAGCTTCCTTCTTCCAGCTTCTAAATTCTGCAGGTGTCTATTTTTATTTTATTTTTTTGGTTTTGTTGAAATGATAATAACACATATTTAGGAGATTATTTGATAATAAAAATAAAAATTGAAGTCATCTGCTAGGGTGCTGTACATTTTCTAAAAAAATGTACATTTTCTGCAAAACAAATATATTCAGAAGAACTCTATAAAGCACCCGGCTATTAATTCTGTATAGTATTGAAAAGATGACGTCTAATCCAATGAGTAAATCAACCTCAAACGACTGAATGTCCATCCTTCCACTGAGAATAAATGGATAAAGTCGTAAATATTAGGCCACTTTACTGACAACAAAATGTTTATGTGTGTATTGTAGTAGTAGTGTGATGTTCCTCATTCTATTCCAGTAATTAAACCACAGAGTTGTTGCTTATTTACAGCTTGTGTGTGTATCTGTGTTGGGACTGTGTGACACTGATGTGGTTTATGCCCTCTATCAGACTGGGCCACCGTGTAACCGTGACCTGAGATCAATATGCAATCTAACCACCCCTGGGGCTCGGCTGCCTTCGATATACTGTACAGCACAGTGGCAGCCTGCTGTCTGTCAATACAAAGCCTCTACAGGACAAGACCTGCACTTATATAACTGCCCTCAGAGGCTGCTTTGACCAGTGGTGGAGTGACCTGAGGGGGAAACACCATAAGCACTTCCACTATGCCAGTATATGATGATGACTGCAGGCGAGTTCCAGTGGCCTGTAAACAGGAACTCTAAGCTGACCTGTCATGACATATAGAGGTGTTTCCCCCTGTATAGACATGTGTGTCATGCATCAGCAGGAGAGTAAAGGGAGCGGCGCACTCGGCGACTTACATGTTGGTGTTAGCGGTGGAGGTGAGCCACTCGCCAGCCAGGCCGATGATGTCCAGACCAGAGGACAGCTGGTTGAAAAAGCGTGGGTGACCTAAACGTGGGAAACATACACATGATGTTTAAAAGGAGAACGCAAAAGGTTGGCCTTGCCAAGAGGCTTTAAGTAGGAAAACATTGACTGCAGTGTCCTCCAGAGGAGGAGGCCATCTAATCCTGAAAATATAATAAAATGGTAAAAATATAATAAACATGATTTGGTTGACATAAAAAAGTGTTTCTTGTTTCTGTTAATATTCTCCTAGTCAAGCGTGAAACCTAGGGGATCTGACAAAGCACTGTTCATTGTAGCATCACTACAATAGTAACAAGGCTATAGGACAGCTGCTTTGAAAGAAAAATAAATAATCAGACATCACACATGAATCTGATATGTATGTTAACACTGTAACACTGACTGATGCGTAACAGCGAGGAAAGAAAAAGCAGCACGGTGTTTCAGCACCACGGACAGCTCCTCCAGCCGAGCCACACACACACACACACACACACACTCACACACACACACACACACACACACACACACACACACACACACAGAGAGAGAGAGAGAGAGAAAAACATCTCCGAATGAAAAATGGAGCTGAGCCGTAGACACACTAGACCCTGCGTGATCTATAAAACCCGAGGGACAGTTTGAGCGTTGTCGTTTTTAACAGCTTGAAACAGCTCGTGTTAGGATCCCCTCAGGTGACACTTGCTTTAATAAGTCGAGGGGGGGGGATGAGGAGGAGGAGGATGTCAGCTGAACTAGCAGGAGGACAGTAAATAAGACAATCATCGTGCTGGGACGTGGACTATCTGGAAAACAGCGTCTTATCTCATCGATTGTGTTGAAGCCACATCTACGTAGTTAAATCGCATCAGTTTCGCTTGAAGAATATATGATTGAACTGTTGTCATCGTGCTGTATTCCAGCACATAAATAACAGTAAAGTAATCTTGGTTTATCCTCTTTGTCCAAACACACGCCACCTGTGCTGCCTGCGCTTGGATCAGTGCGCCTACCTGTCCGGACGCCATATTTGAGCGTGTCCCTGCAGTCCACCAGGATCTGTTCCAGGGACTCGGGCTGGTCGGACAGCTCCAGGTTGAAGCCCTCCATGCCCTCCAAGAGCTGGTGAGGGTGGTGGAAGTCCAGCACCTTGGTGGACCGGTCGAAAGTCTTCTTGACGTAGTTGGTGAGGATGTCGACCACCTCCAACAGGAACTGCATGGTAGGCTCCTCTCCATTTTTGGCGGGCAGCAGATCTACAGTGACAGGGGGAAAAGGTGGGGACACTTCAGGGTGGGTACCGAATCCAAACACTCGGCCTTTAAAGCAAATAAATGACTTATTACTTACTTATTTAAATAGTTTAAATAGTCCACATTAACATCTTACCTCTGGCAAACAGGTTGGAGAAGTCGGTCTCTGTGCGTCGGAAGCGCGCGTCCCGGTCACTGTTGTCACACGAGAGGAAGTTCTTCTGGCCCGCGAGCCTCCCTCTTTCCTCCAGGCTGTTGTTCTTCTGCAGGAACCCTAGGGTGTTACAGGGCGCAGGGCAGGAGTTATCACCAAACACCTCCATCCCACACAACAGAACAACAACAGGACAAAGAATGAATGTCCAGCAGTCTGTGGAGTTTATATTAATAAGAATATTATTAATAGAGAGTCAGGTGATGAATATACAGTCAGCTCCCAGCGGCCTGAAGTCATCATCAGGAGCGCTTCTCTGGTGTAGGCCAAACTTATATAGGCCATTTACACACACACACGCGCGCGCGCACGCACACACACGCGTAAAGGGGGACTTCCAGCGTGCGTGGGTGGCCGCTCCACCCCGTGACATCACAACCACACCCCGGTGAGGAAGCACCCTCCTGAATCCATCCATCACTATTCTGTCCACACAGGCCAATAAATCCACAGGCCATTACAGGGTTAATGAAGACTGCAGTGCCCTGAAGCAGCGTTTCTCCACCACAACTCCATGATTTTTCTTTTTTCTTATGTGCATTAAGGCCCCTCTCTATCTGCAGGGTATAATGTGTGGGGCTAATTGTGCGGAAAACATGCGGAAGTCACACGCAGTTATCTGTCAGCTATAAAATATAATGCATCTTATATTTTCCAATGGAAACTCTATCAAATCCTGCTAAATAAATCCCAAATGACATATTTAAAATCGATGCCTGAGATTGCCATACAGCCACCACACAGAAATATTTCCAATCTATTTTCATTTCAGTCCATTAAAATGTCAGTTAGACCTATAAAAAGATGTTAGTCAATTTCTCATTCTCAGAAATGGAAATATATAAAACCTATTCGATCCTCTTGGATCTGTTAATTGATTTCATAACAACCATATCCAGTTTGAATAGATGTGGGATTCGTCTCCAGCTGCGTTGGTATAAGAAAAACATTTTAGATTATTATAATATTTTCATTTTTTTTGCGTCACTCTGTGGAACGAATATCTTCAAGTGACTCCACTGTAACGTGGCCTGAGACTGTGACAGTACATCATTGATAATATAACTGAAGAAATATTTTAATGGGAGATGCTCTTTTAATTACTGATTCCTCTGAAGGCCGCTCTGGGATTTATAGCCCACATTTCCAGACTTGTCTTGTGGATTTTTCTCCTACAGGTGAAATGGAAAAAGACATGGGGGAGGTCGAGGGGCGGTCTGTGGGGTGGTCCGGGCCTCTCATCACCAGACCTGCAGGCTAATGTCCACTGACCTTTACAAGATGGAAACGCACAGTGACACTCGTGGATGGCTCTGCTCTAAACACACTTGGCCTATTTCATAAGGCCTCAACATGGATTAAAAGAAATAACACCACATGTATGAATCCATTTTTTAAAGCGAAGAGGCAACTGCGCAGCCTCAATAGGTAGAAAACAGAACATCAACAACACACACACACAAAAAAAAAAAAACACTTACCACAAATCTTCATCCCCAGTTTCCGTGTGCATCCGTGCATCCACGCATATTCGTAAGCTAAAACAGAATGGACGGTTGAGTTTGCCGTGTGCAGGCCGCGTAAAACAACGTGGACAGGCGGGTGATGGATAGAAAGCTGGTGGAGCACAGTGATCACAGTGGAGGCGTGAAGCTGACGGCTCCTGGCCAGGTGTGTGGCACCGGACAGTCAGGTTGTTTGGGTGTTTTTCATGTGGGGTATTTATCTTGTTTATTGTTGGTATTTCTCTATATTTCTTAACAGTTTGATTCAATGTGGCGATTGCTGTGCCGCTGTTGACCAAGACTGTAGCCACACAGTTATTTATCACAACGCTCGCTGATCATAAGGGGATGAGTCTTATAACATTTCCGATTTAAGTTCAATCAATATGGACCGAGAGTGGCCCGCACGGCACATCCACACACCCAGCCAGGGGGCGGACTGGAATTAACACCCGTGAAATGAGCTCACGGAGGAGGGCAGAAATTAATTGAGTGGAACACAGTATGTGACTGGGGCGAGCTGGTAATGTCTGCGGCCGGGCAGCCAGCAGCAGGCGTGGTGCAAGAAACTTATAGTATATAGTGCGTCTCATACAGCGCATACACACATCATGCATATACACACGAGCCCCAGCGTGGACGTGCGTGAGCGGAGATGGAGCCGGAGGCAAGAGAGAGAGAGAGAGAGAGAGAGAGAGAGGGTGGGGTGGGGGGGAATAAACTAGAGAGCGCACGACAGCGGGAGCCATGAGCGAGGCGGCGAATGTACCTGATGGAGAAGTTTCAAAACAAAAACAAGTATTGAAATTTACTGAAGCAATTTCACTGGAGAACAGCGCGACGAGGCCCAGACACACACACAAACACACACACACACACACACACACACACACACACACACGCACAGACACTAGAAGCCGCCAGGCGTGAGATGGAGCGTGACAGAGGGATAATGGCAACATCCAGCAGCAGTACAGGAGCAAGTCGGACAAAACAAACATCTTCTTTTTAATGGCCCTTTTTCTTTGTACGAATCTACACTTTAAACCAGCCTGAGATTTGTTTGTTGTTGAGACGTGTGTTGACACCCAAAGGGGGGGGGGCACAGATAAAACGTTGAAAATTATTTTTATTATATGCAAAAAAACAAACAAACGTGAAATCAAAGAGCGCGGGAGCTGCAGCTCGTTTCTTTTAACGCCAGGGTGAAAACAAAGTCCTGTAATTATTTCCCTGCGTTGCACTGCAGATGGCTGCTCAAGTGCACTCTAATGGAGTGGATTTATTTATTTATTTTATTTTTTGCATGCGACAAAGGCTTCAAATGATGAATTAACCCTCAGGTTGGCGGGTACCCGTATCAATTGAGCCACTTCGTGAAGACGCGCAGTAAAATGCGTCTCTAAACGAGCGACTGAGCTCTAGGACCTCGACAATCTCAAACCTAATGGGTGCGAAAAGATTAAAAACAAGTCGTAATTAATAAACACAGAGTTTGTGTTGATATATTTATTAAACAAAAAAATAAAAAACGAATAAAACTCAAAACGAAAGCGCAAAAAAAAAAAAAAACAAGGTCAGAAATTCAAACGCAAAGAAAAGATTTCGATTGCAAAAATCGAAATGATTCTTTGTTTATTCTAAGATAAATAAAGTGAAATGATTTCAGGTCGTTTTAAGAATCAGTGGCTTAATGGCGCATTCTTTTTTTTTTCCCGTCAGGTCCACCGCTCGGTGCGCACGGCTGATCCTCCAGACAGCGACAGGCAGCTGTGATGGCTCTGTTTTTAACCGGAATGATTAACGACGGAGCCCACACAGCAAATGGCCCGGTCGCTTTTATCAGACAGAGAAGGAGGGGAGGCAGAGACAGAGAGAGAGAGAGATACAGAGAGAGAGAGAGAGAGAGAGAGAGAGAGAGAGGCGCAGACTGAGGCAGACAGAGGTGTGACGGGGGTGAACCGAGTTTAAGCCTTAGCTGTGCCAATGCGTAAGTGTCATTGAGCAAGGCACCGAGTCCCCGTCAGCTCCAACGGGCTGCTGTGAAAGCACAACCCGAGGGAGCAGCTTTAACGAGAATTTCCCCTCGGGGCTCGATACGGGATCACGGTGTTATTAACAAGAGCAGCAGTGGAGTGACCTACTTGTTGATGGAGGTCTTAAATTGTCAGAGTTGGGATCCGGGTCCCCGCCGGTGGCTCTGGGCTCAGACGTGGCCATGAGTCCTCTGTTTTCTGATCTCCAGCTGGGAAAGAATTTAACTGTGAACAAAACGGTCCACGGTTAGTGGAGTGGCTATTTGACAGCTGAACCAATTCAGAACTTCAGTATAAACTGTTAAATGTACTGAAAAGCGGCAGTCAGGTATGGATCGGCAGGCCCAGGTGCTGTTATCGACGGCGTGCGTCGTCAGGAACGATTCAAAGCCGAGCTGAGGTTTTGCTGGGCGACGAATCAAGACGCGCAATTTAGAGAGAATTGCGCAGGACGCACCTGTCACTCTGGAGACAGCTTTCAATATTTCTGCCATTTATTCAGCCACTAAATGCGCCAGTATTAAAAAAAAAAAAGTTATCGGAAAGATGGATGTGGAATAATTTGATTTCCTGGTTGCAGTAAGTTCGCGTGGCAACATTTGTCTCTGATCCAGTCATGGACACCGTTTAAATCTGGGAGCAGCAATAATCCGCTGCATTAACCAACAGCTGATATTTGTAAGGAATCAAAAAATAAACGACAGAAAAAGACACATTACGCTTTGCATTTATGAAAGGTATGAATAAACAGATGACAGAACAGCTGAATAAAATCACATTTTAAATCAGACTGATTTATTACACCAATATTGATAATGTGCAGCCCCAATAGCCCTGATGAATAACCTCCATAATTCACCTGACACCATCACTCATCGTGTGAGGAGAGACAGACTCAACATCTGATGATTTCGTTCCGTCACTCGTTTAACACTAATTTCTTTCTAACGACACAGCGAATTGTGACAGGTTTATTTTTTTGGTTCACGCGTAATTTTCCCCCATCTATGAATAAGACGAGTGTTTACCAATCACCGTCGAGGGCGCAGCTGAAATGGAAGGAAAAGGGGCTCTTACCGGTTCACGGACGCACAGGTTGTCGAGTCCACGGAAACTAAGACTCGATGGAACAATTGCCACCCAAAAGGCAACGACCAGAAAGAGCCGAGTGGCGCTGATGACGGAATACCAACAGAGCGCACTAATAAAATCCCATCCAGTGGCGCGCAAGTGACCCTTTCTCCCTCAAGAAGATCTTTTTTATTCGTTATTTATATATCTCGGGCTCCGGCTGCCCATTGGTCTCCTCACGCAGGCATGAGTCACAGCCTTGCCTCCCTCTGACGACTAATGAAGCTTCTTTGAGTGCTACTGACAGCCACAAGCCACTTTAAGGAGCCCCAAAAAGCAAAAGGAAAAACACCAGTGACGTATACCCACCCCCCTCCTGTGTGCGTGTGTGTGTGTGTGTGTGTGTGCGCGCGCCTGTGTCTCCAGGTGTGGGTGGACGTCTCCGGATGGACGATGGAGACTTGAATATGAAGAGTGTACCACGCAAATTGACCTTGGGGTCGAACAGCTGGTGTCTGGGTCACACATCATTCTTTATGTATGGACTGATTCGCCAGAATTGGACTCGTGGAAGCAGTTTTTATAACTATCAGTTCATTTAACCCAGAATTAAGACGGTGCTGAGAAAGAAAATCAAATGATGGAGGGAGTATGATCCATCCGTCCACAAAAAGTGTAACATTCACCTTCAGGAGAAGACAGCTCTGCACGCATCATCATTTTTGACCTGGATGTTTGTTTGTTTTTTATAACCTTGACATGGACAATAACACATGAGACGTCAAAGGGAATCCAGCTTGGAGGGGAATCGACTCCTCAGTGTCCTCACTGTCACTGTGTCCTGGACCAGCCGTTATGTTCATTCAGCCGTACCTGTAACCTTTAAAGATGACGCTCTGTACTCACTCACATTTAACTTAAAAAAAATTGGCAAGATTTCCTTGTAAGTCAGCTTTTTAAAAACTTCACACAGAGTGTAAATCCTAAAGATGCCTGTGTGGTGGCCATTCTTGAAGATGTTTCATATCTCGTGGCACAAAGGGCATCTTTCTGAGGAAGCAGTGGCATGAGAAAGCCCCGTGTCATCCTTTCTTGGTCAGTCTGCAAAGCTGTGCAGCTGGTTTGCTGTAAACACAACGCTACTGCTGACTACAACAGAAAGACTAATAAGGGGTGAAAGTATATTTTATGACACTGAATTGTGCATCTTTCTAGCCATGGCAACACAGTGGTTGTGTGGACAGCAAGGCAGGTCGGTCAGTCTGTTACATTGTTTAGATAGAACTATCATAGAAAACAACAGAGGTTCACTGCCATGATGTGTGATAAACATGTTAGTGGAGTTCAGTCGATAAATCGCAATGACTTTGTTAATCTCCTTAAATTTTTCCTCTGCCACCAGCAGTTCTAAGCATTTAATTCTATGAAATATCTCATCATCTACTTGGTGGATTGGCCTAAACTTTATACAATCAGTGGATCCTGATGACATTTCCTGTAGCACCACCATGGGTTGACATTTATACTTAAAATGTCTTCAAACTATGGCATAGACATAGACCTCCGTGTTCCCCACAGTCTGAACTGTAAGACGTTGTGTTAACTGGTAATCAGCAAACGTGAGCATGTTTATGTATTTATCTAATAGAGTCAATGTAGTAAACATTACAGTACATTCATCATCAGCATGTTACTGTGAGCATGCTGGTGATAGTAGTGCTATTTCTATAAAATGGTCTTTTTGTCTAGTAAAATAATGGCTACCTACACCTCTATATGAACTGAAACAGCCTTAAAATCAAAGATCGGGGAGGGGAACTGCTCACAGCTCAGTCTGCACATAGACCACACCTTGGGATCAGTGGTCCGAAATTGTTTCATTTTTAGGGGTCACATGCCAGAAACACTGGGGACCTCTGGTGTAAGCTGTGGATACATGAAATACAGTGTCAGCAGTGTTCAGTGTACTGCCTGATACCAAGCTCAGTAGATGAGATGTAGAGATGATGTTGAAAACATCATGTTCTGTGTACTATAATATGTAGTTACAGTATCTTTACAGTTAGTAGTTCAGCTACTCGTAATTATGGCTTCTTCCTGTTTAATAATAGGATAAAACAGTTGTAAACTGTGAAGTGCTCATTCTTTCAAACATACTGTAGGTGATAAATCTATAATAGTCACTCAATGAGTGATAATCTCTACAGGACCTTCTACATCAAAATCAACAGAAAAGTCCATTCTCATTATCTAAGTATACAGGATTTTATTTTACTTTTGTCTTTTCAGTTGATGGAATAGGAAAGAAAATGTGTGCAACAGGTTTAAATGGAAGTGTGACGAGGACGAGGGCAGGGCTTTTGCCTGTCCACTCACTTCTCTTCTTCCTCGTCGTCATCTGATGACGAAGAAGATGAGCAAGACGAAGAGGAGGAGCTTGAGCTATCAGAGGACTCCTCGTCGCTTTCGGTGTCTTCAGAATCATCATCGTTATCGTTGTCGTCTTCGTCGTCATCATCATCATCGTCCTCGTCGTCATCATCATCATCATCATCATCCTCGCTGCTCTCCTCTTCTTGCTCTATGATAAGAAGGAAATAGACAAATTCACGGTGTATTTCGGAATCTGCAGCAGACGTGTTTGTGTTTGGATGAAGACGAGGAACTCTCACCCTTCTGCAGCTGCTTCCGGATCAGTGGGAGAAACTCGGAGGCATCGAGATTGTGTGGTTCATAGATGAGAACTATAACAAGGAGAGAAGAGGCACTTGACTTTGCCTGAGACTGGTTCACTGACTGACAGACGTACATCTCATAGGTGCAGAATATACATACTCATCTGACACAGTTTGCTGGCCAACTGAAAGTCTTTGTCCATTATTGCTCTCAGGAACTGAAACCATAACATCCTCAACTGAGTTTCATTTTTTTGTCATTCAAGTATACTCAATTTGACTAATAGTAAAACTGAAGCCAAGCACTGTTAATATTTTAGACATCTGAAATACACAAAAAAAACAACAACTACAGAGTAAGCTAAACAGAGCATGAAGCATGGAATCATGGATGATCAGTTGCTTTACCTCGATTATCAGCTCCACAGGAGCCTTAAGGTCTTCATCCTCAATATCCTCTTTATCTGTCTGCTCTTCCTCCTCATTTACCTCATGCTCTGGGAGACGTTCAGCTATTGGAGAAGCAAGCGTCCTTCCTGCTGGCAACCATTATCGTTATATCGCTTTCTCTCTCGCTACATTTCTTTTTTTTTGCCCCCCAACAACCCACCTGTTACTGCTGAAGGCTGTGCTTTCAATTTCAGCTCTTCACTAGACACGGCAGCTGACTTCGCTGGTTCTTCACCCCTGAAATCACGTTTAAAAATTACAGTTAGGTCATTGGTTTGATGACTTACTCTATAATGTAAACTCTGAGTGAATACCTTGGCGTTATGTTGATAGACATCTGAGCACACACTAGAGGAAAACAACAGACAAACCAGAAATTTAATTCAACCAGGAAACCATTGCATGGATATCAAGTTATTCAAATATACGTGTGGGAACAGAATAAGCAGAAACTCACTGGTAATTTCACCTTGAAAGCAATACATTACACTTACTCTACCAGTCAGATGATAAGATTATGTAACAATGCTAATGCAGCTCCAGAATAAGTGTAAATAAAAGCCACTGGTTACATGAATAAAAGGCAAAGTGCTTAACTCAACATGTCAACTGTGTAAAATAGTGCTGATGAGATAACAAGACTTCACACCACTTACCTTCCGTGTTCAGCAAATCCAAATTTAAAGACACCGATTTTGGAGTCTCCTGGCACAAAACCATAAATATAAGCAAAACATAAGATTTAATAATGAAACCATGTTCCTGTCATTCCAGTCAAGTAATCTCCACAATAACACACACCTGTATAGAACTAGACAGTGCACAGGAAGGAAGACTCCTAGTGGATGCAAAAATAAACAAATAAAATACTGGGTGAGCATCGTGGGTTATGATGGAAATGTATTTTTCTGGGTAATTTCTCAGTTTCTTACCTTGGTTTAGTACGGTTTACGACTGTTTCTTTCCTCAGTGTATCTAGAGCATAATCAAATATATAAACTTGATATATAAACTCATATAAATTTTCTGTGACAGACTAACGAGCAACAGAAGAATGGAAGGAAGTCTACTTCTTACCACTGCGTTTATGGGTTTCAGAACGAGCAGACGTGACTGCTACTCCTGGCTACACCCAGGTGAAGAGAACAGAAATAAAATAAATGTCATACATTGTTTTACACTGACTTTATACAAAACAGCTCAAAAGAGAACAGCTTGGTATAGATGGAAAACTAGATATATCACAAAAATCACAAAAGATAGATCTCACAAAAATGAGACAGTCCCTACCTGTTTCTTTGAACCAGGGGAGGATTTCCCCAAACACTGTAATCTGGAATAGAAAGGATTTAAAGCATTGTCATTCCACCCGAGTTATTAGGATGCATTGTTAAATCCTTAATATTTCATGGAAATAATGTTTCTATAGGCTGGTTGTCTGGTGTGTTCATGAAATGACATTGTTTTTGAAAATATCTGTTTTCAAAAATGCCAGTAAAACAACTGGTGTGTTCATGAAGTGTAATATCACACCATATAAATGCTTTTTACAAGTATTCATTTCATTTCTGAATTATCCTTTATTTTAGTTTTCTAGCTAACCACATAAACTGTGGCTAAGGCCTGCTAACGCTGCATTAGCATTAGCTGTTTGTAGCTAACAGCTAGTTCTTCATTCAGTGTTTTGAAAACTAACTTAAGTTAACATGCTATGTCTCACCTGCTCGAGGAGGAAGACATTATGTTTGCAGCTTTTACTCCTTGTAGTTTAATGTCGACTAAGTTGTCTTAATGTCAGGGTGACACCTTCACGATGTGGGACAGACGACCACTAAAAAGTAAACAGTCGTTGCCATAGCAACGGAGAAACGCTGAGCCAATGCTACTTTCACGTGCTGTGGGACATTTTGCAATTCTAAATAGTAACCAAGTTTGAGTCTGCCTATATTTTTCCCAGTAATTTCTGGAAAAAAAAGGTATGTAGACTGTGTGAGATGATAATCGCTTCTTTCTGATCACAGTCAATCAGTTAAAATTCCAATAAAATATGATTATATATATTTTTTATTTTCATTTTTATTTCTCTTACAATTTGCAACAGATTTTCAAGTGGTTTGTCACTACGAATGCATGAGAATACACAAAAAGTCAAGGAGAGAAATAAGAGATATAGCCTCTTCTTACACAATGGCCAGCTGTTTCTGTCCATCTCTCCATGTCAGCCATATTTCATCCAATAAGTGGCTGTTACTGCTACATTAGCCGTGCATACATTGAAAGAGCTGCCTTCATTCTTGAATCTGTGTGTGTGTGTGTGTGTGTGTGTGTGTGTGTGTGTGTGTGTGTGTGTGTGTGAAGATTGTAGAGGTACTGTATGTCCTTAATAGGTTCACATCTCTTCAACTTGACTGTGTTGTTTCACGGTTGTCTTAAAATCTCAGGAAGATATAAACAGAGTGACAGGCTGAAGACTCAGCCTTCACACAGTGCCTAAATTAACAAGATTGACAGGCTTGTTCATTTTCTGCCTGACACTGAAGGACTGTTTAGAGAAAGGTGAGGTTTTTAGGCTACTGAATGTGCACGATTTCTCTTCACAGCCTTCTATTTTTTTCAAGTCTCTCTGTCTCGCACACATACACACACACAAAAAATAACATCAATTAGACAGTGCAGTGAAGTTGCTCGGACTTAAAGCTCCCTCAGGAGCTGCCGTGCCACTGAACCATGCGCATGTGCGTTTTTCAGGTAGTGTGCACATGTGCGTGTTTGTGTGTAGACCGTGGGCTTTTTCAAGATTGTAAATGTGGTGAGGTGGCAATCAGTCTTATCTAGTGAAAGGTTTTCCTTGTCACTGCACCAGCAGGAGAAACACAGAAAAAAGAAGTAAACGTACAACGTCTTTTAGATGACATTTAACAGTACACACCATGGAGTGTTTAGTCTGAAAGAATCTAAACTATTGTGTCATGTTTCTGTGGTCTGATAGTCTGTCTCGTCAGTCAGTCCCTGTGTGGATGGCTGTTGCCATGGAGCCAAATTACCTAATGGAAATGACACAATAAAGCAGCTATGCCTCTTGTACATTGTTCCCCTGCAGCAAAAATTGTATTGAAGGACTGACCATGAGTTAATAATCTTTCCTGTATTTCTATGTAAACGCTCTAAATATGTGAGCAGAAGATTTCGTGTACAGTACGACTAAAGACTTTTAATCCATTATACTATACAGATCCTGTTGTCGTTTTATGATTTGCAGGACAGTTGATAAATCATCTAGCAACTAAATTACGGAAACCAAAACTACAGAAAAAGAAATCTGATTATTATGCTGTGCCTATTGTGTAAATTATTATGTTTCTACAGAGGACGTAGGTAATTATGTATTTAATATAATAAATTATGTGGGTCTTTAAAGTTGGGGAAGTCTGCTCTGTATGGTGTGAACACACAACTCTAATGAGATCGATCACAAACATTATCCCTACACTATCGACAATGTGTATTCTCACTGTTATTGAGTGTTTAGAGAATATTTCTCTGACTTTCCTCCATTTTGTTGTCTGCATAAGAAACTCATAAGCTTCTTAAAAGTCCTCCTCCCTACTCATAGCTCTTTTAAGGACTAAGATGCTTTGTGCATCGTTTTTATCTTTACTAGGATTTATTCTTTACTTTAACAGGACATTCTTAGAAAATGTGTTAATTCTAAGAATTGTCTTAGAAATTCACCCCTAGGAGAAACTTTTAGGCTCAGGAAGCTTTGTGAATATGGCCCTTGATGTGAAGTGCTTTATCCTGCCAAAATAAAATATCCAATAACTTCTTACATCAGTATAAAGGTACATGATCCACAAACTTTGGCAGAACCTTTTGTGTTCATGTAGGAGCTCTTAGTAACAAACTGACCAAGTAAATAGGAGTTCAGGGCCCTCAAGAGTCAGTCTAGAGTTCATTAATAACCAAAAACATTAAGTAAATCATGTCACTTCTGCTTTTATCTGCACCGTGTTTTCGGACCTGATCCTGTAAAAAATCTCTTTATGTCTAATGCCAAACACCAAAAAATAAAAAATAAAATAAATAAAAAAATCAGCTCTGACTCTCTCACCTTGTTTTTAATGGAGCCCTCCCTTCATTCTGCCAAACTGCAGGCAGATGGAGAGAGCCACAAAATGCACACACACACACACACACACACACACACACACACACACACATATACACACAAGAGCACCAGCAGCCCATCAGGCACACCTGCCATAGAGGGTTGATGGGAAAATATATTCCACACAGACGACATGATAACAGAGTCATTTCACACTTCAATGACCCTCCACACGGTCGCTTTGTGTGTGTGTGTGTGTGTGTGTGTGTGTGCGTGTGTGTGTGTGTGTGTGTGTGTGTGTGTGGACTCATGCACATCTTTTAGGGTGCTGCTGGGTTATGTACTGCGTGTGCCATGAGAGACTGTGCTTCTCACAAATTTCCATATGATGAGCCCTGAGGCCGACTTGACAGCGAATGAGAAACAGACGGAGAAAAGAAAAAGGGACAGGAAGACACGTCACAGTCCTCTAGGACGTTACAACGTGCAACGTGAAGTGTGTTTTTCTGTGATGGAACGCCAGTGAACATACTGTCCTCACTATAGCTTCATTAACAGGGATCAGTATTAAAAAATTAAAGCAGCATCACGCTGTCACAATGACATCACCTGTGGTGCATGTATGTGAGTTTGTATGTATATGTGGTCCAGGGATGCTCATGCTACTGTGTCCTCGGGCAGGCATGCATATGAAGCATCTGTGCAGGTCTGTCAGCGTGATGTGGTGTATGACAATCCATCCTCACGCCTCACAGCCTTTGGCAGGCTGAAGCCTAATAATAAATGCAAATTACAATCAGAGGAGCAGATCAGGGCTGGAGAGGATAATTGCTCCATTATGGTTATGTGTGTGTGGATGGATGCGTGCATCTTGTATAACAGAGATGGAGAGAGAGAGAGAGAGAGGGAGGGAGGGGCACGGGGTTACGAAATGCCGGGTGCTGACGTCACAAACAGACTGCGTAACAGGAGGACAAGTGGGGTGTTACAAATATTGATTTATTTGTTGGATAAAACTCCACTTTTCCAGTACGAGGGCCAAGTAAGGCTAATTAAAGTGTGCGTGATGTAACTGCGAAGCACAAATCAAAACAAAACTAGAAATATCCAGATGGCGAGCTTATTTTGAATGTCACTCAGTCAAGAGTTTGAAATCCGAACTGTGTGTGAAACTTTGATACATAATTCCACTTTTTTAAGATCAGCTCCATCATGCTGAGGAAACTGTCTGCAGAGCGCTTCACATTAACTTTCAACTATTGGCAACATTACAGTTTTTGATATATATTATGTCCTCTGTCCTGAAAAACTCCTTAATGAGTGAATGTAACAAACCAGCTCATCTAATTTTCCTCAATAAATGTATAATATGTTTAAACGGTAGTACAGAATAAATCTAAAAATGACAGGTTGTTATCTTTGAACAGGCTAAACTAACCAGCTGCTGACTGTAACTTTGTACATGAGAGTTAAATCTGTGTTCTCATCTAACTCTACTTAAGAAAGCAACAGCTAAAGCGAGATAGGAGTACTTTTTAAATAGTCAAGATATTCCTTTTAGTGAGATTAACATAACGCAGAATTCTGCATTGAGTCTATGTGAAATCCTACACTGTGCCATCAAGTGTTTACTCTCACATAGCTAATCAGACGGGAACTACTTTTTGAAAGGAACGCACTTCTGAAAGAAATTCAATTCGATTTGCTTGTGATTCTCTTTAAACCTTCTAATCTGACTCTTGTTATTAGTCACTAGATGTCCAGGAAATCATATTCCTTATTTTATTTCTCTTTTATTTTTCTGTGTGGCCGCACTCACACACCCGGTAACACACAGAAACACGTGCTGAAGTGACACATGGGCTTATTGTATTTGCTCTGCTAAATTGCTCTCTTGTTTGTGTCCTCGTAACACGAGCCAAAGGGTTTTTTACTGCTAATATTCATATTACTACACATGCTTTGCTTTTAATGTGAAATCTGTTTAAGAGGATGACTCAAGCCTCTGGGCACTTTATTGTGTGTGTGTGTGTGTGTGTGTGTGTCTCTATGTCATCATCATCACCATAATCATTGTCTTTGGCTTTGTTAGCATTCTTTCACTTACTCTTCCCTTCTCTCTGCCAAACAGTTCACTGATAGATCTGGGCCATCTGTCTTTTTTTCAGTCCATTCATCATTTCCTCACTCATCAAGTCTGTATTACTTCATTTTCCTTCCCCACTCCATCTCTGTCTCTCCCCAACTCGTCACCCATTTCAGAGGGGCTTTTCGTTCCACCTCTTCCTTCCGTTCCATCTATCTGCCTCACACTTTTGCCTATCCGGTCTTTTCCTTGCTTCATTTTCTGCCTGGGTCGTTTCTGCGAGCTGTCCACCCATTGGCGAGGACATTTCCATGGATGAGCTTGTAATGTGTGCAGTGCCAGAGCCCTCAAGAAGGGCTCATTACATTAAAGAATCACCTTACCTTAAAACAAATGTGCAAAAATGGATGACTTGTGGTCAGAAAACGGAACCGATCAATTAATCTGTAATGATAATTGTGCAAAATTATGCCATATGGTCTGATATCCAATCCATGTTGCTCTGTACTAGGAAGTTAAACAGCAAAGCAGCTTTAAAAACGTGTCATAGTAAAATGTTATTAAGCATAAACTGTGTTTCAAGGCCAAAAAGAGCAACTGTGGTTGAAACATTTTTCATTTGATAAAAATTAAGAAACATATTTTTATTAGAAAGTTATTTGAATCAGTGTCTTAACAATTTCATATTTGTGCATCCAGAACAGTCTGAGCAATATTATTTCATATTGGAGCCTTGTTTTCATCTCCCAGGTGAATGCAACATAAAACAATTCATCTATTGTTTAGAAGAACAATGATTAGTGTAGCTCTAAAGACAAATACTTGTCTCCAACACAGCATCATTCATTATTTCTGCAGGTTGACAGGTGAGGCGGGGAGGTTTCACCTGAGGAGGCATACTTACTTCCTTTTTTCACTCCTCCGTGATGCAGGGTGAGTGGTGAGGTAGGTTGAATGACAGCTGGGTCGGCCATTTGAAACAGCATGAAGGAGACAGAGAGGCCTGAGCAACGGCAAATGCTCAGCTGCATCTCCTGGTGCATCATGCACTTGCGGTGGATGGGGTGGGGGGGGTTAAGATTATGAAGATTTATTCCTCAGGCACTCCAGCGGCACTGGCATGATTATGATACCATAACACAAGGTGCCATAAAGAAAATGGTGTCAGCTAAATGAAGAGCAGAGTGCTGAAAAGCGCTCGCCATTATGTGATCAATCACACCTGTCAAGCACGCAGCCCTTGATCAACAAAGCTGTTAGTGTCAGTTGTCGGGCCATTTCTCCCTTGTCTTTGATTTCCTTGAATTTGTGCATTATTTCGGGTCATTTGTATGTGTGTGAGTGTTTTTCTGGGTCAGTTTGCCTCTTCTCCCAGGCGGCCACAAGTCTCCCACCTACAATACCTCATGTGAGCACTGATAAGAGGTGAGGAATTACCAAACATGTTGACCACATGCTGGCTGAGATCACACACACAAACACACGCACACACGGGCCCCGGCTCTGATATTTCACAGGGAGCAAGAAAGGGATGCATACATCATTCTGACAGAGCCAGAATGGAGAGAGACATCCCTCTGTTATCTTCACACACACACGCGCTGTCAGAGATTTATAGTACAAGGCTTTAATGGCGCCCTTGCACACCTCTCCCTCTGTATACCACTCTCCTCTCTCCCACAGACACACAAACACACATTCATCCATCACTTTCCTCTTCCTCGGTTTTCCTCCGCTTCTCCATCTTTTCCCTATCGGCTGTCCATCTCACATCTCCCCCTTTTACTTTTACTTCTCATTCCTCTCCTTCATTTTCCCTTTTCTTTCCCTCCTTCTTCTCTCCCAAGACAGCCCCTCGATTTCTCTTCCTTCACCCAGTTAAGTAAGTAAGTACAGTAAAAATAAAGATGTCAAAGTCTGGTTCATTTCGGAGGGAGAAACGAGATTTGCAATGTTTCATCCTGAGGGTGAAGAGGACGGACGTATACTCACACTGCTATACCAGTGTGGTTTTCTACAAATAGCTTAATGTTCCCAATAAACAGCATGTTGACAGCCATACATGACTCTCTAATGGGCAATGGTTAAACCTTAAACACCGATCATTGACCCATGTGATTTATAGACCATTGCTGGCAGCCACTAGGCGAAGCTGATCTCCTATAGAAGTCTTTCTGCGTTGCTCATAGCACACTAACATGTACTATGTCGGGGTTGTAGGTATACCCCCAAACATCTGTTGTCTTATAAATGAAGGAGTTAAATCCAAGCTGTCATGTCCGCACAAGAAAACTGTGATATTTGTGCTATGTGTTATTTTTATTCAGGATAGATTCCACAAGTGAGCAAAAAATGAGAATGAAGTACCATCTATGAGATCACTAATAGAGGTCCACTAAGAGAAAATGGTCCACAGACAGCGCAGACAGGTAAAACGATCCCAACCTCAAGACTGAAGGAGACACAGAAGGACTACAAACAAGGCTGTCACATTGTTTTTAATACTATTTTTTTCCAGGTTTTCTTTTGGTTTTGTGTCATTTTGTTAATTGTATGTTTTATTTTGGTCATCTTACATCTTCATTTACATCATCTAAACATTAACATCTCACACAGAGGTTCCGGCCCTGGACTGTGTCAATTAGACTTGTTTGGTAGTCATCCATGGTAGTAATCATCTTCCTGCTTGACCTTTGTCTATGAAACATCATCTTCTCTACACTGGTTCAAATACTAGTCTCCACATACTACATACAATTAAAAGATGTGATACAAAGTGTGAGATGGGCTGGGGGACATAGTGGGGCCTCATCAGGTGAAACACAACTCCAAAAGAACGGTAATGCTGCTGTGTGTCTGCTTGATCAGGTAATAAGCAAATGTTCACCATAAATGTTGAAACCTTGATAATGTTGCCATCGCCATCAAAGGAATCGTGCATTTCTTTGTTTCCATTATGCTACTTTTCACTGTGACATATTTAACTACTATAGATTTAGCAGACAACCACAGTTACATGTTCAAACGTTACAAATACATTTTGAAGTGGATGTGACACATGTCTCATCTTAACACTTGGAACAGGAGAGTGACGAAGGTGTCTGTACGAACTCACACAGTCCTGACAAGAGGTCTAATTAGGTGACTTGTAAAAACCCCTGCAGGGGTGTTATCATAGGGGTGCAGTGCCCTTAAGTGATCGATGCAAGACTTTGACATTTTATATTGTGGAATACTTGTCCCTAAGCTGCTGCTCAGTGGCAGCTGAACTTACTTGAGGTTATTAAACATGTTTCACCTCTAAGCAAAGAGGCCTTTCAGATGAGAAGTGAAACATCTTCAAGCAAGTCCAACAGCCAGTGAGCAGCAGCTTTGGGATAAACATCACCTGCAATATCATCGATTTTCAAATACGGCTTTAGTTTGTGTTTATTTATGGGCATATGTTCCGTGGTGCATCTTGATGATACTTCATCACTCTGCATGCTGCTAGAATATGTGGAGGGGAATGATTGTTTCATCTATTATTATTATTACTGTGTTCTGTCACCTTCTAGACTTTATATAAGAACAAGCAGGGGAGTGTTTAAACTCACTGTGAACATCCCACATAGGAACTGTATCAGCTGAACCTCACAGCTCCATGTCGCCATGCATGGTGACTAGAGGCTATAGCAAAGTCATAGGAGTCCTCCCCTGTATCTGTTAGTCTCTTGTTAGAATATCTCAACACATTCTCGGTTAGAGTCAAATTCCTGCTACTGACTCAGATTGTGTGTGTCTTTTTTGTCTATTGTGTCAGAGTCTGTGAGTCTGTATCGACTAGCTGGCAAAATAATAACTGATTATCCATTATCCTTTGCATTTTCACCTGAGCATTAGTTTTTTACATGCAGGACAGGTTTGCACTCTCCTACAATCAAACACACACATTACACTCACATGCGCACACCCTCTCGCCCTTCAATACAACCCTATAATTTGCCAGATGCGACGAATCGTTGGTTACTATGGCAACTACAGCGGGGAGAGTTTTTCGTTTTTCTCAATTTTGGCAACAGGGCTGCACACAGACACGGGCCAGGATACGCACGCGCTCATCATGTGATCGCGGCTGAGCCGCTGAATGGGGGAATGAATTAAAAACCAGCTCAGCATCTGCAGCCAGCCAATGGATGCTGACTTTAGATGCTGGTGACAACAGTGATTGGCGATGTGAGATCATCCTACAACGAAGTGAAGGATGGTCATTTTCACGCGGATGTGGGCTGAAGTGATTTTGAATGGAAGCACACACTCACTCACACACACACAACACAACACGCACACACCCTTACACACAGAAATAGCATGGTGGGGTATCATGGATGTGGATGAGATGAGCAGATTCTCTGGGAAAAAAAAACCACAATGAGCTGACACTAACACACTTGGACAACCTCAGTGCATCACTTTGTACTAACACAACACACACACATTTTTGCTCAACACAGCCAGTGGATGCAAATAAAACCGGATTCGCCAATAGTTATGTGCTAAAATGCGACTCATAGAAGTTTCAAGTCCTAATTTCTGCAAACCTTTAAAATGTTGAATGAAATATTGCTTCCTCTAAAATAGACCCCAAGTCATCAGCTACACCAAAAACGAGTTAGCGCTGAGCCAATAAAAGCAAGGCAGGGGATTATCCTGACACACCAACACACACCAACACACACACAGCTGCATCTGGTTGGGGCTGATAAGAATTTTTCCTCCCCTCAGGGAATCAAGCTAAAGGAAAACACGATGGAGGGAGATGTGAACTGAGGGGTTGGCATGCGGAGGAGGTGGTCGGGGGAAAGCATTCATGGGAGTGGTGCATCCCAGCATCAGCTACAGTAGCATAGTAACACTACGTCGAACGTGCTGTCATTTATGTGTGTGTGTGTCAGGGGTCCTCAGTGTTTTACAGGCTTGTTTAGGGAAATGACAACTAATCAATAAACAGCATGTAGACACACACACACATTCCTCCATCCTACAACCAGTCAGTTTATTGAGGAGCTACATTGCTACAGTGATCTACAGTGACCTGAGCTGATAAAAACACTGTTACCACGCTGAATCTTATTCTGAGAAGCTTGAGTACCAATCACATCTGCAGAAATGTTCAGAGCTTTGTGTTACGTTAACATGGAAACAAAAGTGCCTGTTGCTATTGATTTCATTTTGAGTGACCACAAATCTTTACATGCAGAGTTTAACATTCAGCCATTATTTTCATTTGTGGTGCAAACAATACAAAAATACTCAGGAAGCTCCGGGGTTGTCCTTGATTTGCCTTTCAGAATCCATGCCTGGGCCTCAAAGCTCATGTCACCCATACATGTTTTTCACTGAATCGTGCGTGGCTGTCTTACGTATGTCTGACGGCTGCCACGCCGGTGACGTCAGCTGGTAAAAAGCAGCTCTTCTCTGCTTTCCCTTTTCATCTCCCGTCAAGCTATGCAAATTCGGAGTTAAGCTCTGAGTCTTCTGCAGGGGCATAAAGCTCCAGCCAATCAGAAGCCAAACTCTGTGGCAGGAATTTACATAAATCTGCATGGCTAATGTACTGTGCAAATTGAAGGAGTGACACTGTGACTTCACCCCTTCTCAGTGATAATATAATACAACAAGTGACCTTAAAATAAAAAATGTAATGGCCTGATAAATCCATTCATTTGGTTTCCAGTTGGACCAAGTGAAAAACAAACTGCATTTGTTTGTGTAATTGCCCATGAGGAGGGAAAGAGAGATGAAGAGAAAGTGTGACTGTGAGAGGGAACTGGTGTATAAACATAGGAGATTGATGAGTCTATTAAAGCAGAGGCTAATCCAGGCTATTAGGAAGCAGAGTGAAGGAGTGTGTGAGAAAAGGATACATACGTTGGGTTAATGGCTCTAAATACAGACCTAAACGGAGTAGAGGACTGTTAGAGATTATTATAAATGTACCCACGGGCATCGCAGAAATTATGGGCCTTCTGCAGTCAAGATGACCGCGAACCATCCCCCACATTCCCCATTGTCACAGGCTTACATATATGGAAAACATTTACATCTGTTTACCCACAACACACACCTTTACATATCCAATAATGATCACTTATCACACACACTTTATTGTAAACATACTTGAGGGCTACAACTAGCTGTGCTGATAAATCAACAGTATGTGTGGGGAAGATCATCTCGATTTTGGTTGTGAATTAAGTAATGGTTGACATATTTTAAAGTGCAATAGTAAATCTATTTTTCTGTCCTGAACATTTTCGAAGGCCAGTAAATGACCAAAAAAACCGAAAAAGACCGAAGTACCTTGCTAATGAGTGACCTAGGAAGAGAGTTGTTCAAGGTGGGTGGTTCAGTCACTTCCTACTTTCATATCTAGTCCCCAGACTGAATCTGCTGACATCACTGACTCCAGCTGTTCTTATGAGTCAGGGTTAAGGTCGACCATAAAGGCCTTGGCAAAGGCAGGTTTTAATTTTAGTTTTATTACGAAGTCACCAATTTGACCATTTCAAGAGAATTTTCTATCACTGAGCAACCTTCCACTTCCAGCTCTCTGGAGGCCTTGATAAGAAAATCGTGCTGACAGGGCATTATCCTGGGAGTGGGTGCAGAAATCACCACAAATGGCTAGCCCACCCAAAAAATCACAACTTGTGTAAGTGTTAAGAAGCTGTACTTTAAGAGTACTCCGACAGCAGGAAGATCTGCAGGGATGTGCGATGACGTCTCATACGAATTCCTTATATGGTGCTAAAATAAAAATTCAAAACGTGGGTTTATGGGAATCTAAATGTAACTATAAAAAAAATAGATATGGGAAAACACGACTATTTTTGCGTCACTGTGATGTGAGTGTTTTGTTTAGCAGAGGCTCACCTCTCACACACAGCCTGGGTGTTGATTGGAAGAGCAACGCGCGGCCAGCCAATCAGAACGCAGCATGCCACATGAATCATCACAGTGATGAGTCCACCTTCTCAGCCCTGGAGGGTGTGAGGAGCAGAGTGAGAGGGCAGGGGCATGGTAAATAACTGGGACACACACACACACACTAACCATAGTGGACAAGCCTTCGCTTCCCATTAAGTTCAGTGCTGCCCTGAGGATGGGGTAAAAATACTTCACCACAAAGAGAGGGACCAAAACAACTCTACCAGTGTGTAAGAGAGAAGAGGAGACAGAGGCCGTGCTCAACATTGCACTCTCATCTTGCATTTATTATCCTCTAAAAATAATTATATTAATATAGGAAATAATTACTATAATCTTTTTGGGCGCAGTTTCATGCTGCATTAAAAATATATTTAAAATGATCCAAAAAATGGCAAAAACTAGATACATACTGATTAGTGTGAAGCCCGAGTTAGTCATGTAATCTGTTTACAGTAAATCCACAATAACTAGGTGCAATTAGGATTTCCAGCGCTCTCTGAGTCACTGTCGAATGTAGGACACGTGTGGGTGTTTAAACCCTTCAGTGTGAAAAGGCCTTAACTCCCCCCTTCTGATTTCCATATGCATCACACCATCAGCATATTCCTGTTCTATGCCTTCAAAAGAATCCGTGTTTTGGGAAATAAGCTCACTCGCTTTCTTCTAGAGAGTTAGATGTTAATATTGATAGCTTTCTCTTGGACATGGTTAGTTTAGCTTAGCCTGGCTCAAAGGTGGAAAAAAGGAAAAAGGCCTGATTGTCCAAAACAATATATATAACGTATAATAATATCACTAATCAATATTCCCTGTATGGAGGAAACTAAAACAAGATTAACTATTATTTCACTCTCTATTTTTATTTTAGTAAAGTGCTATGTAACTTTCTAGATGAATCCACATATATCCCACACAGTCCCACATTGCACTGGGTTGTCTTGTGATCATCAGCCACCTCAACTTACTGTCATATAGTAACACACAGACACACACACACACATTTTTCCACACAGAGATTTACTGGTGTAAAACACCAGCCAAGTGATGCTCAGTGACATTAGTACGATGTTCCTGCAGTCACTCTTGGTGAGCAGAAAACAAGCACTCCCTATTTAGCTGACACAGTGAAATTATGATGCATTTGTGCCAGATGATAAAACAATCAGCGTATGTGTGATTGTGTATCTGCACACATTGACACGAATACAGAAGATGAGCATTTTTGAAGCAGGTATATAGATGTGTATAGAATATAGCACATCTTTTCCAACAAGTAAAAACAAATATGTGCAAAGCTCATTGTTGTGTTTCTTAACCTGTGCTTCTCCAAAGTCATAAATTCTCAGTTCCTTCTCCTAAATAACACAAGTGTATTCTCCTTCCTTATTTTGCTCCCACCAAACACAGATGTATTCCCTCCTCTTCTATCCCAGGTCTGTTCTAAGGCTCCATTTGACAAATCACCACATTAAATGTGGCCATTTTTAGGCGCCCCACACTTCCCTCTGCTTATTGGATTCAGATAAAACAGCAATATTTCCATTCATCTGCTTCCGTTCATCGATGCCGTGCGTAGCATTTGTCCTCGCACATGCCACACACGCTCACATGCACACACACAGTGATACACACACACTACCTCTTTCTCCTTGGTCGTTAATAACGGACTGATGGAAATAGTGAGGTTACTGACCCATAGCCAACCCATTAATCAAACCATACAACTAGCATATGATCGTAATAAATATGCTTTAGATTAATGTGTTGTAGTCAGGAGAATAGATCTACTGCTTCCCAAAAGCTGAGACCAGAAGGACAAATATGATAGAAAACAGATAAGATGAACCTGCGGTATTTACACAAGCAACTTATTCTTCCTGTTTGGGCAAGCAGATTTTTCACCCATACAAAATGTCCTGCACCAACTGTCATTCACACATGACTGTGCCTGTAAATTAGCTGTATAGATACATAAAGTCTTCCTGCTGTCTGCGTCCACTCATTATGCAGGGATTGATTGGCCTATAAATAATTTGTAAGTGGTTGGGTCACCATCACTAGAGGCAGAGCTGCTAGTTGGTGCTGTCAATTATCTGTGCAATAGGCTTTGGTGTTGGAATATTAGAGTGGTGTTGTCTTGACCTCTAGTGGTAGTGGGATAAAACTACAATACAACACAGTAAAGCTACATGTTTCCTGTTCACCTACTTGAAAAGATACACTGAGTCATTTCAGTGGTATATATATATATATATATATATATATATATATATATATATGCTTAGAACTGTGTTGAGGAAACCCTTAGCTATGGGAGTGCCTCTGTGTTTTGGTATTGCCCACTATGACTTGTAGTACGTCTCTGTAATGTTTGTTTGCCTTTGATTGGTTATTTATGGCCCAGCAATGTAAAGACAAAAAGATTATTTGTTTAAGGGTGTGTTTTATAGAGTTGGTCTGTGTTCACAGAGAACACATGATTGCCTAACAACTGGCTCCTATGACGATTGGCTGGTGTTAAATGACCTCAATATATGTTTCAGGTATCAATACTTGTTTCCACACAAAGTTTCACAAAGCACATGTATCTTCAGTACGATACTAATCAAATAATAATCATAATGACATACTTTTGGTTTGCACTCTGCATGCATTTAAAAAACATGCATTTAAAAGATACTTCAAATGGATTTGGTTTAGAAAGACAGAAAATTATGATGCTATGGTGTTACCAGAATGCTGACATGGTATTGCCATTAGGGCAAATAGACATATTGGTTCAATGACAGAATAAAAAGAAAAAATAACAAGCAAGTAACAACAAATAAAGGGAAATGTAGCCCTTAAAACTACAAATTGCAACTTAATCTAGCAGTAGCATGAGATGTGAAATCAAACACCCCTTTTCCGCTCAGCCCTCCAGCTCCCTACGCCACTGGTCTGCGCCACTCCACCAAGATCTGCACAGTCCTTCAAGTATTAGTCATTGTCAAATTACTACAATTACTGCAACTTACTGATCAAGCAGAATTGACTGAAATTCCCTGATTGGTAAGAAGAGTGAGCCTCACACCAAAACTTTGTGAAGCAGATACACTGCCCGTCCAAGTCGCGTGTACAGTGTGCAGTGTACAGTAGGCACTAAGCACGATGGGTGCTTCACTTCACCTGCCTCTCTTCTTACCCCGATGTACGCATCACCCTGGAACAGAGTAAATCTGGAGTCATCAGACCACATGACCTTCTTCCACTGGACCGTTTTTAGTTTTAGTAGTTGGGAATTTTTTTTGCATGGGCAGTGTATCTCTGGATTGCTTCCCGACTGTTCTGTGAGCCTGACATCACAGGACCTTCAAAAGCACCTCTCCTCAATAAAATAAATTTTGAATCAGATTTCTCATCTCAAGAAAGTTTATCCGACCAACACCTGAATGCATGGCCTGACCTGTTCTGTGCCTTCGCACACAGAATCAGTACTGACCTCATAGTGTGCAGAGACATATGCAAGCTTCTGTGTTGAAAGGGTATTCAGATTGTGTCCACGTAATGGCAGGGAGTCATGAATTGACCTTTTTCTGCATGCTTGTTTTATTTTAGCCCAAACCAAAGGTTTGTGGCCTCAACACTCACAAAAAAATATTTTAAATAACAAGTTCAAAAACTCTGATTGAAAAAAAAAAAAAACTCTGATTCTTATGTCTTGTGTTATCTGTAGTCTTAAATCCCAGCCTAGAATTGCAGCAATTTCCTTTACCTTTACAAAAGAGATGGAACTGACACCCTTACGCTACCCAAATTTGTAGCCTCATTCATCCTTGCTTCTCACACACACAACACAGCGTTGACAACATATTGTCAGACATTGTGAAACTCAGTATTTCAAGCAGCATCTGCCTCGAAATACAGAGCAGTGTGTGGGTATCTGATCAGGGGTGCATGAATTTAAACTTTGTATTTCAGCCCACAAAATCATCCCAGTGTGTGTATTTATAACACACTATCCACACAGCAAATACAATATTCAGCTATAACTATTTTGTCTGTATTATGAGGTATTTTTTTTAGAACTTTTTTTTTTTTTTTTTTTTTGAGAAGGAGCAGTTTCTAGGTCAGGAAATTGAAGGGACACATGCATTTTATGTTTTTCTATTAAATCTTTATTTTGCCATCCACCAGAGTGACAGACTGATCATTAAAAGCAGTTACACGACAACCTGCACGATACTGTCGCAAAAATGATTTACGTCGTCTCCGCTGGCTGTCACTGTTGCCTGGTAACAGGGGGGGAGGGCGTGGCGAGTGACGGCGGAAGGAGGAGGGACGCGGGGCTGGAGTGGACGGACGCCGCAGGCGGGGGGAGCGCAGCGGCACATTTTAAAGTCCTAGCTGCACTCTGGTTATTTGTCCCCCCCCCCGAAACCTGTGTTCGCCGCTTCGGTTTCCACTGCCACTCGGTAGGCGCCTGGAGAACATGTCTAACGTGAACTGGAAGCCCTTTGTGTTCGGCGGGCTGGCTTCTGTGACGGCGGAATGCGGTGAGTTGGTGTGGAGCGACGGCGGGAGGCCGAGCTGCGCGGGTTACAGTTAATTATTCCATTCCTGGCTGTGGTTCAGTGTTTTTACGCGAGGTGTCCCGTTGCCGTGTGCTACAGGGACGTTTCCAATCGACCTGGCTAAGACTCGCCTTCAAGTTCAGGGACAAGTGGGCGACAGCAAATACCGAGAGATCCGATACAGAGGCATGCTCCACGCTATGGTCCGGATCGGCAGCGAGGAGGGGCTGCGGGCTCTGTACTCAGGGTGAGTACGGTGGACCTGTATACCTGTACCTGTAGTCACTACACCCGAACTGAAGATGTACTGATCAAATCCATCCACTTTCTGGTTCTTCCAAGCTTATTTTGTTATCTATTCCATCTTTTTGAAACAACCATTGTCCCTCACGACCTTTACCTCAACCTCTCTTCATCTGAGGGTTGAGAGGGGGTGGTGTCTACAGTGGCTTTGTTTTGCCATGTGTGTGTCTTCTTGTTATTGAACAGGCCATGAAGTGCTTTTTTGCAATGTTTTATATTAAATATTGTGAGATAGCATAATAATAAATAAAAATCAACCTGACTTTTGCAGGATCGCTCCTGCCATGCTGCGCCAGGCCTCCTACGGGACCATAAAAATTGGCACCTACCAGAGCTTTAAGCGACTGCTGGTTGAAAGACCAGAGGGTGAGTTTCCTTCTGTCTCTCTCTCATACACACACATAACTTGCTGGGCTATTCCTGCCCAACCAGAAACGTGTCCACATGCTTTCTGAACGGGTGACCTTAGAGGCACAAATATTTGACCTGTTCAAAATGTTTCCTCACTGGGTCGTACTAAGAGCTCATTATTACTGCGTGTGCTTCTGTAATTGACAAACTGTGAAATCCTCGTGCATGGTGTAAAATATTGCTTGCCTTACAGCCTGCCTCCCACTCTTCTCCTGTTTCAGATGAGACATTGCTGACTAATGTTGTGTGTGGTGTTCTCTCTGGAGTCATCTCCTCCTCCATTGCAAACCCTACTGATGTGCTGAAGGTAGCAGTTTGCACACATCAAGCTCATACATCTCCTTGGTATTTCCCTTATGAAATTATAATGTAAAGCTGTAGAGCAAGATTGACAAGTTTCCAACTGCCCCCAACTTTGTGCTGCTTTGGTATATACAACTGTAATTACTTAAGTGGCCTTGAGTAAGATTGTAATCCTAGTACTTTATAATACACCAGTATTAATATGATTATTCTGTATGAGTCTGTAACAGCTGTAGGTGTGATCTTTTGGTAGCAAGCCACTTGGAGTGAAAGGCTTCTCAGTGCCATCAAGACCCCATTTGTGGATTATTTATAGACTGTAGCCTGAAAGGCTTGACACAGTGTCCTGCAAATGATATGGGTGCATGAACACAGCCTCTTTGTGCCGTGCCTGTTCAGAAGTAATGATGTCCTGTCTCCAGTGTGTGTTTGTTAAGCTGGAGACGAAGTTACAGGCTGCATGTTTGGAACATTGTGTTTCCATCACACTGTGCCTATAGCTGTGTCTGGCAAGTTGCAACAGAGCCAAGCAGCAAACTTATCCTTCAAACAGCAGTTAAGCACGTGCTGCAAAATTCCTGGAAACAAGGGCACAGAAAATGCTTTAGGACATTGTGCTTGTTTGTTATGCCTACTAACATTTTTGCTTTTGCATTCTAGTGGAAACTGGACTAATACAGCATTCCGCATTGGTTGTGCATGCTTTTTAAATTCATGAACCATTTTCTTTGTCTGTGCTCCAGATTCGCATGCAGGCTCAGGGAAATGTGATCCAGGGCAGTATGATGGTCAACTTCATCAACATCTACCAGAAGGAAGGGACAAGAGGGCTGTGGAAGGTACAGAGAGCCTGGAAAGTGCTTAATTTGCAGTGAACTCTGTGTCCCTGAGTTTCAGGCTGCACAGATACCAACCTTAAATCTTGCAATGTTCTCTTTCTGCTTCAGGGCGTCTCTCTAACAGCTCAGCGGGCAGCTATTGTGGTCGGGGTCGAACTACCAGTTTATGACCTCACCAAGAAGCATCTGATCTTGTCGGGTTACATGGGGGACACAGTGTACACACACTTCTTGTAAGTTTTCCAAGTAATGTGAAGATCTTCCTTTTCTGTCCTCTCATGTGATGTTATCACAGGACGGAAACTGCTTGTCAGCACAAGACTTACTTACAGTGTTTTGATATGTTAGGCGCAGTGAAGATTAAAGGGGGAGTCCTGTAACTTCTGTATGTGCTGTCGTTGCTAAAAATTACCTGGAAAATGACAAATCAAAGCTCTAGAATTGCACCAATGTCCATTAAAAAAAATTATGTGTAATAGCTGCCAGATACTGTACTGTGTTTCAGACATCACTCGGCATTTGTAGTAGTAGCTATTTCTAAATACATAGTGATTCAAGGACATCTGAGCAAGGGTGCATTAATGCCTGTATTTCAGCCAGAAAAAGCTCCTACTTTTATGTGTATTTATAGCAGCAAAATTGCTGTTATTTACTTATTTTCTGTCTGGAGAAGATAGCAACTAATGTTGGCTGTTATTAGATTCTTTCTGACTTGAGACATAAAACACCCTGTGCTTTGTTTTCCCCTAGGTCTAGCTTTGTGTGTGGTCTGGCCGGGGCGTTGGCCTCCAATCCAGTGGACGTAGTCCGGACACGCATGATGAACCAGAGAGGAGTAGCTCTCTACCAGGGAACAGTGGACTGTTTACTACAGGTCAGTTAGAGCTCCTGACAAAGAAAGGAGAAAATGAACAGATGTTCTCTGTAGATAATTCATTAAAGGAGCACTCCACAAATTTTATAACATATAAATCAGACTGAAATCAAGAGCTGGTGTTTTGTCAAGATTTGGGTCAGGTACTCTGATTTATCAAAAAGATGTCATTAGTTGTATTATAGGAAATGTAGGATGCAGTGTTTTTGGAGCTCAGAATAGCTCAGGCTTAGCTTCAGATTGGGATCTTTTCTTTTATTATTTGTTTCAAGTGTAGAATTCCCTTTAAGTACAAGTACCTTCTCTCTTTTGCTGTAAGTGTGCAAATATTTTCACATTTAAAGCAGCGAACAGTGTCAGCATTATTAGATCCTTAGAGTTGATAATCAGCAATGCACTGACATACAGAAGTGCCTGTCTCATTTGAGTTTTGCTTCCTGGAATAAATATTTAACATGTATTAGTAGTCATGTAACAATCCTTAATATTCATAAAACCTTGCTGTCTCTGATTTCCCAGCCCCAGTTTAAACCGCCCAGAGAGGACTTCACGATGATCATTAGAGGATAATAAGGCGACAAAGTGGGTTTTTAACGTGTTTGTTTTCTCTTCAGACGTGGCGCTCTGAGGGCTTCATGGCACTTTATAAGGGCTTCTTTCCCAACTGGCTCCGCCTGGGACCATGGAACATCATTGTATCCTTTAACCAACTCATTAGTGCACCAGTCTGTTTACATTCACCCTAGATGATGTAACATATTCAGAGCTGGTGAAATCCGCAGCAAAATGTGGTAAACTCAGTTATTCACTCAGTGATGTATAGGATTCAAAGGCCAGTTCCCTCCTTGTGAGGTTACAGCCTCAGAGCCTCTGGTAAGAGAGAATGGAAGGGACCCTGAGTGTGGGCAAATAATAATGATGATGATAATTCATTTAATTGAATCCCCTTTGGAGGATTCTGGACATGCAACTGCATTGTACACGCCAAGAGTTCCCTTTCTCCTCAACAAAGGTTCCACTGCTCTTTTTGCATATGTTCCTTTACTCCATCCCCAGTTCTTCCTCACTTATGAACAGCTGAAGAATATCAATGTATGATTGGCAGAACAAGACGGTGAAGAGGAGAAGAGTATGAGCAACCGTTGCAGGACAAGCTTAGAGGACCAAAGACAGGAATGTCTGTATGGGGATGGATCCTTGAGGGAACTACTGAACGCTGAAAAAGGAGTGACGGGTTGAAGAATTAGCCTGATTCCTGTTAGAATCACGCCGACTAAAGCCTGTAGCAAGTGTGGATGGGACTGTGACACGCACAAACACTCATGTATGATGTTTTACCTGATGAAAAAAAATGTTACTTTAACCTTAACCATTCATTTAAATTAGATTTTGGCCTCACAGATCAGTTTTACCTAATTTATTGACTTGAATTTGAGAGACTGTTAGGATGCAGCAGCAGCTCCAGACACTGTTATTTTAGTTATAAGTTGTTTTTAAAAATAACTCCAGTATCATGATTAGTCAGTACACGGTGCACTGCGCTGAAAGTGGTCTCCAAATTAACTTAGTTTGTGATTGAGGCTGCCTTTTCCTGAGATGGAAAAGAAGGACTGAGAATGTTGGACAGCAGCCGACAATCACAGTGATCATTCCCTCTAGAAAAGATAAAACATCTGTGCAGGAGTCGACAAACTTGGTGCTTTTTTGTTCAGTATTTCTAAATTGAGATGCGAGTGTACAGAAAGGTAAAATTGTTTAGAGATTCAGAGTTAAGTGCCAAGAATACTTTATAATGTCCTTTAATAAATAGCAGTTCTATAAACAGGATCAAGACCAGTGTGGGCGCCTGGACAGGATAGACACATACCCATGTGTGACAAGAATAGTGACCCTCCCCCTTCACACCAGCAGGTCCAGACAGTAAATATAGTCTCGGCCAGCTGGGTTTCTGTGTCATTAAATATTGATGTAAAACTATGTTACACACAGACACATTATGTAAACCCTACTTATTTTATCCCTCACTCCTCTAAAGTCCGGTTTGGATATCCCTAAAACCACTGCACATGATCCACAGAGCTTTTTACATGTGCTGTATTTGCACGCTTTATGCTTATGTGAGTCTGCGTTATAAAGAATAAATATGTTGCTGGCTGTTAAATGGGAGCTGCCAGTATCATTTTGTAATATTTTTTTTATGTTGATGTAAATGCTGCTGTAGTGTTGTACAGGTATATTTGAAATAAAAGAGGAAACACCATGTGTGTTGTTTTGTTTTTCTTTTGCTTTGTTTTTACCACATAGTGGCACTGTGGAGCCATCTCCTGGCCCCCTCCCCGTCGCTACCAGATCTCGACCCAGTTGAAACCAATAACTGTTTATAAATCTTTTTTAAAAAGTACAACTTTGAGACCGCAAATCTAACACAGTCGCGTTGTTTCTGAGGGATTGCCCTGCTTCTTTCACACACACACACACACACACACGTACGTTCGTGCTGTGTCCCACACACAACAATGACTTATGAATTATTCAGAGGAATCTAAGATGTAATTGTTCTTTTCTTACTGTGGTTAAATTCCCAGTTTTCCTTCATCAGAGCTGTTTTGAGGAGATGATGGGAGCTCGAGGGATTGCAGAGGGAAACATTGCAGTGAACTTGCAGTCTGTGCCTTGTTCTTTTATTTAGGCAGCAGCACCATGGGACTTATTACTTGTGTGAGAAGTGTTATTGTTGTATCTACTCCATCTAAACCTCCAGAAGTAGCAGTGCCACATTGGTGTTGCTGCGACAATCATGGCTGTGTCAGATAACTCAATTCCAAACAACAACACCTGTACAGTACAGTACAGTACAATACAGTGCAGTATATACAGAGCTGAAGGGCAACATCTGTGTCAAAGCAAGGCAGAAAAAAACATCCCATGCTGTCCATAAGGCAAGTAAAAAGAGAATAATGAGTGGTTGGTGCCAGCATTTGGCATCTATTATTTGGCATTATAGGCTGCTCCCTGGCACAGTCCAATACAAGCTGGACGGGTACGGCCACAGGGGATTCCAGCAGTCACAGACATGCTGCATTATGGGTATTATTTGCTGCCTGGCCCAAGGGTGCTCGGGGGCTGCTCTATTGTATTCCGGGGATCGGAATGAGTTTTTGTGTCAGAGGGATAAGGCTCTGTTTTGCTCCAATCACCCTGCCCTTTCTCCCTCTCTCCTTCTTTTTTTTGTTCTTTCAGCCATTTCTCAGATGAAAACACTGCTTGCTGCAACACACGGGTAAATAAATGGATGGATAAATGGACGAGTGAATGGGAGTGTAGACAAGGAGACTAATCTATCGTAGTGTGTTGATCCATTTGGAACCAGGACTGCGCTGCTGGGCTGCACACTGCTGACAAAGGAAAAAAATCACAGGCCTATTGCCATTTCTTTCTGCTCACTATTATAGTTGAGATATGGGCTGAAATACAGCATAATGGGTTTTCTTTCTCAGCTTTTGAAAGATACACAGAAAACGACTGCGTGCTTAGATTGAGTAAAGTAAATGATAAATGCATAGTTTACACGCCTCGATTCTGAACGACATCAAAACACCTTTCTCAGGTCTGTCTGAAAACGTCCAAAACAGCTTTCCCCCGGAGAAATAAGTGCAGCCTTGGACAATTTCTAGAAGGCTGCACTTATTTCTACCTGTAGTGAACATTTTTATGTCTAGTCTGTGAACAACAAGCTGGAAAAGTAAGGATTTCAAACAAGTGGAGGTAATTGTTCTTTGATCACAAGCATCATCTGTCAGACGATGCTTTAGTCAGCTGTGCCAGTTTTCATTTTCATACTGTATGTTTTTCTACAGATTAAACAAACACGCTAATGCAGTGAAGTTTAGACACACACGGACAATCGGTGAATGTAATTACAAGAGAGTCAAGGAATTAAAACAATGTGGAAATCAGGGCAGAAATACGGTATTTTTCATCTCCTATGAGACGAGTGACATTTACTGTAAGTGTGCATATTGTTTTTATCCATATATCAATGAATCCACCTTTTTTTTAAATTTCCAGTTGTTTCAGTCAAGAGTATTTTATGTGCACGTTCACACATTCCCATTGCGTCGGCTGTGTGGAAACCCTGAACAGCTGGCTGTCTATCATCATTCACAGTAGACAGTCTGAGGAAGGTGCCTCCAGTTCTTGTTCTGTAACACCAATTAACATGCTAAAGTGCCTGAGTGGGGGGATTCATCTTGACTAAAACTCCTCATCCAAACAAACAACAGGCCCACTAAATCACAGCGCAGTCGACCTACATTTACACACCACTGGAAGGGGACTGGAACCCCAGGGAGACAGGATCACAAGGATGAGCCGCTGGTAATGCTGCTCCATTGTTCCATTAAGACAAGAGCAGGCCAGCAGAGTGAATGTTAAAGGAGATAAAGTGAAGGGAGATTTGTTCCACATCTTGGCTTCTCTTGACTCTGCAAGTCCAGGAAAGAGTTAAGGAAAAGTTAAGTTGTTTCACTTATTTAAAGTTTCCTGTGACATCTGCTTAGAGCTGAAGTGACCTTTTAAATAAAGTGTTTGACATTATGAAGGATTTCTTACTTTTAATTTAAATATTATCAGCTTATTTCTTGCCTAGATTTAGATGGGAATATTGTATATACAATATACTGTATATACAGCCAACTGTACTTAATCTGTACAAAAACATATGTGGAAAAACAAGCCTGTCTGTGCATGCTTTCAAAAAATGGTGCTAAAATGGATTTATAGTGTGTCATTGCTACTTAGAAGGGACATTTTAGTGTTCTTGGTGTTCTTAATCTTTATAATACGGTCATTTCTGCAGATTTCTTCAGAATACGTAGCAGGATGCTCCCAGGGTCTCCTCACTCTTTCTACAGACTGCGATGGCAAACTGACAAAAAACTGACAAGACTGCAGATGAGGAGGAAATACAGCCATCATACCATCATCACGACGTCCTTGTTAGATGTGTTCAGCCTTGTGTAATACCAGAGGACAAACACTAGGCAGAGCTCATGTGCTTTCTTCCACTTATGACATGAAAACGGAGGAGTAAACACACCATCTGTCTGTCCCCAACCACCAGAATCTATCTCTCTCGCTCCATAACCCGCCCAGACACAGCTCCCTCATTAATATCCCAGCTTCTGATAAGGAATAAATATTCAAATATTCAGCTGTATCGGTTTCTTTGGATGCCTGATTTAAAATTCCCTGCCCCCAGGCGCCACAGGCAGAGCGCGCTGGCTAAACAGACGCAATCCACACAAAGACACACATGCAGGGGCCTCTGATATGTGTTGGTGGTGTTATGGGATTGCTTACTGACACTGGAGTCCTCCCACACACACACACACACACACACATACTACAGTCTGAAGCTGCTGCTCTCCCCTTCTGTTTCTCTCTCTAAAAAGATGGAGAAGGTTGGAGGATAAATTTGGAGGAGGTGGGAAAAGAGAGGTGAAAGACTGAGGTGGGGGGGCAGATTAAAAATGAAATGATCGAATGAGATGTTAGCTGGAGTCAATGGGGAGATGCGGAGAAAACTTTATTGGAACTCGGCTGACACGGAAGCCAAATATGAGCATCTAGAAAAAGAGAGCAGAGGATGACATAAAGAGAAGGGATTGGTAGGAGTGGAGAGGAAGCAATGCATGTCCTGATTCTCTGCTGTGGTCCAATTAGCATCCATATGAAGCCCCTAAGACAGTGGTTGTCAACCGCTGTGCCAAAGGACTCAAGACACAAATGGGCTGCGAGACAAAGGGGTATTGGCCATGACATTATTTGACTTGATAACAGTCTAAGAACGAGTTAGAACTGGAAATAATGTTTTTTTTGTTTGTTTGTTTGTCTTTTGTGGTGCCTGATAACAGAAAATATTAGCTGACGTATTGTTTACTCTCAGTCCAAATTGGAAAAACACACAAACGCAGCACTGATTGTGTCTGCTGTGATTGCTAAGGTGTGCTTAATTGGTTAGAAAAATCTGTGAAGGCAAGCTGTTAAAACAGTGACTTTGACTTATACAGTGGCTTCTTTACCCTAATTGATGCATAAGAAGTCATTGTGCAAGATGACAATGCAAAGAGAAAAAGTAGAGGGTAAAGAGGGAGTTAGTTTACCAGTCATGAGGAGGACCACTCAGCTTATGAAAGCAGTTGAAAATGCCTCAGGAGAAGCTTCGACAAGTCTGAGAAAATAAGCCAGTGATGTCATAGCGATGTCAACAGGGTTATCTCAGCTTTAGCTCGGAGACAAATCTATCACAGAAAGCCTGCTTAACAAACTGGCTGTTTGGAGTTTGAACGACAAGGGGATAAACCAGGTGTAACAAAGATAAGTTGTTGGTTGCATTATAGGAAATGTACGATTGAGCGTGTGTGACTCATACTAGGAGCTAAAAGTCGGCATGTTTCAGCCTCTGCTGCTTCAGTCTTCATTCAGTCTGTTTTTACAATGTGCTTCTTTTCAGAATCAAATGATAGAGACTTAAATTCAATGCACCTCCCTCCACGCAACCATCCCTCTCCTGCTCCACTGTTCTCCACCCAGAGGGTAATGCTATTAGTTGTTAGGAAACTGCAATAAATAATAATATAACAGACCTTATGCAACCACACATAATGCTAAATCATTGTCTTTTTGGAAATCCCCATTGCCTCCAATCTCCTTCCCTTTGCTAAAAGCAACACTGATTTAAAATCCAGACTAAACCTTGTGGGTTTCTGCGTGCTTCCCTTCTCCCACACCTGACACTGGCCTTCCTTAACTGTCTCAACAGTTCCCTTTTTCCCTTTTAACAGCATGACCAAGGTCATCGTCAGTGGAATTTACTTTAGATGGTACAGAAATAGATAAGACTTAGGACAGAACCGAGCAAAGGCTGTTAGACAGTACCAGAAGAAAATTCTGGTACTGTTCAGTGTCCCCTGAGTCACGATTGTAATATCAAATAAAAAGAGAAGCATCACCCTGCAGACAAATAGACTGCCAACATGACTGTCGACTTCTAACCTCTGGGCCTGGAATAAGTCTTTTTGGAATGTTTCTGGGTCTTATCGCCTGGACCAGTGTCTTGCCCTAACCCCAACCACTCGACCTCAGTGTTTAACCAGAACAATCTTTATCTTCAACTTAACAACTTCCAGCTAATATTGACTACTTCCTGTCAAGATCGGTAGTTCACCATCTATGTCTGCAACCAGGATCCCTCGAATGAAGAAATGTTTTTCTGCTACTTCTGCTACACAGTTTTGTCAAAGAGGTTAAGCTAAGCTGCCAAAACCTTTCTCCTGGTTTTATTAGTATAGGATACAAAACTTGTTACTGGGCAACGATTTGGCTACTAATCTGTCTGACAGGACTCTCCATCACTGTCATTAAAACACCAACTAAAGGAAAACTGTTGTTGATCAAAAAGGTGTGGTATTGCTTGTACAGTACAGGCTTCATATCTGAAGTGAGGGTCAGAGTCTGCTCTGTACTTGATGTGTTTAAGAACTTCTCACTATATACATTTCTGCTCCATGCCATCACTGATTTAAAGAAAGTAAACTCACAAATGCTAAGGGGCGTCGTGGCCTCTGTGTGGATAAGCAGTAAAATGCCTACTAGACGAGTCTTCTTTACTTCTGAGAGTATATTTTTTGCCATTTTCATAATTTCCTTGCAGGCAAAAAGTCATTTTCACAGTGGCTTTATGGGTTCGACCATGAGTTCTGTGGCAAATTAACCAAGTAGGCCACGCGCTGTAGGGATTCACTAGCCTGTAAAAACACACACACACTGAAGAAGAAAGAAGGATAGACACAACGTAACTGTTCTCCCATCTCAACCAAACAGGAGTCACATGTCTTCTGGAGACATGAGGCCTCATATCACACAGTAATCTGCTGAGAGAACAATCACGCCACTGTTGCTGCAGGCTGTCAGAGGTGTGAGGCTTATTACATCGTCTTCTCTTGTAAAACACACACACACACACACACACACACACACACACACATGCACACGCTCTGCTCCACAGGTGCAATCTGACACAATCTGTGGCACCGTGGCAGGAGACTCACAAATCTACAGAACATGGCAAAATGTGAGCCTGGCGAACTGTCTTCTGATCACACGCACCAGATAACCTACTTATTCCACACTGACTTTGTGTGTTTTGTAGACATCTCTGAGTAGATACCAGCAGCCACTGAAAACTAAAAAACATTACCAATCATGTGGCAAGGCAAGGCAACTTTTGAACTGATTAACAGCATATGCAGAAAATTCATCTTCTATTGCTTGTGTGAAATGCTGATGTATAAAAGCACAAGACCTCTCTTTTAGAGCTGTGCAGCTCCCTTCAGCCAGGCACGCAGAAACACAAACTTTGACAGCAATTGGATTTATTGAAATTATTTCCCAATTAGGTCGCAACGCCTATTAAGGTCACACAATTCTGTCCTCAGCAGGCTTGGCCCTTTGACCTATGCTCTCACACAGGGGCCACTGTGTTTTTTAAAGAGGTTGAGTGCTTCTCTCTTTTATGGTCCACACACACACACACACACACACATTCACACAAAGATCAATCTGTCATGCACGCTACGTGTGATATGTTAATATTTAAGTGAGATGCCAAAGCCAAATTAAGGCTTATCTCTGTTAGTAGGTTATACATGCACTTGTGTATATGTAGACATGTTTTACACAAAATAATAAAAAAAGCATAATCCTTATGTTGTGGTGAAATATATATTTGAATGAACAAAGTGATGCATTTGATCAGCAAGGTAACAGCATTGTAATCAGGTAGCAATTACATTTACCATAGAAATGCAATTTCAGTTTAGCTAAGTGTAAATGGAATTTTTAGGAGACTGGGAACTGGGCCTATTGCTGCTAAATGCTGTAATGTATTCACCATCTAGTTGCTGCCATTTGCTACTGGATAGCAAGTTTACACCAGATTTTGGGGTTTAAATTGGCTTTTTGTTCACATGTACAAAATTAAGAAAAAAATTAACATTTGAGAGGATTCTGTGTGGGTTCACCACATTTTCACCTTACATAGAGACACTTAACCCATTGTTTATTATTGAGACCTGGGTACCTTGATTTTCTCATTTAAATTTACACTTAGAAAATTAGGAATATGTACATTTCAGCTGAGCAATGTATAGCGATGTTGCAGGGGTGCTGGATCCAGTCTCGGCTGAAAGACAGGGTCACTAGTCACAGGCCTGACATGTACAGATACATGCAACCATTCACCCTCACACTGACAGGCAATTTTTTTGCTTGTGTGGGTCACCAGGAGGCGTAACCTCCTGGTGACCCACACAAGCACAGAGGAGAACAAACAAACTCAAAGCCACTGCCAGCCAGCCTGGACTAAAACCAGTGAACTTCTAGCACAGAGAAGCATTGATGACTTCACCACCTGGAAATGATCCAATTTGTACTGTAAATGCATTCATAGGAGTAGGAGTATGGGTTACATGTAATTCATGCACATATGCATATAAAATTTTAAAACATGCCTCCTTAAACTGAAGACCAAAAAATCAACTGGCTCAAAGTCAACTCAGCTCTTTCCCTTACAGGTGAACTGCATGGGAAGGAATAAAAATAGCATTAAAAGCAGAAGAGATTGAGAGAATTATTGAAGAAAAGAGATCTTACTCTGCATCCTGCCTCTGAACTGATCAAAGGTAGTTAGAGGTAGATCCCGGTCAGGCCAAAGCACCAGGAGGTTTACACCTCAGCCAAGCAGCGAGGAGAAAAAAAAAATGCTGGCATAGTCGATCCATCCCGTGCATTCATTTGCATGGATATTATCACATGCATTCTTCATTTATACATGTGTTTATATTGACTGACACATGACTGAAGTGTCCTTCTTACTGAGTTTGCACAGGTGCAACATGAGTAAAACTAACTAGTAATCGGGGAAAAACTGTAGACACTCATGTTGTAATTAGTAATTTTGCAACCCTGTGTAGTCTCATTTTGGTTGGTTTTGTGTCTCTTTTTTCTATTGTTTTACAAATTTTGATGCATTTTTATTTCTGGCTGTCGTGCCTTTGTCATTATCCAAATGTTTGTAGTCATTTTGTTTCTATTTGTGGTTGTCCCCACAAATATGGGCTAATCTAGAGTAATAGGAATGTTTTCATTTTGACGGTGGCCTACTTGGTCCTGAAAACATTAAGTATTGAGATGATGGCACTCACTCAAGGGTAATGTCAGGGAGGTCGTTAAGTCTCTAAGGTCATTAGGGTTGGTCGTCTGGGACCAGGTAAGTCACAAAACTGCAAGTAGGTGAGTGCTAAATGCTGCTACCCCACTGGATTGAAACCAGAGTCTGGTCATGATGGCAGAACAAGTCATCCATCTAATCTGAAACACATTACACTTGTTTAATCATTTCCATGGTCAGCCTGGCCAGCAGACCCACCATATTTCCAGATATTTTCAACCATAATACTTACCCTGCACACACATCTGCTTAGATCAGCAAAAGATTAAAGCGATCTTCCTACTAATTGCTTTACTCAAAGAATTTAACCAATCCCAAAAGAGGAAATACAGAGAAAAGTACGACACTGGTCGGAGAAGGGGTTTTGAATTTGGAACAGCTGAGATGCAGCTGTTTTGAACAAGCAGTACGGGAAAGATGTTCCTGAGACGTTATGCATTCAGCATGTTAAACCCTCCCAAAAGGAATGCAGAAAGCGTACGAACATTTGGTTTGTGTTTCAGTCCCACAAGATTACCATCTGTGGGTTTGTCTCAGTCACACTATCTCTGCTGTTTACCCAGTGTTGTAGTTGAAAACAGAATGGTGCCAGGAAAGGACCAACAACCATGTGGTGCAATAGAGATGAACCTGTCTTATGTAGAATACCAACTATTTTACCACTTGGCATTTTAACCCCTGCAAGCAGCACAGCTCAAGTGTCTGTCAGTCACTGGGTCGGCCACTGCTCCCAGACTCAAATGTCTTTGTACAGAGATGAATGCACGCTTTGGTGGTTCCCTGATGTTTCCTCTTCCATCACCATAAGGTTCCCATTTGTTTGGATTGTCATGCAGTTCAAAGCGCATTTGTCCAGTTGCTTCCGTGGTTTGTGATCAAATATTTGCTAAACTCCCTGAGATTCTGATCAGCCTCTATTTTATTTAGTGCTAATTAGCAAATGTTAGCAAGCTACCGTGCTAAACTCAGACGGTTATCATTGTCTAACATGTTAGCAGGATGATGTTAGCATTTAGCTCCAAGCACACTTGTGTAAGTCTTAGCCATTCAACTTTTTTATAAAATAAAGCAATTAATAGACTAGTTGTGCATCATTTTAACTATTCTGCAACACAAGAGAACATGGGGCAAAGAAAGAGGAAGCTGAGTAAAAAAAAAAAAAAAGAACAAGTTGGGATTTTTGTCTGCAAAGAAGATGAGAGCCTGCGAGAGACTGTGCAGAATGCAAAACAGATCTGTTTCAACTGTGAGGGTTTCATTAAAGACGAGACAGAGGGAGAAACTGAATTAGGAAAAGTCACATTCCCTCGTGGATTCTTTAAAACTCTTTCCTTGGCACAGTCTCAAGTCCAGGAGAGATACTGACACTGAAGCAGAATCAATGTTCCTCTGCTCTCTTGCACCGGATGAGACTACATTATTGTGTTTTGCACAGATAAGCACAGTGGAGATCCAGACCCACGGTCCAAGGTGAAAGTGCATCTTCAATTCAAATGCAGATGGTGCTCTTGTGTGTGTGTGTGTGTGTGTGTGTGTGTGTGTGTGTGTGTGTGTGTGTGTGTGTGTGTGAGGCCACTTGTCAGATAAAAGAGAAACTTTCTGGGGAAGAGAAGAGAGAGCGACAAAAGCTGTAAATATTAATCTGAAGGGAGGGAGTGAAGAGCAACAATGTGGAAGAAAAGGCTGCAGACAGTCTAAATCACTGTTCTGCTAAGACGGTCACATAGATGTCAAACAGCTGTTCAACGTTATTTCAAGTACATATATACACTCATGCACAACACACACGTGACATCTGAGAGCATGTTGTCGTTGCTTTCTGTCATAACCCAGATTGTGTCTTTATTCTGAACATGTGTTTTCCTGCTTCTGTGCAACCTCCGCAGGTGTGTAAACTCACAGCAGGGGTGGATGCCAATCAGCGGCATCCTTTCATGTCCTAATATGTGGAATATTCCAGCTTGATGTAATCAAAGCTGCTGGAAAAAATAATATGTATCTAAGCAACAGCACAATATTTCAGCTACACACCAACGTCCATCTTTTCTTCTCTGTCTGTGGCGCTTGTGCAAAGACAGACAATGACAACAGATTGCCTAAGGGGATTTAAATACATGCTCACACACACACACACACAACATGCAGATATGACAACATGTGCACATGCACACGGGGGACATGCAGTGCAGCATGCAGTCCAAGGGCTGCAGTCTACTCGTTTCATCTGTGCCTAATGTTATTGTGAAGGGTGTCTGAGTAGCACATCTTCTCTGTTTTGTGTCTCAACACGGGGGAAAATTAAACCCTGGAGATGGTTAGAGGGGATAAAGAACACAGAGCAGGCCAGAAAAAAAGACAGATGAGGGACTAACAGGGAGAGAAAGGGAGTGGCAGATAAAATGGAGCTGAGCGAAGTGAAACACAGGAGGAAAGGAGAGACAGGATGTATTTTACAACAAGCTCTTATCTGTGGAACAAGGCTGTACTGTAAGGACAGCTAAAACAGTCCTATCGCTGTGGATCAATCTTGTAATTACACAATGTCTGGTGGCCTTTCATGTTAAATCAGTAGCTTTTTATAGAGGCGATGAAGAGCTCAACGTGTGCCAAAAAGTGTGTGAACATTCCCACAGCAGCCCGGTACTAAAGCCGCTGACTGCAGCGCTTGTTGAGCCTCACCCCAAAGTTTGAAGACGCTGGAATTTCAGGCAGGCAATGAAAAATTCTGCAACTTTTCACAACTGAGAATCCAACAACCATGCCAAATTCATGACTGACCTGAACTTTTCCCGGTTGCTACACAAACTGGCCAGAGGCTCAATTTGAAAACAATTACACATGAGCAGGAGACAAAGAAACGGAGATGTGGAGAGAGATGTGGCTGTGTGATCAGCCCAGCACTGCGGTTTTATCCCTTTCCATCATGCCTGTCTCGCTCCCCTGTTCCTCCCACCCACTTACCATTTACGTGTTCATATCTTTACCATGGTTTAAACAGCAGGCAGCAGCAGTAGTGAATTACAGAAAAGATATGTTTGAATTTCTTTATCTGAGTAATGTACAGCTTATTTTCTTTAGTTTCATTAGAAATGTTCATATACTAATTAAAGTACTGAAAGTCCAAAAGACTGGATCAGATCTACATTATTAGTTTTATTACAGAAAAGACACTAAAATCAAATATGTCTGGGGCTGTTTTTAATTTGAGGAGTTGAGCTCTTGTTGCTCCTTCTTCATACAACTCCTCAAGCCACTTTATTATTTCATACAACCCAGTACAACACTACTGCTGTAAAAACTCTTATAATAATATTTAAATAGTGAAACTGGCTTCTTCTATTGTGGATAGTTTCATGCAATAGAACGTTGATCATTAGGGGAAGTTAATAAGCTTCACAGACTATTGTTGTTTCTAGTGGAACAAGAAGTTTATTGAAAAGACATTTGTACTCCTAACTTCTGTCTCAAAACAATATAAAAATCGTGGCTCTTTTGTGAAGTTGTTTATACTTGGACAGTAAAAAGAATACTTCTTTTCCTCGGTATTGTGTTGAGATGATTTGTGGTCATATTTGTGTCACATGCCGTCAGTGCTGCCTTGTCTTACATAAGAAAAGAATGGCTTCAAAGAGTATGTGAGCAAAGTGGTGGGGCTCAATCGATCTTTCCCATTGGAGGATTTTGAATGAACCTGCTAATTTTTAAATCATCCAGAACAGTATTACTTGAATATTTTAGTCTTATAAAACACAATTAAGTGAAAATCTTCTCCTTGTGGTTTTGCCAGATAAATAAAGCAAACTAATTGGAGAAAATAAAGGGTAAATTGAAAGTAAACGAAACATATCCTGTGGCAACACCCCAGTCTGTGAAGATGTATCCTTCCCTTGACACACATGGCACACAGATGAGAAACATGCTTCAAGATCTACTGTACTTTCAAAATCTTTCCTTTTATTATTTGAGGACAGCCTGATAATAACATTATGTCCATTCCCTGGGGACATTCCTGTTCATTAACTTTTTTCTTCTTTCTCAGAAGTAACGGCGTTTCGAACAGATGTAGTCACTGACTGATGAAACGTGAAAATTAAAAACAAAAAGTAAAACAAACAAGAGCAAAAAGCTGTAATCAGATCAGAGGAATTCATGGGTTTATGTTTTAACCAATGAAATACAAATGGTAAGAAGGAAATTAAAGAACAAAGGTGCTTGATGGAGGGAAGACTCACACGAGAGATTGCTCTCTATTAACCCATAAGTCGTGCAAGGCTGCAGGGCGAAGGGCTGTCAGCCTGTCCTGACCCCCCCGAGGACATGGACACACAGACACACACGCATCAATAAAACCACACCGATGGACATAATTCAGCGGTAAAGTCAGCATATCCTGCTTCTCACGGAGCAGGCTCAGAGTGTGCGTTGTGTGTTAGGTAAGGTGCCCTCGTATTGACACTCAAAGCAATGAATCCCCACTTGTTCTAAACAAGTTGGCGCTTTGTCCTTGTCAGTTCCCGTATATGTGCAGATGATTTTCTGCTTTTGAAGAAGCCAGAGATGGGGAGAGGCCTCTCAGGACATTCACCAGCGCAGGTTAAATGCTTCCCCCCCACAAAAAACAAACAAAAAAAACAGACAATACTGGGCGGATGTAGCTTTCTTAGCCATAAATTGTAAATTGTAAATCTATACTGTCAGACAAGAGCTGTAAAAGTCTAAAATGGGAGATGGTAAAACATGACTAGCGGCTACGTTTTTTACCCACGGATGTCAGGGATTCTTTAAAAGGCCATGACCTAACGGGGCCACTTAAATAATCTTTTGCAACTTTCGCAGTATCATGAAAGTTACTTCAAAAAAATCACACAGATATCGAAATTACTAACATACAAAGTAACTACTTTACTAACTACTCAACAGGTGGGTTATTTCATCTGTTAATATGGACCTCACCAACTCATGTGGGCTCATGGATGTGGAAAGCATGCACTGGCATCAGCAGCACCTCCAGCCCCTGAACAAAGGCAGCAGACTACTATTGAACCAGTTGTTGCACAAAAACTTCTCTCTTTCTTTCATTCTCTCTCTGATGTTCTCCTCCTGTTGATTAGCAGTAATTATCTGGTGTGAAGATCAGGTGTTCAGTCTTTGTGTATTTACAATCTGAGGCTATAAAATATATAAAAAGTTGACACCATTAAGCCCATCAACATAATATTTTATCTTCCCATTGTACAAAGTTTGCACAAACTTTCTTAAACCCCTCTCACTCAAACTAGAATTTGATGCTTAAAACATGTCACACACCAGTGTTAATGTTAATGTAGCATACATAGGAACATTTCACTTTTTGTTATAGCTACTGAGTCTTCTAGGGTTTCTGTGTTGGATGCTTGATGCCTAAGGGGGCTAGGACCTAAGCCAAAGGACCGTTTCCCTACTCACAAGGCTGCCCTTCTGCTCCTCACATCTAAGGCGTGATATTGTGGTAACTTTGCCATCACATGGCACGTTGAGTATTCCAAACACAAATAGCTGCAAGCAGTAGCTAATGGAAAATAAAGCACACATCTTGCAATGTAGATAATGTTGCTGGAAAAGGCATCAATGATTTTTTTCTCTTATACACGTAGTGGAAATAATATGCAGCCAGGTAACAGTACTTAAAATACACACCTGAAAGCTGATTTTATTACTACACCTAGTCACATTAATGTAAGAATACAGACAACAGTGAAAGCCGGAAACAAATATACTGGACGCACTTCTGTGGATCATGTGCTGCTATACAAAAGTAGTGAGTGTTCACTATCACACATAATCCTGTCCTCTGGTGGTAAAGCAGTGTTTCTTCGATAAGCATCTTTCTCCTTAACTCTCTTGTGCACATGAAGCAAACAAAAACAGAGTCTTGCTAATATAAGTTTTCAAGGCTCCACTGAGATGGTATCTATCCGCGGAGAGGCACATCTGGTGCTGATGGTCGCCTGGCCTGTGAGTAAGTCTTCACAGAAATACTGGACCTCACAGGAAAGAGAGGTCTAGACACTACAATAGACAAAACCGAGATCATTAATGTACTAAATAAAAAAAACAAAACTACATTAATTTAATGACAGTAGTCTAAAGATCTTAAAGCAAACTAGACACAATGAGCAGTTACATATGCTGTATTTCACAGAAAACTCTATTACAGGGTATGGAATAAGTGAAAAGGTCACAGAAAAGTCGTGTCAATAAAGGCAAAGAGAGGAAACAAATGCACGTGCAGTAACATTGAAGTGAGCAGAAACAGCTCCGATGTGACAGGGGGGAAGAGGGTTAATAGAGCAGAGCCATGGGGTTAGAAGAGTTGTGACACGGAGGGGTCATAAATGATAGCAGGTCACATGATCCACATTGTTGTGACGGAGTGGGATTTTTGTATTGAGCAGAAAGCAGGATTTAGCAGCAAAATTACTCTTGATGACTTAATGACCTGTTTTGTAAATCAATGATTAATTGCATTGAATTAATCATGCCTGTTCAGTACAGTCACATTAACAGAATATGACATCCAGAAGCACCTGTATGTCACTCCAACATTTTACAACAGAACTAGATAAGTACTAGTATCAAAAGTCAGTCAGTCAGCTCCTGCTAACCTATCTGAACCATCTATAGATTAGCTGAATGGTAACATGCTTAAATGCTGTAAAACAATAATAATCTGCAATAGTTGTTACTAAGTCAAAAATATAACCGATCTGAATAATATAATCTTGACTATGATGTTTTTTTGGAAATTCAACTAAACTAGTAGACTAATACATTTATGAATGAGTTCATGCTTAAAAAATGTGACATTAGGTACTTTGCTTTAACATTTACTATGAGTTTGGTGTTATCTAGCTGTCAAATAACTAAGGTATTAGAACATGTGACTGACAGGTGGTTCTAGTAACCCAGGTGTGTAGATGTGTGACACTCATTGTTCAAACAATGGCTTAATAGCTCTAAATCACTAGTTTTGGCTTTAGCCTTGGATTTTACCAGTGAAGACTGCATTTGTTGTTAAAAAGGATAAATCTCTGAACAACAATTTGGAACGTCCTGAAAAAGAAAGAAACCTCTGGTGTACTAAACAACATACAGAACAGGTCCATCAAGAAAAAACAACTGCAGCTGATAAACAGAAATGTAGAGGCCATACCCACAAGATGCAAAAACCAGGCTGAAATGGTCGTAGATGAGCCACAAAGGTTGAGTGTAAGGCTGAGACCAAGATTCACATCTGTCAAAGTGATGGAAAGACCAAAGTGTGGAGGAAGGCAGGATCTGCTCATGATCCAAACCATGCAAACTCATATGTAAAGCAGAGTGGAGGCAGTTTCATGGCTTGAACTTGCATGGCTGCTTCTGGAACAAGCTCTCTAATTTCTTTTGATAACTCACGACAGTAGCAGGAGAATTAATTCAAATGTTTTGTCTGCAAATTTTCAAGTGTCAAAACTAATCGGGATGACCTGTATCGTGCAGTTGCCAGCGTGCTAGAATCCAAAACACACTGCCCAATCAACACAAGACTTCATTATAGGGACAAAATGGAGGGTTTTAGATCGGCCAAGTCAATCATCTGACCTTAACCTAACTGAACATGCATTTCATCTGCCGAAGAGGAGACTGAAGGGAATAATTTCCCAAAATATAATCAAATTTTAATCTTAACCCCAAATGTCTTCAGTGTATGCGCGTAATTGCCATTCAAATACCTTTATATTTATCTTGTATATGCATATTTATAATACTGGTAACAGAGTTCTGTTTGACTCCTAGTATGGTAAAACTGCAACATTTTAACATTAACTGATTTATGACTTTACACTGAATAACTTATAATACCTTGCCCATCTTCCACTGTCTTGCTCCACCCTTCGACATAAAAAGAGGAGGGGGTGGAGCAGCAGAGTCTTGAGGCTGTGGTCACAGAGATTCAGCAGGCAGTGCTGGAGAGGAATAAACTACCAAAGGAGCTGACTGAACCCTTTTGCATCACAGATCTTGATCTTTTTCACTTTGACACCAGTAACGGAGAGGACAGCTGCTGCTGGAGATGACTGAAGATCCCTGCAGGAACAGTGTCCCTCTGCTTTGGGAACATTTCTCTGTCCTCAGAACTTAAATCAAACTTCCCAGTGACTCTTAAGAGGCAAAATATTATTGCAGGATTTTTACCTCAGTTAAGAGTAAGGTAAGTAAATGTTTAAAAAGCTGTGAGTGGAGAACATTTAATAACAGAGTTAGGGACTGTATACAAATTAATAATTGTGGCTATTCAGTGGAGGTGAACCTTGTTTTACTTTATTTCATTACTTTCCAAAAAAAAAAAAAGAAAAGAAAAAAAAGAAATTCAAGTCCCTCGAAGGGCCAATAATAATTTGCTCTCCTCTTGACTAACAAAAATTGCAACACCCTCACTGCAACATGTCAAAACCATGTATTACTTAAAAACCAGTACAACTTGTTTAAACCTTTATATCTTAATGTAACTTCTACTGCAACGTCAGAGTAAACATGAATAAACCCCGATACTCAGACAGAAACTGAAAAGGTGCATGTATGTGAATAAGACACAAATAAATGTTGTTTATATACCAATAACAACTATAATTATTACATACAAAAGAATTAACTAAGAAAGTGAGTCTGATATCTGCGTGAGTTACAGTAATAAATCCAGGCTGTGAAGTTGTTTAAATGATATAATCTAGTGTATTATTATTACTGTTACATAACAGGTGTGCATAGAATAATTTCCTGCAAATTGCTTTTCAGGCGTATTCAAAGAGGATCAATTGTAATCCTGTGAAAAAAGAGATCTTTATAACCGAACTCCAGGATGAAGACTCATCTCCTCTGCTTTGAGCTACTCCTAGTGGTGGGTCACATAATCATAGCCAGTGGGCAGCTGGAGCCAAAACAACAAGTGCCCCAGAACCCCCTCACTGTTACTCAGAGACGTGGGCTCATAGAGAGGAATGTGCAGGGTCAGGTGAGGCCCAACAACACCATGCCCCTCCGCCGGCTACCTCCCATGTGCAGTGGACCCACAGAAATCCGAGATACTTTCAAGTACATCAACACCGTGGTGTCCTGCTTGGTGTTTGTTGTCGGCATTATTGGCAATTCCACTCTTCTGAGGATCATCTATAAGAATAAGTGCATGCGTAACGGGCCAAACATCCTGATCGGCAGCCTCGCACTGGGAGACCTGCTTCACATCATTATTGGCATTCCCATTAACGTTTACAAGGTGGGTCATGGTGCAGAATGTGGTTGACCACAAAGTCGCTAACATATAGGCCTCAATTTCTTGATGTATATAATACACTGTTGATTTTAGAGAGGTTGTGAGGTTGTGCAAATATTGACTATCTGATATTAAATTATTTACACGCTCTTTCCCAACATACATGCACATGCAAGCACACACAAACACACCCTAGAAAAGGGAGCTTCCAGGTAGTAATCACATGTTATTACTTTCCTGGATTCTGAGCCCCTCTAGATCCCCCTGTGTCTCTGGTATGTTATTTTTGGGCTGATTTTGTGGATGTGTGTGTACAGGTCTTTGTATGTTAGTGTGGACAAATTTCAGCTGGATACCATCATTATGAGGACATCTCAGCTATTCCTCACATCTTCAAAGGGCTGTTTGAGGGCTGACTCTTGGTTTGAGTTTCATTTTAGAATTATGTTTAGATAGGTCTGTAGGTAATGGTTTGGAGTTAGCAATTTAGTTGTGTTAGTTAAGCTTAGCTAAGAGGGAAAGGAAATCCATTATAAATGTGTGTGTGTGTGTGTGTGTGTGTGAGAGAGAAAGAGAGTGTGGAAACACAGAGACAGAGAACAGGAGAGAGAGAGAGAGTAATCGAAAGCATCTGTATATTTGGGTAAGGGGGCAAGCATGTTAAAACAACTGGTTGCAGTTGCATACCAAAGCAGAGACAGGAGACACAGGCTGCTGTAGGGAAATACAAGGTCACATATGATTGCAATATGATTACACATAGTCCAATCACCCATCCAAAACAGGCATGACTGGTCTAATATTGTACAGGTATAGCAGAGTTTTGTGGTTTCCTCAGGAGCTACAGTACTTCTCTGGGTTATGGTGCTTTGGGGGTCAAACAGAGGCCTTGCTGTGCTCTGAAGACCAAAACACAAAACCAGACAGAAAACAATAAGTTTAGGTTCCTGATCAATACTGGATATCTGAAGGTGGAAAAAAAAACAATATGTACAGAGGGTTGAGTAGAAGGTTTAATTACTGTTTGGTCAAAAAGAAAGTGCCTAAAATAAGCCCTTCTTAACTTGGTAATTTTATTCATCTGCACTTATTTTTCATTATTTTATCAATATTTAGCAGTTTCTGCTAATATTATTATCAAATTCACCGGTTTCCTTGTTCTTGTTCTATACTCTTCTCTTGTTCTATTTCATTTGTTTACAGCTCCACTCTGGAGAAAATGTTATGTGTCTTTTTCAACTAAAGTGTAAAAGCATTAATTAATGGTTAAAAACGCTATTTCTTTCTGTTTCATTTGGGTAGAGTTTAGGTCCAGCTGAAATATGATGCCACGTGAAGTGAAAAGTTCACCATCTTTCTCCAACACTGATATGGAGCCAGATAATTTGCTACTTACTTAACTCCCCAACATGGTTCAACCCATTCATCAATTGTCTGTCTCCTTCTATCTCCAGCTCCTGGCAGAAGACTGGCCGTTTGGGGTGACTCTCTGCAAGCTGGTGCCGTTTGTCCAGAAGGCCTCAGTGGGGATAACAGTGCTAAGTCTGTGTGCTTTGAGTATTGACAGGTAAACGCGGCCACAAGCAATGGACAACTCAAACTCTCACATTAGCTACTATTTTCTTGCCCTAACAACAATCAGGGATTACAGAATCACTGTCAGGGTAATGACTTTTGACCTGGCCTTTGACCTCCGTGCTACTGGCTGCTTTTAACTTCAGTAATGTAAATAAAGACAATTATTCTATTTGACTTGTGAACCTCACCTGAATATACCGGCAGCTACATTGTGAGCAGTGATTTCATGTTTTATATTTTTTATTAAAATTGATGATATATACCAACACTTTTAAAACTCACATGAGCGTAAAACTGGAAGGGTAAACAGCTGGTTTTAGGGAGCATTAGAGGCGCCGGTTTGCATACAGTCTGCTGGTTGTAGCTACATACAATACAGCATTTCTTCCACAGACATCAGATTAGTGTCAGTCTTCTTGGCTAATTTCTTAGCCATAAAGTCAATGAGCACCTTAAGTGAAATTAGTTCTTGAACTCATTGCACATGTACTGGATCTTCCAGGTATCGTGCCGTGGCCTCATGGAGTCGAGTCAAAGGGATTGGAGTACCAATGTGGGTGGCCCTCGAGATAGCAGTCATCTGGATATTGTCCGTCATTCTGGCTGTGCCAGAGGCAATAGCCTTCGACATGATCACAATGGACTACAAGGGAGAACATTTGCGGATCTGTTTGCTGCACCCAATGCAGAAGACTGACTTAATGAGAGTGAGTTGAAAAAACAGACCTTCACCAGATACCTCTAACTTAGTGCTGAGGAAAATCACACGTTGACACAGCTGTGCATGTTATAAACCTGCACATCTATATCGAATACAAACTGACATGTACAATCACACACAGATGCATGTGTGCACGTTGGCACACCACTGATTTATACAGGAGTGTATGTCCATACTTAAAATAAAAGTGCATACACTCTCTGTCATACTGTGAATACTTACTGTAGATCAGGGTTAGAAAGAGTTTACATTAAATGGAGCACTGTAAAGTAGGAAAGCCTGGTGTGCACATATGTATCACAGCAGTTATCTTGGCTGATAATATTGCAGTACATGCTTGCGTACTATCTGTGCATTCTGTGTTAACCTGTCTTCCATCAAGATTAAAATAAAATCAAGGGACCATTTCAATTCCACTGAGGTACTTTGATAAATTTATTTTGAAATGTAGTCATTAAATCTGAACTTCACTCACTTTGATATGTTTCACTTTCTGGTTTAACCCTGTCGTACAAATGTTTGCACTTAGTCCAATGCTGTTCCTGTATTTGACCTCTGCAGTTTTATAAATCAGCAAAGGACTGGTGGCTGTTCAGTGCATATTTCTGCCTGCCATTAGCCTGCACTGCTGTTTTCTACACACTGATGACCTGTGAGATGCTGAGAAAGAAGAACGGAGTCCAGATTGCTCTGAGTGATCACCTCAAACAGGTTCGGTGATGCCATTTATTTCATTTAACCTAGTTGTTATTTCTTTCTTACTGTCTTCTGGATTTAGAATTAGTGACAACATGTTGCCACAGTTATCACAGTGTCAACCTGTCCGTACAGTCCGTTTCTATACAGTGTGTGTTTTTGTGTGCGTTCAGCGGAGGGAGGTGGCAAAAACAGTCTTCTGCCTGGTTCTGGTCTTCGCTCTGTGCTGGCTCCCACTCCACCTCAGCCGGATCCTGAAGCTCACCATCTATGATGAGAGGGATCCAAACCGCTGTGAACTGCTCAGGTAGGGAGGAAATACGTTTCCCACAGTGCTTTAGTTGTTACACAACAATAAATAGCCTGTGGAACGGGAACCTGTGGAAGACTAACGTGCCTCTGTCACTGTCCCAGTTTCTTCTTGGTGTTGGACTACATTGGCATTAACATGGCATCGGTCAACTCCTGCATCAACCCCATCGCCCTCTACATGGTCAGCAAGCGCTTTAAGAATTGTTTCAGGGTAAGGTGCAAGTCTGACACAATGTCTCCTTCACTTTATTGCCCTCTGCTGACAGTAGTGTCAGCAGAGGGTTAGCTTATGTTAGCATTCATGCTGGCTAACTTTCAAAGCTAACCTAAAAGTGCCTACTTTCGCCACTAAATTGGGAGATCAATATGTCATTATCTTGAATGAAATCATTACGGTAACAAATGTGTGAGATGAGATGAGATGAGTTGTTTAGCAAAAGGTTATCTGACTACTTCTTGGCCAAGGGAAGCAACGACTCATGCTAAGCTAAGCTAATCAGATGCTGGCTCCAGCTCTGTGTTGAATGAGTGCGAGAGTCGTATCCAAACTCTCACGATGGGGCATTAGTGGATTTTTTTTTTATTTTGAACTATTCCGAACTATTGACTTAAGGCCAAAAATAATGCATCACTTCCCTTTTTTCTTTGATCAAGCTGTGATTACTATATACACACACTCTTCTTTTTCTCGCCAGCCTTCACCTTGCAATCTCTCACCACTTTTTTCCTGCTCTAGTCTTGCCTGTGCTGCTGGTGCCTACCGGCGGAGATGCTGATGGATGAAAAGCAGTCGTGCATGAAACTGAAAGTCACAGAGCGAGCTTCTGACCAGAGTAACTCCCGTATAACAAACAAATCTACTACAGCTTGAAGAGAGGGCCCACGAGTGAAAAAAGACTAAATTTGATGACAGAAAAACTAAATATTGAAACATGGATGACTGAATGTCGGTAAAGGCCCACTCATCTCAAACTTCAAATGAAGTCTCCTTCAACTGTTAACAGATGTTTCTTGGGAAATCAGCCATCACTGAAACTAACCTAGAGCGCTGCACACATCAGTGCAGTTAAATAAGCTGTATTCTTGATAACACGTGTGAAATGTGTGAAACATGCAAACTGGAGTTAATAACACCAAGTGTCACAAACTGACTGCGGGCGAGGTTCACAGCAAGTGGAAAATTGAGGGTCAGGGGTCAATTAGCAAAGAGAGCTCCTTGGGCTCGCAGCCAGGATAATGAATGTTACTCTGATGCAATGAATAAGTATTAAGTCCTGCATTGAATGGACTCTTTTTGAGAGCGATAGGCTTAACTACGTGTTGCTTTCACATTCTGCATCAGTTTGGAATTAATTAACTTTTAATCTAATGCTATAGTTTATGTTTTTTATACATATTTACTTTACCATGTACGTGTGTGTTGACATGTATAAACTGTCACATTAATGCATTAATATGTATTTCCTCTGTGTCATTCCTCTTTAGTTAATGAACTCCTGATGTGTGTTTTTAGCTATGTCACCATTCAGCTATTGTTCAATACTGTTTCTTTAACTGACTTGTTACCTCAGCTTGTATGACAAGAGGTCAGAAAAACTTTCTTTTTTCAATAAATAAAATAACTTTAATAAATTTTATAGCCATTCCTTAATCAGACATGTTAATAATCATTATGCCTGTTATGTTATTTTGTCCTGACTGAGTTCGTGTTGTTCTGCATGGGTGTTTACAACGTGCGTTTGATTTAAGTGTGATAGCAAGTGGCATCATGTGATGGTGAATGTTAAAACAGGCCATTCTTTATCTTTCTTTACATCCCCAGTTTTTTATCTCTCTCTCTCTCACACACACACACACACACTCACACACACACACAGCTCTGACCTGGGAATGTGTTCCTTCAGGCTAAACCAGTGTCACACATGTCACATTAGCTGTCATGGAAGCTCTCTGTCTTGTGATCTCTCACCACCCTTCCTCAACTCATCTCTTCACACACTCTTATCGCCTTCACTCTTTTCTTTGCTGTTTTTTTTTCTAGTCTTTTTTTTTAGCACTTCTCTGTCTCCTACCCTTGTTTCCCCTTTGCTTGTCTCTCTACATTCCTCTCTCCTGTAACCCTTCTAACTCTGTATTTTCAACAATTCACTGCAGTTTGACATTAAATCAACCCCGCTAGTGATATACTGTAAGCTGAAAGAAATCAAACCCACTGCATTTCTCCTTAAATTATTTCTGTATCTTCTCCTAACAAGGTTAAACTGATGTATCTGAATGTGGATAATGGCATTTACCCTCTACTGATATGATAGATTGTACTTCACAGTCACAAAAAGCTAAGTAAATGAATTTTCTTCAGTGAGCTACTTACTGAACAGTCTATAAATCAAAGTGTAATTAGCTGAGGGGCAATTTAGAATTTCATATTTTGCTCTACAAACTTGTGTTTTAAATTAAAATTGTTTATTTACTCAGGGAGCCGTGATTTATGGTGAGCTGCAGCAGTAAGAGTAGCTGTGCAGCTCTACAGTTTCTATCAGCCCTGTGTTGTGTTTGTATTAAATAATAGTTTAACACTTAATAACAATGTGCTTACTTTTTGGATTGACAACAGATCAAGACCATATCTGTGGTTGAATCATAAATATGATCATAGCAGCAAGTTAGCTTGACTTTCATTCTAGGGAGTATGAACTTGGAGTACAGACTCCCGAGGACGGGACATCCAAAGAGAAAAATCCCTGGGCCTGCAAAAGTAGTTCAACAACAGCTGGTTGAGAGCCGATCAGGATCATCTTGACAAATTTGATGACATGGTGATGACCTCTAAGTCGGAAAAACAACCAGTCATAACACAGCATGCACCTAAACATGCCTCAAGAACTATGGCTTCACCACAGCCAAGTGACGGTCGACTACTGTCGCCCTCATTAGTGTGGTGCTATTTGTCCCTGCTTCTAGTCTACTCTATGTTGAAGCTTTAGTTGTTCCTTTTACAGCACATACTGTACTGTGCTTTCTATCAACACAATTATGGAGAACAACCAGAGAAAGGCCTTCACAGTTCTGCCACTGCTCACATGCTGCAGCAGTCTGCTGTAGAGGTAATCAGTTTTACTGCTACTGGGAGCCAGAAAAGAAGAAATGAAAACCTGCAGCAGATGGATGTCAAAAGGTTAATGAGAGAAAGTGTCCTGTTTAGCAATAGAAACTACTGTAAACATCTGATAGACTCACCATGTTTGCTTGGCTGCGAGATTCTTTGCTCTCAACTAACTATTGTGGACTTTTTCCTTTCACGAACTCCACTGAACTCTGGATGGAACACACACCGTCTCTCATTTGATCACCGCAAACACACAAACAGACTCACACAGTTTGGTTTTTGCTTCCCCACAGCTCTGGTTGAGCTGGAGAGTTGATAGTTTTCTTTCTGGGTCTCAGGGGCCGGGGTGTGAATAGAGCTGGTTTGGCCCCCACACTGCTCTGTCTTTTTCTTTTCTTTTTTTTTTAAAGCATACTTTCACGCTTACCTACCTTTCTCATATTTACCCAAAACGTCCAGCAGGATGGTGTCGGCAAACTGCAACAAAACAATTAGTACTAACTGTATGAACATGATGTTTGACTTTACTCTCAAATATTTGAGAGGCTGTGCTTGCTCCGTTTCTCAACCTTTTGATGTTTGGCATCTGGGCTTTCAGCATTCAAGCTGATATACTGTAGGTGTAGCTGCTTCTCTCATCCCATGCCTTCCTCAACTTTATTTGGCTCTCGTCGTCTTTTGATCTCACCTGAATACACAGTCTGTCAGATACTGTAATAATTTAAAAGCATATGCACATGTCTTGACGTGAAAGACTTGTTGGCATCCTTCTTCATGTTTGAATATTTATTTTGGATTGATGCACAAAGAGGGGAGCTTTCAGTCTGGCATATCTTCTGCTAACGTTTGAGAAGAACAAAGAAAATATGCTTTCATTTGGAGTGAGAAAGGGTGTATGTCTGTTGCCTTTGTCTAGTTCAGCCATGGAAATAATTCAAGGTAGAAAAGTTCAAACTCACCCACACTAAGTCCCTTACACTGCCTATGAGAACACAAAACAAAAAGTATGTGAGGGGGAGTGTCTGTAGTAAGTTCATGTCTGACTGTGCATGTGAGTGTGCACGTGTATGAAATACCTGGTGTTTTTCTGTCTTTTTTTTTTTTTTTTGCTGTGCTGTTTTTGGTCACATACCACTGATACCGTTTTTAAATGACAAAAACACAGCTCATCACTCACTTACACAGATGCAGCAGTAGCTGCAGCAGTAGCTGCAGCAGAAGGTGAGCAGACGTTAGCAGCAGAAGGAATTCATTAGACTGACATGCCATAGACTCTGGAGCATTTCTTTCATCTGTTTCTCCCTTGGGCATCAGGGGACATTCAAACTGTGTGTGACAGTCCTGCACTCTGAGCGCACCCTTTATTGCTTGCCTGTCAATGTGATGAATCATCTATGGGGCCAGTGCACAAGATAAACAATAATTTAGGTCACTATTATAGACAAGAACGTCCACATATTTACTTGTAATAAGATGGAACCAATAAGAAAATTCTGAAAAATTCTGAGAATTCTGATTAACAAAAAACGGCCAAAAAAAGAGGGAAAAATAAGGGAGTGTATAAAAATTGATCATGTTCTAAAGGAGTGTTTAACTTGCAATTAAGAACTGCTGCAACAAATTTGTATATCATATCAACTGTTGGCAGAGCACTGTTAATATCTAATATGTTCCAATACACTGTACATGCTTATACAACCCAGATACAAACGGTCATTCTTTGTATATGGCAATAACATGTGATGTCCACATTCGGGGACAGTCAAAGCTACAATATGTCATTTCTGCTGGCGCTAGAATGATACTCAAAATCAATCCAGCCCTACTGCTTCCTGCTCCATTGCTGTATGGTCGTCTCTGCTGCGCTCTACTATGCTAAGCACAGACCTAACCTTTTCCAAATTACAAAAAGATGAATAGCAGCAAAAATGACTAAACTTACTAAGCTGCGCTGTGAGTTTGAACTTACCAGAGTCTACAGCAGCTCTCCAAGACATGTTTTGGAGCATAATTCCATTAAAATATATATCTAAAAGCAATGCACAAAATGCCTCAAGCACCAGTGTCAAAAGTGTCCATATATAGAAGTCAAATCAGGTCTGTGATGAACATGGTTCTGTTTTGATTATCTAAACTAAGAGGAAAATGTGCTTTTGTTGCCTCAAAAACCAACTCTCCAACAACTGTGGAGCTCATGCAACAGTGGAATTATACAGTGCGTAAAGTCTTGTTTCTATGGTTTTATATGTTGCCTTTGTTTAAAGATTAGTTGAATATGTTTTGAAGATAGTTTAACAATCAAATTAACAAAAAGAATGATTAGATTTAATACCACATTTAAAGACAGATGTCTCTAACAAGGTACAGTGCACAACAGCTCACTGACAGACTGGTTGAAAATATCTCATGATGACACAAGTGACGCTAAATCAGACAGATTTATTCTTATATTTACTACTTTGTGGCATGCTTTTTTGTAAAATTTGCTTTAGATGTTTATTGTAACTTTTAACTTAACAATAGTTACTACAGTAACTACATCTAACTATGTAACATAGTTAGACAACCAAGTCCCAGTAATTTGTGTACTGTGCCTAACCATTTCAGCTAATGACAGTATACTAAATGTATCTATACCTGGTTTTAAACACTGAATAAACACAAATACCTGAATCATGGGTGTGATTACCCATGATGATGTGATTTGCTTCTTTGAAAAAAAAAAAAAAAAAGAAGACATGGGAGGGAGTCAGTCTTAGTTTTGAGCCAAACCCGCAAATTCTTGCTGACTGCTGTTGCTAAAGTGAGACATATGAGAAAGGAATGATGGGGATGCTCGATTTATTCTGCCTTATAAATCCAAAGTCATCCCACTGATAAAGAACATACATATACATATATACATACAGTATATACATATACATATACACCTATATATATATATATATATACATATACATATACATATACATACATACATACATACATACATATATATATATATATATATATATATATAGTTCAAATTAGGGGTAGTTATGCAACCATTACAGCAGTGACAGGATACAGAGACAGCACAGCTGACTGAAGAAGGCCCTGTTCTCATGAGAGACATGATGATTTCCTAGAAACAGTCGTGACAGCGATCACACAGCCCGTACCAACTGCCTCAGTCTGACTGAGTAACACCCCCGGGAAGTTTACATTTCAGTTTTTATCCTCTTCCATTTGTTGTTTATTTTAAAAAACAGAGAGAGAAAATAAGTCGGTGAGAAGGATGGTTTAGACTTTGTGTTGTTGCAGAGTGTTGCCACTAGGGAGCATTAGGGACTGGATGAAGGACAGACCTGCGCTTCACTTTATGAGTCTATGCATCTGTCTGCGAGTTTTCCAGGACTTTTTGTCCATATTTCTTTTCTCTATTTCTCAGCCTATGTCTAGACTTGCCATATATATAAACATTAAATGTACAAGAGTTCAAACAGAGCGGGTTAGTTAGTTGAAGTAGACCTAATGATTTAATCCGACTTTTATGTCACACCTCCACCGACTATCTACCCTCATATAAACCACTTGGCTGTTAGCAGATCTGTTGCTTGGTTCGCTGCTGCTTTACATTGCAAATACGCCTGTGTTTACATTTGCTCCACACTGACAATGGTCACTATGGGTTACCTTGACTCACAACACAGGTAACCAATCACATCCCATGGGGTGGGGGGGAGCATGTCTCTGAAAAAAAAAAAAAGAGGAAGTGAGAACTCACAAGGACTAAAGGGAACTAGAAAAAAAACAAGACGATCTACACTGATCTTACGTCTGTGTGGCACCTTCCCTGGTGAATGGGAACCCACGAAAGGAAACTGATCCCAGGTCTGTGAGCAGATGAATGTTGTGCGTTTGCCAAAAGGGATAAGTACAATTTCCGTTTGTCTCTGGGATCCTCAAGACAGCTGCTGCTCTGCCACAACCAGGCACAAGTTGTAAACCTACGGTAAGCCTCAAGCTTCTATATTCTATATACCACACCTATTACTCTACCTAAGAGAAATACTGTACCTAAAACAACAAGAAGGACTGTTGGATTTTTGTGTGACTGTATGTTACATTACATGTGCTGAAGAGAAAGTGAAAGTATTTTTCTGACAATGTGTGAGTTTCTGACCAGAGCTGTTTAGTGCTGTATAAACACCCTGCCACAAAGTGTTTATTAAAAAATACCAGTTTATGATTTACTTGAAATGAGAGTAAAACCAAACACATGTGTATACATTGAGAAGGTCATAAAAACAGAGGTACGTTGTGACCGCCTCCTCCACTCCCTCCCTCTCTTTACACACAATTTTTCACTGTGTTCCTTTAACAAGACCCAGTTACCCTGAGCAACAAGACGGCCTTATCAGCCGTTCCCTCACTTGCCATTCTGTTATCAGCCTGGCCTAGTTCACATACACATACACACTCTGTGCCCCTTTCTGTCAAACACACTTGCGTTCTTCTATCTCGGTTGCTGACTCTCTCTCGCTCTCCCTCACGCACACATGAAAACTGGGGAATGAATGTTATGGGGGCTTATCAGTGTCCTTAGGGGCCTGGCAGCCACTTCACAGAGTCAGATCCCAGTACCAAGGCCACAGAGACAAACCTATGTGACCAGAGAGCTGATGAACAAAGCCTCTATGTTGTTAGAGAGTCTATAGAAGCAGCGGGCTGCAGGGCACGCCAACAATGAACATATGCACATGTAGAATTTAACAGCAGCTGCTAGTTGAAGGAAGGAAAGTGTCAAAAATACAGATACAGTCTGTTAGGCTATGACATCAGGTCAGTTCTCTTTTCTGCAAAAAATGTAAGCTGGATTCCTTATGCCGCAAGCAGCTGTGTACTACATTGAATACTACTAAAAGAAGCATGGCAGCTAGCCATACTATACTGCCAGAACTTGATTTTCAGGTTAGTGAAAGGTAGCTTTTAGCCAGCAGTAGTAGCATTTACTTTAATGTTGTACTTAAGCACAATTTAGAAATATTTTTACTGTATTTGGGTATTTCCATTTTCTCCTAATTTATACTATATAGACAAATATTGTAATTTTATTCCACTATGTTAAAATGATAACTTCTCAGAATTTGTTTTATAATACAGAATACAGCATAATAAGTAAATAAAACTTTATTGACCTCAGAGTGAAATTCACAAGCTCCCCAGTGTTTCTGCAATGTGGTATTACTATTTTTGCTTAAGTACATGAAATAAGTACTTTTTCAACCAGCGCAAGTTATTACGTGTTACAATGAACAAGCTTTTCGAGAAAGTAAAGTAAGAGTAGGTAAAAACTAAAATGCTTTGATTATTTTCTACAAAAACTATAGAAACTTGTGATACAAATATGAAAAAAGTCTAATTTCAGTTTACTAATTTATTCAAGATTCAAAAAAACTTTATTAATCCCAGAGGGAAATTGTTTTGCTTTATTACAGTTGTTCTCAACACAGACAGAAAGAAAGAGAACCACAACCAGGAATACTTAATAGCTAGTTAATCATTAAAAGCTAAGAACACCGGCAAATATTCAAATATATGAGGCTGAAACCAGTAAACATCTGACATTTTTTGCATGAAAATTTCAAATTTCCCAAAAGTTTTTAGCTAATTTCTATTGCAATCAAGCAGTGCATAAAAAAAGTGACAACTTCTTCTTAGACAGCTGTGAAGAGTATACTAGTCTCCGTTCCGCTCATGTCCTACATGAAATATCAAGCGCTTAATGACCGCAAAACATCAGAGGAAGTCGAAAATGAGAAGGCCATTGCTGCCAGAGCTGTTGGCAGCGGTTTGGCACAGAAACTCAGGAAGCGGTGCCTCCTAACATAGCTGTGCTTCCTGTGTGATAACTGACCCAAACATGTTGCCTCTTTCACACACGTAAAGACAAAGAAGAACACGCACATTCCCCCCCCCTGTGCTGGCAGCCACTGTATAAAACACTCACCAACCGAGAGACTATACAAAAGCTTGTTCAACCAAAACTGAGGATTAATAGGATTAAAATGTAGGAGCCCAGTGATTAAAATTAATACCTTGGGAGCGATTTGTTCACAGTGTGAGATCCATTGTGCACAAAACCTAAATGCTGGCGTGATCTTCGACAGAGTGGGGCTGAAGGTAAGTGCAGGTATGCCAACAGTGTTTACAGCTTAAATGTGACACTTGTGAGGGGGAAGCTACTGTACAGCAGCACCAGGAGAGAATAAACCTACTACATTTCTACTTTGACCTCAGAATAACTTAAACATGGGGGACGGAGGCGTGCGGATGGTCTGGGTACTCCTCCAAAGTAGGGAAATATGAGACAGGAGACTGAGCGATTAGGAGAAATTAACAGTAACTTGATGGCCTGAGGACAGAAGAGGAGGCACAGAAAAACAAATGAAGAGGAGAGACTGAGGGGGAGTCGAGGAGAGGAACTGGTTTTCTGGTTTTGTTCTGAATGTCCCTTTCAGAGTCACGCTGTAAGGAATGTCCTGAAACCTTAAACATTGTGCAAAGACATGATGTTAAAGTTCTACACCAGCAGCCTCCCCCCACTCATACTAAACACACACACTGTGTGCGCATTGCAAGCGCTTCCTTCCTGTTGATGGTTTAGCCTCTTTTAGAAGCAAGATAAGCGCAAAAAATATGTTTATCTGTGAAAAAGAGAAGTGACTCACTGTTATCTCTGCACCTATGGTTGTGTCACAATGACCACTTTTCTTTATTTGGACATTTTACTAAAAAGTCTACCAACTGCTCGACACCCGTCTTTCAACCCAGGTGTGGTGTTCTCTCTCTGTGTGTTTTTGTCTCTAACGGCTCTCATCCCCTCACACACACGTGCCCTCATTTCTCTTCTCTGGCAGGTTCAGTCAGACCACAGGACAGTTTAGCAGCCCCACTTCCTCATCGAGAGCTGCAGCCGAGCGAGCACACATGAGTTTCCTGTGACGCCTCTGTGTCTCTGGTCAATTAGTTTACTCACATCACTCTTTCACTGTTGAGTTACCCTGCATGGAGAGGCATCAACATTCTTCATATCCACGGAGAAGCTCTCTGGTAGATCTACGCTGACCGTCATCGGAAGATTTGCCTCAAAAACAGTACCTGTCTGGACAAAAAAATAAATTATTATTCAGTTATTAACAGTCTTCAGAGAAATGCTGTGATGCAGTTTTCACACAGTTAAGGTTTTGTGTGATAGCGATATTCAGCCATGCTACAGCAGTCAGAGCTTATCTTCGACTTTGCCAGTGACCATGTTAATATGTCACAGGTGAGTACAAGCTGTATCTTTGTGGATGTTGGCCTAATGCTGCAAGACTAATTTTTAATGTGACAATAAAGAGGAATCTCATCTGATAATGTTGAAACCCAGTTGAGGCGGCAAAACTGATGTAATCTAATCTCCTTTTCTTTGCCTCTGCTGCAGCTGGGGGGTCACTCTGATTACCCTGCGGTGATCGTGGAGCAGGTCCCCCACTCGCACCTGCTCTCATATTCAGGTCTGGTGTCACACTTACAAACAGAGGAGGATCACCAGCAGCTGCTCAAAGGTCAGTGAATGCAACACACGCGCAGGCACCTGCCACTGTCACGACTGGAGCTCACCTGCAATCAGCCGGATCACACTAATGATGAAGAAACGGCGCCGGATCACACTAATGATGAAGAAACGGCGCCGGATCACACTAATGATGAAGAAACGGCGCCGGACTCGTTCTGTTTGTTCGGTTTTTATCAAATTCAAACGCATCCCGGCTTTTTAAGAGCGCCTGAGGTCGCGCATGCGCACTCGCCTCCCTCGAACATGGACCACCCTCCGCAAAAATTCAGGAAGTTAAACAAAACATTCCTGGTTTGTGTCGGGGAAAGACCCCTAATGACTCAAATTAGGATGTAGACGTGGTCGGTCCTGGCTGCAGCACGTATGCTATAGCTTGTTTCTGACCAGTGCTGGGGATTAAAAGTAAGTTACATCGCTGTAACGGCGTGTTTTTCCGACGTTATACTAGCCCGAGGAAGCAGTTAAAGTTGAGGATGGCATGGCGTGGCTCAGTTAACTCGGCTAACAGCAGCAAAGCAGCACTTACAGTCACATATGGACCATTTACTTCATTGTTACAGCAGTTTTGGGACAGCAGCCTACCTGCCGTGTTTCTTTAGACAGTTTGCAGTTTGTGCTCGTAGGTCGGCGGGTGGTTTTGTCGGCGGCGTGAAGCGTTCGAGCTCACGACAAACAGCTTTTAGCTAGCAGATGGTTTCTAGCTTCACAGCCTTTTCACTTTAGTTGCTGCATTACAAAGCTACACCTCTTTAATAGTATTTGCCTCGAGTACGTATGTGTGGCAAGATGTGATAAATTATAAAAGTCCATAGCTGTCCACGTTGTGTGGAAGTAACAGCGTTGTGACCTCCCTAAAGTTTCATTCATAATTTAATATTATATGTGTGCTGGTTTTTTGTGGGTCAAGTGGATAAAGTGAGGCAAACAATAGCACTTTTGGCACCAAATGCAAATAATACAATTGTTAGTAAATGATTCCCTGAATACAATATTTAGTTTAATTGTTACTAATCTATAAATTAATTAAATTAATAAAATGTCATTTCACCCACATAATAATAAAGCTACTTTATTGCCTACCTCCAAGGAAATGGTTCTCACATGAGAAGTTGCGTAAGAGAAATTATGGTTTGCTAACATAAATTAATAATATCCATAAATTGATGAGAGAATCAATGCACAAACATGATATCAAGTTGATGTGCTTCTGATGGGTTTCTGTAACCTTCTAGCTGCTATAGGACTGTTGCATGCCACACAGTATAGTTTTTCTGTTGCTGCACCGTAACACCAAATGTGTGGATTAAGAGTGTGATAGATGAAATCACGTACTCGCAACTGCAATGCAAACTTTATCGAACCCACTTGGCCTGTAAGCTGAAACATCTAAGTGAGTGCTAAGTTGTGCCAGAGTTTGCTCATTTTCATCTGTTGTCCATCAGCATATAGAAATGATTCTTCTTTGTGTTCGTAGACAAAGACGGCCCATTCTTGTTTTTGTGGTCAAGTGTTATTGAAAAGTTCCAGGAAAACCTGTCCTATCAGTGTACACTGAAGGGGCATCTGAGCCCATCTGATAGGGCTGTGGGGCTAATAGCAGATATAGAAACCTGTAAACCACTGCTTCAGTGGTGTCTGGCCATGTAGATAGTATGTCTGAGATATCTGTGGCTTAAATGTCTTTGTTATAATGGTGCCTTTTTCATCCTGATAACTGTGGTGGCTTGGTTCTACCTGCTCAAAAGTATCTTTGTATGTTACTCTGTCATCTGTAGTGGAGCCATGTGAAAGCGGAGAGGAAGAGACCATGGAGACACTTGTTGCTGCTGACTCACTTCTCAACATGGACTGCCCTGACGCACTCTCCCTTGAACAACACTACTGTAAGCACACACACCTGCGTTAACACTACTGACATGCACACTAACAGAGTGAAGATGCCCTAGTAAAACCTTACTCCCTCTGTTTTTTGATGTAGGATATGTTTGACCACAATAAGTTATTTTTAGACATGGTGGTCACAGTGCTGTTCTCTTTTATTAAATCTGTTTATGCCCCCCTGCAGCCCAGACCTATTTAGCATCACTGGGTGATGTCATCACAAGTCCTGTTACCCAGGTGACTGTGTCAGCAGAGGGGATTGTGGGAGCTGTTGACCAGTCACAGTGGCAGTTGTTGCACACAAAGAAGCCTGCAGCACAGCTGCAGTCCAGAAAGAGAGGTCTGTCACTTATTTATCAGCTTATGTGAAACTAAATTATGGATTGTGTGATTATATTAAATATCTGGTGTTTTTATTCTTCGTCTACACAGGTAGAAAATCTCGACATCGGAGGGCAGAGTCTCCTACACCAGACATTATAGTGAAAAAGGACAAATACAACAAAGGTATTGTTACACATAACTAAATTAGTTAATCTGCTGTCGACCAGTATCACACCCTCACACTTCTCATGTCACAATAAGTCTCACTCACTTGCAAAATATAGAAACATTTCATAATTACTTTCAGTACAGAAGAAAATAATTTAAACATGAATATGAAGGCTAAAGCAGTAGACTATACAGAGTTAAAAAAAAAGTGCAATCCAGTTTGTCTCTGGAAGAGCAGCAGTAATAGATCTCAAACTGAATCAGATGGACAGTTAAAAAACAGAATTCATAAACTCTAACTTTTGGATATTTTTTTGTCAGATATTTCTTAAATGCTTTTGAGAAAGGAGGTCGATTACAATAATGATCGATTGACAATGAATTATTGTTCAGCAAAAACAGTTTTGTAATTGTCCTGTTATGTGAATGAAACATACAGTAACTAGCTACTGTATCCAACAGACCAAAAGCCATCACTTTAGTAGGTAAATTAAATCAGAAATGATACATATTCAATGTATAAAAGGGCCTTTAAATAATTAAATGGGATATGTCTTTTTAATGACATTGCTTTTACAAAAGTAATTTTGCTGTGTTTGTCCTTCAGGAGGAAACACACTGTATCTGTGGCAGTTCTTAATGGAGTTGCTGCAGGATCGACAGGTCTGCCCTCGGTACATCAAATGGACTAATCCCCATGAAGGGATCTTCAAGTTGGTCAACTCAAAAGCAGTGGCCAGACTATGGGGCAAACACAAGAACAAACCAGATATGAATTATGAAACAATGGGCAGAGCACTCAGGTACACAACACTCAAATTACAACATAACATGCTCACATATTGAATATTCATCTCTTAAGACATCGGATTAGCTGTGTTTCACAGATGCAATCCATCTTAGAAATCAGCGTTTCTATGAGCACATTGAGCTACAATAAACTGTATAACTTAAACTAACTGTAGCATGAGACTAGAAATCAATCTGCTTTGGTAGTCCCAGCACTCCCTCTCTCTGCTCTATCATTGCTATAAAATTACAATAAACCAGAATTGCTCCAAAACTAACCAATCAAGCAGAAGTAATTGCAACTCCCACATTGATTGTTAGGGCAAACCTAGCTCAAAACCATTCATAAGTGAATATCTCTGCACCGTTGTCAGACTTAGAGCGTGTATATAGTAAAATAAATATTCAGTAAATGAGTCTTTGCATGAGCATGTTGATCTTAATTTTTTGTTTTCGTTGCTGGCTATAATACTAAATGCCTAATGAACATGGTACGTTTAATTGCATGCAAGACGCTGCTATATATTAAAAAATATGCAAACCACAAAGAGGAAACAAAAAACCCACTACGGAAAAGGATAATGGCTTTAACTACTAAAAACAAACTAGTAGTCAACACCGTTTTCATTAATATTACGTTGGCAGATGAAAATTAGTCGGTGAATACAAAATAAATGACGCAATTAATAATTAAAAATAATAACTTATTTTTTGTTTAATAATTTAAATTCTATCCTTCACTCAGGGATCATGATACGTATAATATAGACCTTCCAAAAGACAAAAACAAAAATACTAGAAAATGGGTCCTGCTGTTTCTTAACGTAATCTACAATCTAATCTACGATTGTTTGTATAAAATTATTATAGATTAATGAAAAGAGTGCTCTGATTAAATTCTGATGAAATATAGTCTCTTGGTTTGTTATTTTTCTCAGCTGGATCTGTTTTCATGCAGGTACTACTACCAGAGAGGCATTCTGAATAAGGTCGAAGGCCAGCGTCTGGTCTACCAGTTCACCTCTCTACCCAAAGATATGATTTATATCACAGATGGAGACGGGTCCAAAGAGGAAGAAGATGATGATCACGATGAGAATAGTGGCAATGATGAAGATATGAGTGAGGAGTCTGACAGCACAATAGCTTCTAGTGACCATTCGGCAGAGGACGAAGATTTACACCCACCCCAGAAGAAGTTGTCATCAAGCTCTGTCCGAACCTCGGCTGCCCATCGAGCCAGGCCAGCTCAGAGGCCCTCAGGCCAGCGTGAAACAGTGCTGCGGCCTGCCAGCTCCAGCCTGATCCAGGAGCAGCACTTGCCTATTGTGTCTGCTGAGATGCTGCGGACTCTGCAGAACCTGCAGAAGATCCAGTCCCTGCAGCCCACGGGACATGCCTCTGTTTTTAAAACGGCTCAGCTGCTTGGCAGCCTGTGTGAACGACAGGCTGCTGCTGAGGTGGCTGTAGACAGTAAAGGTACACAGGAGACACTCGACAAAAAGTCCCACAGAGGGCAGAAAACTTCCCAAGTAGCCGCTCCACGGCTGGTGTCGCTAACTAGCTCCGACCAATAAAACACACCAATCCACCCTAAAACACAAACACGTATCTTCACTCCACTGACTCAGGACCAGTTACAGAGTTACAGAGCTACACATTTGGGCATATATGTCCATAAGTGGGATTATTGATCTAGGATTATTTGTGTATTTTAGATTATATTATAAATGGTGAAAAAATAATCCTACATCAGTACATCCTCAGTGGCATCTGAGTTGGTAGTCATCTTACCTTCTCAGTAGAGATAGGCTATAAAAGCTCCTTTATCTCAGCCTTCGGTCTCTCTTTGTATCCATCAGCTGTACAAGACACCAAAGACAGACATGCACTGGAATCTACAGCCTCTCTGCACCTTCTGCTTGCACTTCAGCTCCAGTGTAATGGAGTTAATTATCTGATCAGCACACTGTGCTCTCTTTCTCTGCCTTAACTATTGCGTGCTCTTTCTCATGTTTTTTTCTTTTTTTGTTGTTGTTTTGTTTTGTTTCTATTACATGCTGAAACATTCCTCTGCCTTTAAAGTGACTTTGCACTACTGTTTAACCCCTGCTGTATGCCTCTTCTCTTAAGTGCCTGAAGATCTCCGACCACTCTGTCCCTGCTTCCTCTGTTCCTGGTAATCATGAGGTTATTGAGGGAAAACATTCCAATTTTTTTTAAGATTACTGAATTATGTTTGTATTGTGAAATGTTAAAACAAGGGATCACTGTTATTTCTAGAACAGACTTTAGCACTGCTGCTGTTTATAGTTGATGTATCTATACAGTGGACCTTCCTTTTGTTGACAATCACCAATTAAATGGTCTTGTATTCTTTTATTTTGCTACAGTGCCTCCTGTAGAGTAGCCTTACTGCTATGCACACATTTTGTTTAGTTATTACACTTATATTAATTCATATATGGTCTTCTAAGGCTGATATGTTTGTGTATTGTGTGTTATATACTGTACGTCTGTGAACATGCTTGACTTTGTGCATTGTTGCCATTTTCTCCCTCAGGTTCATGAACATTTTTGCTGCACAGACTATATACTCTATGCAAGGAGTAAAACTGCTGGCCCTTTGTAATTGCATATTGCTAAGTTCAGTGTTGTGTCTTCAGTTGATATTAGTTTAGCCTTGCAAAACCTGCCTCCAAAGTTCACCACACTCCAAATGAAAATTGTATGATTGCTTTAGCGAGGCTAAACATGGTTAGATGTTTAGAACCGTGCCTTTGCCCCCAGGGAACCCTTATGCAAAATGGTTTTCACTTTTATTTTGAAATCCCCTTGCTTTGCTTTATCTGGAAGTCTCTTGATACTGTAAATTTTAGTGATATGGATTAATAAGGTTGTTGCAGAGAGAGAGGTGGGGTTTCTCTTGCTATTTTCTTTGTATGTGTGTGTATGCTTTCATGCAACCCAGAGGTTTTGAAAAGATAATGGTCTCTGATGCGGAATAAACTTAATTTTGCTATCGTCTGTATTAACTTTATCCATACTCATTTATTCTCCTGCATTGAATTTACAAACATCAGTGATGCAGAGGCGACAGAAGTACACAATGTGGAATTCCAAGGACCATATAAAAATGTATATCAAGAAGAAAACTGCAAGGTAGTAGTAATAAAATGTATATTCAAACCTGAAACTTGAGGTTGTTTACATCTGCTTCATGTATAAGGTTTCTGCAGAAGGCCTTAATTCTGAGAATTTCATTTGCAAAATCATTAAACATTTAATTTCTCCTTTTCACAAAAGTACGCTTGGTAGCAATAAAAAAAGAAGGAAACACCAGTGAAACCAAACTTTAACAGAAGAGATCACTTATTGTAAACTTTCACATTTGTGCTGTCAATTGCTAACTTTTAAAGATGAAAAATATTCCTGATGAAAACAATTGCAGCTGGTAGTTGAAAGTACATTTATGGATTCAAATATTATTTATTTATGCTACTTGATAATTCCACTACACTGTCTGTCAATTTTTACTCCACAATACTTATTTGACAGCTGTAGTTGCTACTTTCTGTACAGATTAAGATTTTACTTGCAAAACATATATTCAGATCAGAAATAATATCCACTTCTTACATGACTCAGGACAGAAAATAGGTGACGAGTCCCACTTGTGTTGGTCCTGTATTTTTATGAAAGTTCTTAAATTAGTAATATGTAATAGTAAAACAATAAATAAATTAAATTAAAGTTTAATTGAAAGATTTTCTTCTGGTGGATCAAAGCAGCTGAACCTTTCTTCCACCTTTGACTCCCTCCCTCGTTCACTGACTCCTCCAGGCCGGTAGGTGGCGGAGCGGGCGTTGGAGCAGTGTGCCGCCGGATGTTGACAGCCTGCTGCTGGGCTCGCGTTGTGGCTGCTACCGCTATCACGTTTCTAGCAGTCTCCCCATCTAGAACTTTCCTTTCACTCCAGAAACAGTCTGCACACACCCGCAGCGGACCCATGGCAGCTGAAAGGCAAGTTAAATAACACATTTAAAGCATTTTAAAGTTGTATTTTCACGCGTTTGTGTCTGTTTACGTGTTTAACGGTTGGTCTCCTTTGGTTTTAGCAGCTTCCCCGATAGCTTCATTGACGAAGATCCACAGAAAGCTTTAGAGGTAAACATTAGCGTCAGGTGCTAGAAACTAAATGTCTAGTGGCTCTGTCTGGTGATGACATTAAGCTTGACATTATTCGGCCAGCTGTTTAATAAAAGTAATGGAGTATATTGTCGGTAATGTTATTTTTCTGATGTTAGTCGTTAGCTGTCGTTTCCACTGTAACTAGCTAACTCAGCTACTGTTTCCTGCTAGCACTACTTTGACTAAAGACCAGGGAATCATTACTAACACATATGAAGAAAGTTATTTAGTTGTACTTTGCCGCCTTTAAAAAGGCTAAATGTCTTAGTTAAAAGAAGTTATTACTTGAAAACAGTCAACCATTGGAACAACGTTAGAAATCATCTATGACTGTGACCAGATTCCTCAAATAAGTTGGCCTTTTTCTGGTAAGGTATGAAAACTGAAACTTTTTAAAGAGGAGACAACAGTGGCAGTGTCATGCTGTCTTACTTTTCTACCATCATCATAATTCTTTCTGAGATGTGGGTTTAATGGCTACAATATGTCTTTTCCTCTAGGCTCTTAATGAGGCTTTGCAAGGAGACTGTGACAAGGCAGAGTGGTTATGCCAGCGTGCATATGCTCATATACTTCTCAAAAATTACAGCTGTAAGTCAACATATTATATTTGCTAACACTCATGCTTAAACGGCATTTTTCAGAAAATTGTTTGCATGATTATACTTGCAAAATATATTTAAATATTTTCTTAAACACCATTAATCATATTTGTTTTTATTAAAAACTCAGTGTATTAGTATAATCTGATTGTTTGGCCTTCAAACTTTATTATATAATTGATTAGCCTTTGAAATCTGTTCATTTTGAGCCTGTGATCGCTAGAGGAAATTTGAGTTTCATGAATATTTCTTTTCTAAATGATGCAGTCTCAATGAATGCACGTGCACTGCGTGATAAACAATGGATTTTCTCTTTTTTACAGGTGCCGCTAATGATGCCAAGAAAGCCCAACAGTTAAAACCCAGTTTCCCCCTTGCATTCATGCGAACAGGGTTTGTACTGTGACCTAATGAATATTAGGGGACATTCCCTACAGATTTGCATGTCAGAAGAAGTCAGTTTTGTTTTTCCAAGATTGCCCAGTCTAACTATTTTCTCTCCTGATTGCAGAATAGCTGAGTACCACCTGAACCACTATGAGTCAGCACATGCAGCTTTCACTCAGGGACACAAACTGGATGGTGAGTACAGCATATTCTGGTCTTGAGTACAAACTCGTTGTCATCCCACTCATTACCAACCACTGTTCACAGCACTACACTGTCCACTTCATTATTCTCATTAAATGTGAAGTCCCAAACTTGTGTCCCTTTACTTTAGAGATAAAATACAAAGCAGTTTGAATCCTTAAAAACAACTTAACCATCGTACCAAAATAAATTTGTTTTGAAAACAAATGAGAATATCACATTTGGCATATGATACTGATACTATCGTTGACTTTGTCATAATGGTGTTTACAGATGTCACATTTTTGTTTGTACCTTGAATAAGCCATATTTGCAATGAAAGTTTAATTGAACCTGTGCAAGTCAAAATTATTTTATTATAGTATGTGTTTGTCACAGCTGTTTGGATTTTCCATCTTGCATGTGCAAAATAAAAGAAAGAAAATGTAGCGTTGTTCTACCAGCTTTGAATATAGACTCATATGGTAACAACTTCTGTAAATTTGCAGACAAAATGTCCATTTTAAGGTAATTAGAACAATAAGCCAATAAATCTGGATATGTAACAGGTTTTTTGTGGCTTTTCCCACGATCTCCCCCTTTGTATTCCTTTGTTGACACTGTGTTTTTAATGGGGGTAAATAATATAGTTTATACACAGACAGTCAACATATACACTATAAGTGACAAGCAAGCAAACATTAAAAAACTACTTGTAAATATCTTTCAAAAATTGTAGTAGCAAAGGTTTAGTACAGCCTTATTGAAATGATCATAACAGTTCATTTTTGTTTTGGTCTTTGTTTCAACTATCATTATATAATATCAGTGCTATATTTTAATGGACATATTTATATATTTATGACATAATATGACATTACAGAACATTGTTTTTTCATTGTTTCTGGAGTGTTGACCCTGTAGTAATAGTTCAAATATATTGTACATTGTTATTCTGCTCAGGTGTCGTAGTGTGTTTAAGAAGCAATTGGTCAATCTAAGGGTTGAAAGAAATATGCAAAAAAATCGAAACTGGCTTTTTTCTTTGTTTGTTGCGTGTGCGTGCGTGCGTGTGTGTGTGGCTTTGATTTTGCCTACAGTCATTTTCTTCCCAGTAATTTCAGCTTAGGATATAAACCTATTAAATTATAGACTTTGGCCTTGTCTAGTTCTTATTCAAGCCACCTTAGATTTCATTAATGCCTCACTGAGGTCCTTAAATATTTCCACTAAAATGTTCTATTCTGATTATACTAAATGTTGTTGTGCTCCATTTCAGTTTTATAAATATATATCATGCACTGTAACAAAGCAAGACAGAATAAAATGTTGCTTTTTTATGATTTCCACAGTTGCTGACACATCTTTCGAAGTCTGGATTAGACGCTGTGAAGAGATGATTTGTAAGGGTAAGTACAACTCAAGTGTTTTTCTACATCATAGTTAGGATTAGACCTGAATTTACAGCTTGACTTTGGGTCAAAGTTAAATATTGTTGTACAACTTCCCTGTGGCACAATCACTTAAACCGTTTCAGACTTTTATATCCAAAGGCTGATATTTTCCCTTGCTATTCAACATTAAGCTAAATGGCAAATGGGAGCTGATCAGTCATCTGATCAAACAAATGCAACATGAACACATTCTTGAATAGGTAGTTGGTGCTCACAGCTGTGGTGTGTTTAAGCAGAGCTGCTTAGTCCAATAAAAGATGCATACCATGTCTGGATGGTGTGTTTCTGTTTGCCAGTGATGCCTGGGCCCTCTGGATCATCTCAAGTAAACAAGAGCATGAGTTTTGACAAACACGCTTCACACCCGCATGCACACGTTCTCCCAGGAGCCGTATGATTCATCAGACTTAACGTTACTGATGTTTGAAAAGCCCCTGATGAGACCCAGCCCCTTCATGAGCCTGCTCACAGACAGCACACATACTAGGTTGTACATCACCTGCCCCCCTCCACCCTCCTAAAACTTGAAAGTTCCCTATTCGTGTTTGCTCACACTCACACCAGGAGCAGCCATTGTTTCTTCAGGTGACAGAAGGTGTGTTTACCACCAACCAACACACACAGCACCTGGTATTCCATCACATGTGGCATCCTGCTTATATCAAAACTCAGAGACACGCAGCCTTTTTTTTCATCCTCAACAACCCCCCTCCTCACCATTTCAAACGCGACCTCATTAAGACAACATTAACACTCCTTCTACCATCTCATCTCTCTGCTCTCTCCCCCTGTGTAATGAAATCAGTGAATAATGTATGATAGCATGCTGGTAAATGGTGATCAGACTTGGTTCATCTCACAGGGCCTATAATGGGCGTGGATGGACCAGTAAACAAACTGGTGGCAAGCCTGGGAGCATGTGTGTCTGTGTGTGTATGAACACATCTGTCTGCTATCATTGGAGCTGTAGACAACGGCGTGCCATGATTAAATGTTGTGTTGTTGTAACTTTAATGTAATCATCATAATTCAGAAGCTAAAGTTTGATTTAGGGCAATAAAGTACGTGTTTACTGTTTCCACCTGTCACACGTCCCAATTTCCTCTTCTCTCTACAGACAATGCACAGGACAACAGCGTCAACAGGGTGAGTTTCTCTGAATTTGCCACCTGGGGGCAGTGTTGCTTTCAGCATCACTCAAGGGCATCAGTTGTCTTTATGCTCCTGCTTTAGAGAAGGAAGCCTTACTTCTTTTGCTGTCATGTTCTTTTTCATTTGTGTGCTTTTTGTTTAATCTCTCTGCTCTATCACCATGTTTTCCTCTCTAATTGTCATCCTGCCTTGGGGGCTGAATGACCCAGCAGACACCAGCGCTTCCACCTGTGAAGTAAGTACTTAGATGAAAATATGCCTTATCTGTGCATCTGTTTGATGTTTTTACTGCGTATTTTATTTATTGTGGCAGTTTAATAATTAAGCAAGATTTGGTGTGTCAAAGCAGCCCCAGTCTGTATGACTGTGATGATCAGCTTTTAAATTTTCTTTACAAAGATTAAATAATCTCTCCATCAAATTAGTGGTCGAGATAGAAAAACATTTTTGTAGAAGTAATTTGGATGCCATTCAGTCTTTTTGATAAGTTGTACATATTTGGTTCTTGCAGGCATGACTGGTACCAAACAGAATCTCAAGTCATTGTTACAATCATGGTGAAAAATGTGCCCAAGGATGGTGTGTCAGTCAACTTTATGGAAAAAGAGGTATAAACACACACACTTATTGCAGTATTGAAGTGGGAATCTGTGTTTTCTATGTGTATGTGTGTGAAACGGAGATGGGTTTGCTCTCGGGTGTTTCCTCAGGGGGGCCCATTAGATGGGTCTCATACACATATACACCCTCTCCCCATGGACCCAACTATGCCTCCAGTGGTTCCTTGTTAACATTGCCCCCAAAGTAGAGATCTAAGAACAATTTACCCTCCCTAGCTTCTCCAACCTCCTAATTGTCAGTAGATAGAAGCCATAACTGATCTAGGATCAGCCATAGAGCCCTCCAGGGACAACCCTCTTTCTTTTTCCTTTTTCTTATTTCATTCTGTCTTTCTACTGCTTTCCTTCTCTCAGAGGGGTAACTGCAGGGCACCCTAGGGAACAGCTTTGTCTTTCCTAATAGAATAACAAACTGAGTTTACCCCATTTCAAAAGAAATGGTTCACTCGCTCCAAATCACGCAGTCACTTGTTAAACTCCCTCTGTGGTGTGAAGTACAGATAAGTTCATATATTTTTTACTAGGTCAGTATATACAAAAGAAATTAAAGATGAAAGGCTGTGGTTCCAGTTATTTTCCCTGGTGACTGAGTATGCAGCAGCTGTATACCTACAGACAGCGCAGGAATTCAACTGGAAATGAATATTAAGGCTTTGATAGTTTTGTGGAAATTGCCCAAAAGCTACTTTAGCTAACTTTCTAAGCTTTTATCCCCGATGAACTACTTCTTGCATTAATTTGGTCCCAAATCAGAAAAGTCCACTTTTAGTAAAGTGGTAAGTGGTGAATTGCAAGTTGAAGTGATGTAATGTTTGTTTAAAAAAAAAAAAGAAAAGGCTGTTCTTGTATGTGACTGCAGCATTTTCTTGGTAAAGAACTTGCAAGCAGTATGAGGATTTGGGCCACAGCCGAGGCCATGTCCCTCAAAACCAGCAAGCCTTCCACCCAGTGAGTGACAGGCTGTTGGGAGCTGTCTGACCCCCTCTCATCACTGGTCACTCTGTGGCTGAAGGGGACACAGCGAGGATACTCCTGGCCGTCAAACCAGCCACATCAGATGATTAATGTTATGGACATGCCGACACTTGGCCCTCCTCCTCACCCCTTATTCTTCTTACTATTTAGTTTGTTTTCTTAAGGTCATTTAACACATTCTGGGTTTTAAATGCAGTTAAAGTAAAATATTACTGCAACAATTTTAACTCAAGGATTGTGAAGTTACAGTCAAATGTAAAAGGAACCACAATACACAGAAATTGATGAAAACCCAGAAAAGATGATTTACTTTGTGGTCATGAGGGATGCAGCAGTATCAAAATAGAGACTAAAACTACAACACAAACGAACAGTTCCAGAAGAAGGGATTTTAAAAACTGATAGTTATTCTACTACCTTAAATAAGACGGCGTTATTAATTTTTTTTGTTTCCCTAGTTGTTTACTACAGAACTTCATGGCAGGTAATGAGGTATATTCTTAATTTTGTCTTTTGCTTTCAGCTCAGTGCCATTGTACAGCTGGCGTCAGGGGACAACTACAGTCTCCACCTTCACCTTCTGCATCCCATTGTTCCTCAACAGAGCACCTTCAAAGTCCTCACCACTAAGGTAACACACCCATCCCATTCAGCCATCTCTTAAAAAGTTCTTAAAAACATTTAAAACAGCAGCCAGTTCACTATCAGAAAGAGAATGTTGATTTCAACATGAGCAGCTCTAAACATTTTACTTTCTGATATAATTTCTCATTAACGGACACGTCTAAATGTTCCGTTAAATGGTTCATTGGGCTCTTACATCAAAGCATTGGGATGCTTCATGTGTAATATTGGAGCTTATAAACATGCATGCCTTTTGTCTTCTCTGACCAAACACTGAGCCAGTGAAACATAAAAGAGTCATGTGGCATCATTGAGTATTTTCATCCTTCTTGTGCCATTGTCAAAAGGGTAATTTTGACTTTAGAGTACTAAAGTCATTGAATTTTATTCAGAATCTGTGGCATTCGTATCGTAGTTGCTCTCAATAATGAAGAAGCTGCCTATTAAAACACAGTGGAACATTTTTATGTTGCTATAAAGAAAATATGATGTGGTAATGTCACACACTGAAGAAAAGCAGCCACATCTCTATTCTCAAAAAGCATTATTGTTTTCCAAAGAACTTCAAATGACATATATGTTTCTGTGTATTCAGGCTTTTGTGATAATATCTGAGCATTAATTACATTCTGCGGCAGTACACTTTCTGGTTCTAAAAGAAAATGAATCAAATATCAAACTGGAAAAGCAATAAAAGGTAAATCATACCAATGTGAGTTTAAGCAGCTCACTGAAGCTGTGACTGATCGTTACTTGGGTTAGAACTCTGAGATTAACATCTTAATGTTTTCAATAATTTAAAGTAGTATAAAGTAGCCTGTCACTATCTATAATTCCTTAATGCCAGTAAAGCTTACAGTAGCTTGAGTAGTAATAAGAAAATCCACTCTCGCTTTATACCGTGCAGCGCCTGTGGAGACACTGGCGCAGTTCATCTGAGCAGCTAACAGGAGATTCACACATATGCACAAAGCCTCACTCCTACACACACACACACACACACCATATACACACACGTTTATTAGGGCTGTAGTCTCGGAGAGTTCCTCAGCACTGTTTAAGGTGATTATGGACCTAATGAGTAGGAAGGGCGCTTCTTACTATAGGCTAATTAGAGTGTGTTATCAAGGATGTGGGCTAATGAGTGCACAGGCTGAGCATGTGCTGATTCAGGGTTTAGACCTCTGTCAGGTTTTAGCCTGTGGATCAGGAGGCACTTTTTGTGAGTGTTGTTACCTTTTTTTAATCATTATGGGGAGGGATTTACTTTCTTAGGGTATTGATCTATTCAGCAACTCATATTTCTCAGTACAGAGCAACATAAAACTCTTTCTTCTACAACCTATTCTGGCCAAATCTACATAAAAACAGAATGCATGATTTGCAGGTCTCATACATCCATACTTTAGGCACAATAAAATATAGAAAACATATAATATCAAATGTTTAAACAGATGTTTAAGAAAAAAAAAAGGTAGTTTTCAAATGTATGGCAGCAACACACTATAAACAGTTATGACAGACATGACAAAAGACTGGAAAATTAAGTTGCACTAACTAGGAAGAGCTGGAAAATCATTTTGCAACTAATTAAGTAAATTAGCAACAGGTCATGATTGGCTATAAAAAGAGCATGTTGAGCCATTTTTACATAAGCACTCTGGATAATGTCTGGAGAATCAGGTATATAAAATGCAATGTTGGATACTATGATGTTCAGACCTCAGACAGCACTGCGTTAAAAACAGACATGATTCTGAAATGGACATCACTGCATGTGTTCAGGAATACTTCCAAAGATCACTCTGTGAACACAGTTCACTGTGCCATCCAAAACGCAGACATGTTCTCCGGACCAAAGCTCATTTAAAATGATCTGTGGCAAAAAAGTCAAAACTGTTCTTTAGTCAGATAAAACGAAATTTGGCATTGTCTTTGGAAACCATGTGTCCTCCAGACTAAAGAGGAGAAAGACCTTCTGGTTTAATGTCTTCTCTTACTTCAAAAACCTGCATCTCTGATTGTACAGTATGATGTGCAGCTTGCACATCTGGAAATATACCATCAATTCTGAAATTGATTTAGATTTTAGACCAGCATATGCTCCCATCCAGAAGATGTATATTTCAGTGAAAACCTTGCATATTTCAGCAGAACATGCCTAAACTACATATTGCATCTATTGTACAACAACAGCAAGGCTTCATAGTAGGTGAGTCCAGGTGTTGAAATGGTCTACCTTAAACCCAGACCTTTCTCCAATTTCAAATATTTTGTTTAGTTAGGAAAACCCAGGACTGTTGAGCAGTTAGAAAATAATATCAGGAAAAAACGACAACATTCTCTCCCAAAACTCCAGGAACTGGTCTCCTCAGTTCCTTGACATTTGCAGACTGTTGTTAAAAGAAGAGGGTGTCCTACACTGCGGTACACAGACTGGTAGAGCTGAAATAATTTAGATTCTGTTTTATAAAGACTGCCCCACAGATAGGGGATTTCTAGGAGTACACCAAATCTAATCCAAATTAAATATTAATGAAGTGGTCTTAAATTCATAATGTTAACTTCAAAAAACAAAGTTAAGGTCTAAATGTGGTAAAAGTTTATACTCTTATAAAATTAAAATCTTGCAATCTTTAAAACTATTTACATTAACGCCTATAGATTACAGATGACCTTTATGGGGAAAGAAAAAGAAATTCATAAGATGTACAGAGGCCACCTACACAAATGGAGAGGAGTGGGATGACGGTAATGGTACAGCCAATATTTCACTAGGTTGCTGAGGTAAATGCATTCAAATGTGTTACATAAATGTCATGTATAAAGACAGTGCAGACAATGGCTGTCGTACACACACAGACACACCTACGTTTTTATTTTTTTTTTTTACTTTATTCATAAACAATCAACAAACAATATTTCTAAACTGATAAAACACAGTCATGTCATGATCTTTCATGTGATAGTGAAAAAAGTAATGGCATCAGTTTTTTAATAACTGGTTGAACCACCTCTGGCAGCATTTACTATTATGTCCTCACGGCAGCAATAGTCAGCTTGTCTATCCATTTCTTGTTATTCTTGCGTTATTTGAAGAATGCTTTGAAGAAATTTCTTCAAATTTGTTAGAAATACCCAAATGGAGTAAATAATGAACCAATTAGTTTCAGGTAATCGATCATAGTGACCCCGCCTTTACGCAGTTCTTGGGAATTTCTTCAGAATTGCCAGAGCTGTCCACTTGGACTTTGTGGTGAACTGTTTATATTGTCATAGTCACCTCATGTTCATCCAATACTTGTTGTTAACGTGATATCTCAGGAATGTTTTTCGACTAAGGCAAAGGTTGTCACTTGGGATCAAGGATGATCTAATTAGATTTTGGTGCTCCAAGGTCAAGGTCAAGGTCACTGTGACCTCATTTATGTCCCATTTTTGTCAATGATGTATCTCAGAAACACCTGGAAGGAATTTCATCACATCTGCCACAAACATCAACTGAACTTATCCTGTTGGATAACTTGATAAAGTTCATTCGTTCATTGGCGTGATGTTTTTGTGTCATTTTGCAGTACAACTACTGTCTGTTGGGTGTCGATAAGCTGTCACATTTCTTTTTAAACCTACCTTCATTATGGCTCTTGTAAATTCCATTTGCTGTGGAGAATTTTCCTCACAGAACTGACAGCTGCAAATTAGGTGACCTTAGAAAACTGAGTAGAATACCTAATCAACCTGTATTAACATGTTTCCACCTATTATTTGCACAGTATTTTTTAACTAAAGGAAATGTAATAGAGAGAGATGCACGAAAAAGCCCAACAAGCATAAAACCATTGCATATCTGTTCTTTTAAAAATAATTTTAAAAGAATTGCTAACATTACTTACAGATATTACAGAAAATTGATATATCATACATGTATCATGTGGCATTTGTTGTAATATTGGTTATTAAAGTTACACTTCTATATTGTCTGTAAACAAGCAGAAAATAAAACAAATGTGTCAACCACAACAATCTCCACAGAGCCTCTGAAAGCAATGATATTCATTCTTATTTTACAGCAAGACCGAGGGAGTGAAATGGCAGTTTATGATTACAGATGCTGCAGTTTAGGTCTGTATGTATCGAAGTAGCCAGAAGATAATTGGGAAATTTGATTAGTAGCAGTAATAACCTATAACATCGTTATTGTTTGCATTATTTGGTTTCCACTTGCTGCACTCTGCTATGTAGAGGCTGACCTGCACAGAAACTGCCCCCTCTTTAAAAACACTCACTTGCTCTCTCCATTTTCCATGGCAACAGCAGACATTGCATTCCAGAGGTGCTCGTGGGTTGCAGCTTAAACAAGGGCTCAGTCTTAGAGAGACCACAGATGAAGATGTTCTTAGACTCCCCTTCATCTCTCTATAGTGTTTTTTTTTTTTCTTTCTCTTCCTCATTTACCTTTTGTCTTTGATTTGTCAGTCTCTCCATGCCTCCTCGAAGACAAGCATATTTTGACTTCTTGCTCACTCTTATACAAACACACACGTACCTCTAGTATAACGAGAGAGAGTGTGTTCAAACCCTCCTCCTCTCCCACAAAGCCCTGACTGTTCCCTGGTCTACTGGGCTCCTCTGGTACACATGGATCCCACACACACACACACACACACACACACACACACACAGCTCATAAGCCCTCATTGTTAATTACAGCATTCTGATATAAAGACAGCATAAAAGCTCAACACTCTTGATAAACTCTTGATACATTTTACATGCATGTAATTCACTGCATGCATGACATTGTGAGACACCCCACAAACTGAACTGTTTTCTCCCTGCGTGTCTCATTTACATTTTTTGGAGCCGTTTCATTTTTATGAAGCCAAGCAGCCACTGGGGGGAGAAAACATTCAAATGAACAACTGCATCAGCAAATCAAGTTTCCCCAGATTGGCATGCTACCCTAATGAGCATTTAAAAAAAAAAAAAAAGCATTGCCCTCGGAGCTGTTGATTCCAAAACCAATGTCGGTCTGTCTGTCTCTGTAATAGGCTGCCCTGCCCTGCGCTCCAATGTTTACGCTTCATCTCCTCGCTGTCTTTAAAGACAACTTAGCAGGGGGAGGCTAAGCCGGGCATGAGCCCGCACGCGCATGTACACATATACACACACAAATACAAATACAGAGACTGAACAGTAATCTTCCAACACACATGTACCAGCTACACAAGTATTTGCTTGTGTGTGTATGTGCACGCAAGTGTTGTCTGTAGCACATTATCGTCAGTGCGACCTCCTCCTGTCCTCCACCAAGACAGACATTCCAACCGCAGGGGTCACCGCGACAACGGGGAGCCAATTACACACCAGTGTGTTTGATCAGAACAGACGGCTGACACACACACACACATATACTCAGATGTGTGCACACACACACATTCAAAGCAATTTTGAATCCACGTTCACTCAGTTCCAAACTCATCTCTTTTCGGCAAATGGCTAAGTGGCGTCCCCCCTCTTTAATTTGCATGCCTGTCAATGTCTAAGAATGTTTATATTTATTTCATTTATGTGTCTTTTTAGTTTGGTTTGTTTTGAAATCCACAGGGATCTGGAAAAAGAGGGAAAAGATGCTGGGTGAGGAGTCATGGTGAGCGAAGGAGGGGGCGGGGTGACAAACACATTTGACAAGTAACACAGGAACCCAGTGGCCCTCTGTAAACTCTGTGTGTGTGTGTGTGTGTGTGTGTGTGTGTGTCCGCAGTATGTTATAGTCCAGCCCCTGGGGTCCTGTGGGTGGTGGCCCCTGTATGTGACTCTGCTGTCACATCCCTTTACGAGCCATCTCTTCGTCTGTCACACGCACAGAAACACATAGAGAGAGACACACACGCACGGCGTCTGGCCTGCCATGTCTTCTAAAAGCCAGGAAACACAGATGTGGCAGCAGATTAATGTTGTATAGCCCAGGAGCACGCATAGAAGCGCGTGTGCGCACACACACACATACACACAGCCTCGGCTTGAGTTCTGCTGCACTCCGCACTACAGAAACCCTCAAGATAACACCTGCAACACTGGCTGCTAATTTAAAGTTGATAACATTTAAATTGTTTGGTGTGTCGTGTCATCCCTTTCTGTTCTGAGCCATACACACTCTGTGATTATGAACAAATCCAATTAAAATGGTCAGACAGGCTTACAATTTGCTGCCTGCTTACAAGCTAGAAAGATAGCTGGACTTAGATTAGTTTGTCTTAATGTCAGAGTATGAAACTAAATCCACGAGGTAAGCAAAAAATTATTAAAAATGTCTAGATCTAAAATTAATCGAATGCAGCAGTTCAGCAGTTACAGGAACTGCTGAAGAAGCACCCATTAGCAGTACTGGTCAGCCATCAGAACAGGTCTTACAAATCAAGGCTTTGATACCTACCGAAGGACAACGAGACCCCTAACAGAACTCAAAGACTGGGCCCAGACTGCAGGTGCATCTGTCAAAATTTTAATCTGACATCAGATTAAGTGTTTACAAAAATATCTGAGATATTAGTTTATCAAACACAGACTACCTTGACTAAGAGGAACAACACTAACTACTGAACTACTGCTTAATGAATCATCATAAAAACACTGATGTCTCCTGGATAATTTAGCAATACCATAGGTACATGCTATAGCCACCACAGCATTTTAAGCTCAGTGATTGGATTTTTCATACCACAATGCACCTTAGGAAGTTAACTTCTTTTCTTACATATTTCCCATTACTTTGAAGGTTTGTTACTCTGACCATTTATCAAGGAATCAGGCGTTTTGTGCAGTTACCCATCATTTGTAGTAATGCTTCTGTGAATTAACATCTCCCACCACAAAACTCTACAGTCTTTGACTAATCTGACCCACCTGTTGTAGCAGTGTTTGCAGATGAGTGCAGTGATTTGGTTGTTTAAATCAAATCAAATAAACAAGTAGCCCAACAGCAGAAAATCCAATTGAAAAAGTTGTGTGACGCACTGAAAGGTGAATATGAATTATTTGGACAGTAACCTGTATTCTCAGCAGAGATCTTTTTTTAGGTCCTCAGTCAGGTGAGCCAAAAAGTTAATTTCGGACACTGCACAGATGCCTCGCTGTGCCGAAGGCCCTCTGTGGGGACAGAAAGCGCTGACACATACCGAAGTGATCTATCAGTGTGCCCGCTTCTCGCACTAGCTCACCTCAGATTGGAAGGTAGCTGCGATCATACTGTCTTACTTCCCTCAATCTGCTCCCCTCGCTCACGCTTCACTCAGTACCAGTCAGCCTCGCAGCCTTCTTCGTCTAGCTCATGGTTCTCCCTCCTCTCCTCTGGCACCCTCATAAATGAATCATCACATCGCCCAGCAGAGCAGAAATGTTCCTTAATTGCACCGACATAAGCAGTGCTGTCTTTCAAATCAAACATATACACACTATTAATGGGTGATGGGGTGGCGTGTGTGTGTGTGTGTGTGTGTGCGTGCGTGCATGACAGGGCACATAGCATTGCAGTTTGCGTGTCTTACTGCTATGTGCCCTGTCAATGCGGCTCAGTGTTAAAAGCGTGTGTCCATGTCTTCTCTCCACTCAATGTTTTCCTCCTCTCTCATGTTCTCCTGGTGTAATGATCAGACGCTGCTGTGTGGAATTAGGGACCCTCCTCCTCCCCCCTCACTCCACCTCCTACTCCCGCTCCATCTCTCACACTGGCCCTCTGGCTGACAGGCATCTCGTTAGTGCAGTATGTCTGTCAGTGAGGTTTGAGATTGAGCTGTGCCCCCGCATATCCCTGATGTCTTTCTCTCTCTCACACACTTGCTCGCGTGCGCACACACACACACAAGCGCACACTAGCAGGCTGAGCTGACGACAGCACTGAGCCGTCTCTCTGGCCTCAATAATGATCTGATGTCCTGTACTTTTAAGATGTCTCTCTAATAGAAGCGTTATTTTTGTCCCACACAACAAAGAAGGCCATTTTGTTTAACACCGTTATCTCCCTTGTTCCCTCTTGTTCTTTCCTCCCCCTTTCTTCCTCTGGCAGGTGGAGATCAAGATGAAGAAGACAGATGCTATCAGATGGGAGAAGCTGGAGGGAGAAGGACAGGAGTCCAACATCAAACACTTCAATCCTAGTCAGTCCACAGCTTCGGCATTTACACTCCTTCCCCCAACTATCCTCCTGTCTCTACTCTCATCACTCTGTCTCCCCTTCCTTCTCAACCTCGTCTTATTTCTCTCCCGCTCTCTGCAAAGATCAATATAAGCTCCTGTGTTTGTCTGTTCGGCACTAAAATGAGAGTGGGCAGGCAAGCCCTGCTAGAGTCTTTCATTAGTCTGACGGCAAAAGTAGGCAGGAAGAGAAAGGTATGACAGCAAAATATGACTCAGTATTTTAGCCCACACATTCCTATTACTGACAGGATTAATTACTTATATAAGTGTGTGTGTGCATATAAGGGGGAGTAGAACTTAAGTGGGCAGCCTAACTATCCTTCCCAGGCAACCAGCTCAGCCTGCAGGATGCCCTGTTTGTGAGTGGCTGATTCTAACTAGGACTAGTGTTCCATTTGAACATGATATGACATCTGATTTTATGGGATCACGTCGCCCTGTGTCCACACTTGGCCTGAATATGTCTACAGTGCGTCTGGCACTGTATTTATGTAAATCTGTGTCTGGATTACATTTCCCACTCTCCCTCTCCATCTCTTGTTGAGATTATAGTGGGCATATTGCATCTAGAAAATACAGAAATCAAATCACTTTGTGATCCCTCTGCATCTGAGTTGAATGATTCAGTAGCAGAGCGAGAAAAATGAATTCAGACCTGCCAGTTCATACGTCTTGGTGGGATGTGATGATAAAAGGCAAATAATTTATGAACACGTGACTTGTTTCTTCAAAGGAATAACCTTAGTTTGGAGCAGTTCTATATAATATCATGCCAAATACCTCCCAACTCACGAAAACTATGTGAACTGTAGCCTTTTCCTTTCTGCTTTATCAGATCAGTACCCATCATCCTCCCACTACACCCGCAAATGGGACAAGATGGTGGTGGACATAAGTGAGGAGGAGAAAAATGAGAAGCTGGAAGGAGACGCGGCGCTCAACAAGCTCTTCCAGCAGATCTACTCGGACGGCTCAGACGAGGTTAAGCGAGCCATGAACAAGTCCTTCGTAAGTGTAACCAACAGCAGTTGTTTGGTAAACACAGAAGCAGTGAGATTAAGGTGACAGGTTTGCCCTTAGTGCCTCGGTTGTAGAGATTTGAGAAACATGACTCTACGAAATAAAGCCTCTATATAAACTTTACTTTTTTTTTTGTTAGCCATTTCTAACTGCATAATCTGCAACAGTTTGTTAAACAAGTCATGTTTTGTTTAGTCGTTAGCGTTTTGTTTTAAGGAGGAACTAAATTGTTAATTTGATCACTCCCTTGTGCTTTGGCTCTTTCTGATGGATGTGTTATGATTTTTTTCAGCCTAATTATGGTTTGCTTCACTGGCAGAGACAGCGCTTTGGACTTCATATTGATGGTTAACAACAGCATATTTGAAATGCAAATTTTCGCACTTGAAATCCTCTCCAGAGTGATTTTTTTACAAAACCCTTAAAAGCAAAGCTGACAGTTAACAATTAAAGCACTCACTGATTGTTTGATATCAAATCCTTTGTAGTGGTGTACAATCAAAAATGATTATTACAGTTATTACAGTTGTGTGTCCAAATACTTATGGACCCAGTTGTACATTTGTCTTTGTTGGAAAAGAGTTTTGTCCAGCTCTGATTGAAGGTTAGCATGACCCCCAGTCAGAACAGTCACAGTTATATGTATAAGGAAAACAGTGTAGTTAAGTGTAGCTGTCTGTAAACAGAGCTGTTTATTTACACCTGTGTGATCCACATCATTATAAGTAAAAGTAATGTGGAGCACCCACGACTAATGCAGCAGTATCAGACTGTCTAGTTAATGAGCTTCCGTGAGCATGTACAGTATTTGGGTGTACGGAAGGATGTGTGAAGAGGTGTGTGATTGCAGCTACAAGTTGATTGGTGATTTGGTGCATCAGTATTCCCTGATGTACAATACGATCTCCTGATGCAGGAGTAAAACCATACACTTGAAAAAGGATTTGGTGTCAGTAACGAACAGACCGACCTCAGAGTTTTAACATTCATGTGAAATAGTCTTGTCTGCGTTTAGTTAAATAACCCCGAGCAGGAGACCTCTAGGAGACCAAAGGTCAGCTTATATGGAAATCAGCATTTTAAATTATTTGACCTTTCAGCTTAACATGAAAAAAGGAAAATTAATAATTGGTCCAAAACTAATCTAACTTGTTCATCCAGACTTTTGGAAACTTACCGAGCACTAAGCTTTTTTTCTTTTCTTTTTTTTAAAGGACGGAGGAGGTGTTGTATAACTAGGAACGTAATGGCTGAGCTTTCTTCTCTCGTTGTGTGTCTCTCCTCTCTGTGCAGATGGAGTCAAGTGGCACTGTCCTGAGCACCAACTGGGGAGACGTCGGCAAGAGAAAAGTAGACGTGAAGCCACCAGATGACGTAGAGTTCAAGAAGAACTGAACACCTCCCTCTTTCGCTATGTTTCCCCTCATCCTTCATATCTGTGCACAGAGCTCCAGCGGGATCCTTGTTGCTCTGCAGTCTGCGCCTCGTCCTCGTCTCACACTTCAGTTTCTGTTGTTGCTCCAAACCACACATGGCCTACTCTCTGCAGTACCTTAGAACGAGTCACTTTGTACTTATCTGTTGAACAGATTTTACATTACCTGATTTTTAAAGGCTAGCGGACTTGAAAGGGAACTGTGGTTTGACATTTACAGACCTGCAAAGCTCCAGTTTATCCTTCTTTTTTGTTTTCCTCTGCCTCTCTTCTCAAAGCGCCCATAGCCTTTCTATTTAGGAGCATTTTATGACTCTCTAATATCAGCACTTGGATAAAATTGTAAAAATGACCTAAAAGTGATTACTATAAATACATTTCTTGACTCTTGTAGTGTCTCTTTCTTCTGTATACTTAAAAAGTCAACAGCAATACTCTGCAAACTGACATGTCAGTGGTTTAGCCAGATGTTTGATTCAGGCTTTGGTGTAAATAAAAGATTTCTTGTTTGGCTCACAAACTTTGTCTTGTGTTATATGGTTCATTGTCTCTGGAAACGGTTTTGGACGGGTTGGAAAGTCTCAGTAGGGATCCATCAGACTCCAAAACAGCAATATATTGTGACAGGGAGCCGTGCTCTGTGATTATGTGCTGGGAGGGATGAAATGTGGCATTAGTGATATGAGAGCAGGCAGTTCTGATATGGCTGGCAGCTCGAGGATATGGTTTACGTATTGTGGTTCGATTGGTATCGAGTCAGAGAGTTGTTGGCCAGCAGGCGGGGGATACAACCCTGAGGTGCAGCGGTGATTTACAGTGGGAGATGTGGGAGAGCAGCCACCTCCCCTGTTCTCCAACTACATATATGCTGCAGTTGTAACAGTGAGGGGGCGTCCTGCCAACGCAAGAGAGCATTAATATGGATCAGCCTCCTAACCGCATCATCAAGCCTCTCACACTGAGTTAAGTGTTAAATTCATCACACATCGTTTCATCTCTCGCGACGATCAAACACCCGTTTGTGGCGCTGGATGGAACTCTTAGCTTCTTAACACTCTCTCTCACTTTGACGCGCACACACACACACTCCTCCACTAGCCCTGACACACACAAATACACCGCCCCCATCCTTACCCCCTACCCCTGCCTGAGGCAGCTCTGTGACATCAAAAGGAGCTAAGCGCTTTGCATCGTGGGTAAGATCTGGGAGCGTGACGGCTACAGAGTCTTTAGTCTCATTAAAGAGTTCTAGAGCTGCAACTCTCACATTAAAGAATTCTGGAAACTTCTTTCTGCTCGTTTCTTTGGAGCAGCTACCAGATGTGACACTTCTAAAAACACTGAAAGTGTCTGAGTCTGAAAGAGAGGGTGGGGGGGGGGCTGCTCCCAAACAAACCCAGCAATAAGTTAGTAGCAGTATGTCTTTACAAATAGCATGTGAAGCCGTTTGGCCTGTAGCACACAGTAAAAAGAGGGGTGACAAAGATTATTTAAAAAAGTTTATTCAGTGATATTGCACTTTGCAGCTTCTTCAATGCAGATAAAAATACACGTTTCTGAGAGGAAGTGTACAGTTAATGAGAGCACGGAGATGAAAGAGGAGAAGCACTAAAAGCAGGGGAGTCAGAAATATTTCACACTACAGTGGGGGGGGGGGGGGGGAGAAAAGTAAAACAAACAAGAGACGCTATTTAAGCAAGCTGACTGCTACTGGAATGTATTTACATCAGAAAGCAACGAATGAAATCAAACGGCGCCTCTTCCTATGGATAAATACTGAACTCGAGTCCTGGCGTCAACAGATGTCACTGCATTTGATTGAAAGCAGCTCGGCGGGGGGGGGGGTTTCCTATCGTAACCTGCTGTACGTTCTCTTGACAGCGTGTTGTGCTGTGCTTCAGAAGCATCTACATAGATAGCAAGTAGGTTTTTTTTATTTATTTATTTTTAATTTTAATAAGACTAGTTGTGCAGTGTGCAAGAGACTTTGTACTTTTATGTGTGAGATGTTGTGTGTCCTAGATTCTGTACCATGCATTTATAATGTGTGGACACAGTTACTGATGCTGTTTGTATGAATCTGCTCAGACCAACTGGTACCTACAGTACGTGAGAAGCCACCATCTCCCTTCCTGAAACTTTTCTCTTTATCTCCCCTCCTTTGGATCCCATATCTCTCTTCCTTCCTGCCTACCTTCCTTCCTTCCTGCTTCCTACCACTTCCCAGGTGGATGAAGCTGTCTACACCAGACCCAGAATGCGCGCCATCCACCAGTTGCAGGGCATGATAACTCTACAGACCACTCTGCAGCCTTGGTAGTTGTACGGCCATGGCTCGTAGCCTCCCAGCGGCTCGCAGACCCTCTGGCAGTGGGAGTAGCTGCGACGGCACTCGATGCAGCACACGCCCTGATGGTCCAGCCTCGGGTCGACGTTGGCGTTGCCCTGCTCACCCTCGAGGCCTCTCTGAGAGGAGACAGAGGTCAGAGAGTTAGGTCCCAGTGTGTGTGTGATAGTATACATCTTTACAGACGGAGAGAGCTCGTTTCAAACCAATTAAAAATGGATTTCCAACAGGCGGGATGGGGAGGAGGAGATGTTGTCAGATGTGGGTTTTTGTTGTCAAATATTTTCTTTTTCAACTTAGTGCGTGTTGTTTACCCCCTCCTGTGGCTGTCAGGAGCACGTATGGCGGGGGTGTGGGTGTGTGGGGGGGGGGGAGGCTGTGCTTAGAGGGATTAGGAAAAGTGGGGCCCAACAGAAGGGGTGAGGATGGGTGCATGAGAGGGGTGTGTATGCTTGTGTGTGTGTGTATGTGTGGGGCTCTGTGTGTGCTCAGCAGGGCAAAGAGGCCACAGGAGAGGAGGGGATGGGGGTGGGGGGGGGGTGTTGTGGAATTATTCATACAGCCTCAATACTGAATGGAAAGCTTTGGACAGCCTCACATAGAAAGCACATGCACACAGAACACACAGCAGCCAGCATACACTGAGATTCACAGTGACAATCCGGGGCCCTGCGCCTTGACCCCGGCATCTGCTGCCGCTCGCACAGCTGTGAGAAACTCTCCGGCCGCGAAGGCCTTCTCAGGTAGCCCCCGAGATCGGAGCAGACAGCTGCGAACTCGCACAACACATAAAGAGGAAAACGTGCGAGTCTGTCGGCGTGACTCACCTGATAGGGGTTCTCCGGGTTGAACCCTGCCTCCACGTCCTCCTCTTCCTCCGCTCTGGCCACGGCTGCCTGGGGGCGCCGGCGGGGGGCAGCCCTCCGCTTCCTCTGTCCGCCTGCACACATCACAGCCTCAGTATCTGACGGCACACCAAATTTAGGAGCACAGTGGCACTAATGTGGCTCGGCTCCTGATTGCACAGCCGTTTCTCTGGCAGCATTTTTGAAGTCCTCAGATGAAGTAGAATAAAATTGTGTTTGGAGAACTTTTGACCTCCCAGCATGCTAGAAATTGTACACTCGGTAGCTGGGAAACTTCAAAAGGACTTTTCGTTTTAGCCTGTTTTTCTTTTCCGAGGCTTTAACAACTGTGATGTTAAATGAAAATGCTTGAGACCGTTTGACCCACATCCTCTTTGTTTTATAAAAAAAAAAAATCAGTTTCTTGTGTTTTTTTGTGCGACTTACCGGTTGAGTAGGTGGGACGGAGCCAGAAGATTGGCAGGTCCCCGCACAAGTCCTTGATCTTGTTGCTGAGGAAGGTGGAGTCAGAGAGGGGGGTGTCTGCCGCCACCCAGATGAGATCGTCGTCAAACTTGGCCGGCATCACTTCGTCCTCCTTTGGGGGGGGGGCGAAGAAGGTGAGGAGAAATGAGCCAACACCCAAACAGACATCTCAACAAAACATCTGGCAGCCGGGGGCGTGATAGCACACTCGTTTATGTATCTCGTTACTAGCTGCCCCTTTAAGTAGCCCACACTCTTTGCATCCTGTCCAAGTCTAATCTGCATTAATGCTGTGCTGGTAACGCTCCTTAAAACAGTGTAAACTCAAAGCCTGTGAGGCTTTGGTATACAGATTTCCCAGCATTTAGCTGTAGACACAATGTCAGGACTCATCAACATGAGGCGAAGGAGAGACTGGATGGACTGAACTTGTAGGTTGCAGCAGATGAACTAATGAGGTTCGCAGAAGGAGAAAGTGTGTAAACACAGGTAGTCTGTGTCCACAGCCTGCAGGTGGAACAGCAACTCTGTGGGGAGGATTTTGCCCAGAGGCATTTGTTCCTGTAGGGGCTGCACTGCACTAGCCACAGCCATGTTTAGGGAACAGTATCCTCCAACCCTTCAGAAATGCTGCTGCTCTTCTTTTTTATTATTATTATTTTATTTTATCCCTAGCTCAAATGATTTGCTGGAGGGACAAATAAAAGCGGGGGTCCTTCTCCGCTGCTCGACTGATAAGAGTTTATCTGACCCACTCTCTCTGGATGGGGATGTGTGTGTGTGTGTGTGTGTGTGTGTGTGCTTATCTAACCCATATTTGCCATCACTCTAAATTATAGCAAATGACCAGCCTGCAGCAACCATTATAACATCTCCCTGTCTCCACACACACACACACACAGGAACACACACACGCACGCTCACAAAACGTGGCGCAAACGATCGTTTACGAGGCAAAGAGAAGCAACAACACAAACGCGCACAAAAGCACAAACGTGAAATAAATGACGGTTTATGAGGCAGACAGAGGCGATAAGAGCAGCTCCGCGTGATAATTAATTGTGTGAATGCGTGCGAGTGTTTATAGCCGTACGCCTTCATGAGGGCAATTCTGGTGATGTGGATTTATGTGAATGTGAGGCTTATGCAGAACTAAATGATTTTAATTATCACACAGCCTCAACTGAACAATCGCAGGCGGTGAGTGGAGATAACAATCCACACACATATGGTTCTGTATTTTCAGTGTAGACTGTTTTTTTTTTTTATATAATAATATAATCCACCAAGCTGTTAAGCGGTGGGAACTCACACATGAAAGTGACCTTTGTTCCCAGTAGATCGTTGGCTTGGGTGAGTTTTGTAATACCTCACCACTGACTGGCTTTACTGCATATTACAAGTGAGCTCAACAATCAATAAGGAATGATTTACAGAAGTGACTTCTGTCTGAGTTATCAACAGACTTATCATCTCTCTCACTCATCATCAATCACAGCTCACTATGCTAAGCTGCAATGATGCACTGAGCTAAAAGCTAATGACAGCAGAATAACCTACTGGTGTTTTGCACCATGTTATGTCATGTTATATCTATCAGATATTTAACACGAGACATACTTGCAGCCATTTTCCACCTGCTATGGGTTCTGCTTTTTTTTCCACAGTTCCTCGCTCGCTATGAGGACAAGTATGTGGGGATAAACGTGGGCACTGATGCTGCTGTTGACAACAATCAGGTGTGTCGTCACAATAACTGAAATGCACCAAACTAGTGGATGTGAAAATGAGACGGCGTAAAGTACGATGAGCGACCCTAATACCAAGGCTCCACAGTGTGGAGAGAAAGCCCGAGGTGATAGTTGATGTTCCTCTAGAGGAAAAAGGCCATTGATGAAGTCACGAAGAGTGACATCACAGCATTTCTCACCAGGACAGGACCAACCCACCAGCTCAAAAGTCATCGAGTCCTTGTTGAGAGCCTCCACATCGGGCAAACGAGCCTTCACCTGGGTCTTGATGTAGCACTTCTCCCCTCCTGAAAACCGGATCCCAGTGATCCCCTGGAGAGGTCAGGAAGGAAATAGGACAAACAAAAAAGCTGGAAGTTAGAACTCATAACTCATCTCGATGCTTTGCCCTCCCTGAAAACTGGAAAACACATCTGCGCATTTTAATGCAACATCTGTATGATTTCGATGAAATTGTATTTTAGTGATATATTCAAGATATAAAAATCCACTCATGGGGACAGTGTGATTAAAGGTCACATTTTTAATAGTTAAAAGGCCAAAACTGCTGCCTCACTAGTCTGATTGGCCTGATTGTGCTACTTTAATTAAAGGTCAAAAACCACCAGTCCAAATTTAATGAAAATTGGTGGGACAATGCATCTTGACACTGATTGGCCCAAAGGGGAATAACATGTCCACTCGTTCTTCATTTCATTTCTCTGCTGCTGTAATGAGCCAATCTCCCCACAAGGGTTTTTAAAGCCTCAACAAATCTGATTACTTACATAGTGCTGATCACCGTGTGTTGATGAGTCTGGGTTTTTTTTTTCTTTTTCTTTCCTGTGCATTCCTGATTTTTTAATTTTATATATTTTTTCAGTCCAACTCACAATCTCGAAGTCATGGACCTCCACGGCCTCGTCTGACCCACTGCCGGTGCTGAATCTCTCCACGTTATTGGCTGAATCGATCTCCATTGAACCCTCCTCCACTTTGCCATTGATGCTCATGCTATAGTGGACATTGTAGACCTACACACACACACACACAAACACACACACACAAGATTTCAGACTGGCATGTAAGGTATGAGAGTCCTGAGAGTCACCCCACCCCCAGCCGTCTCTCTTTCACTCTCCCTCGCCCTCCTTCAATCTTCCCCCATGAATTCTCCTCACACATACAACCTTTCTTTTCTCAATTTCCCTTTTCAGACACACACGTTCATTGAAACCTGGTCAGGAGAATACAATCCTAACAGCTCCAGGCGATGATGACCAGACTCCAGAGCCTTTTCATCGTGTCTTAATAGCATTTTCTAACTTCATATTGAACACTCTGAAAACTACATTTTTCCCTCTCATCTCTTACACCTCTTGCCCCTGGAGCATCAGCCGGACCACAGAGAGAACCCCCCACCCCCGCCCTTCGACACCCTGCCACGATCTTCCAGCACACACCGCATGCACACAACGCCTCCATTCACCAAGCTTTACTTCAGTCTGTACCCTGAAAAATGGAGTGTTTAATTTACATTTTACTGTTTGCCTTCACTGCAGAAAAGTCTTATTGGAGAAACTACTTCACTCTAGTATTGATTCTTCTCCTTTTAATTCAAACTAGTTAAAAAATGAACCACTGATGAGCAAATTTAATTTGTTTCCAATTCAGAACAGCTTGCTTCAACAGCTTCTTTAATCAAGTGACAATTTTTATAGGATGTGAATATGAGAGTTGTTTTCTTCGCGGGTAGTGCCATTTATTTTAGAAATGTTTTGAGTGAAACTGCATGGGAACAAAAGGAATTATCTAACACATCAGACTGAATGTAATTTCATTTTTGATTGAAAGTCTTAAGAGACTGTATGAAAATTAGTGAAGTGGTGACAGGGGGTGAATATTGTGTTTCACTTTAGAAAAAAGAAAAGATCGTCTCCAGCGTTGATGTTTGCTTTGAACCCTCATTTTGACAGAAAAACTGCAACACTCTCCCCCACAACATGTCAGAAGAATCCAACTGTTGTGTTAAATAGGCACATCTTGTTTAGCTTACCGTGCATCTTAAACCATAATAACGTCCAATGTTTGGCACCATTGTGCACACTGATTTCAAGGCATTACTGTTTTACATTTATGAACCATGGTCTGTTGTGCAAATTAAAGTTGACTTTTTAAATGAAATGTTAATGTTAATATTAATGTGATGTTTGAAATGTGTAATGTAATGTAATACACTATCAATTAAGACTGGAAATACCTAAAAGACCCACTCCAGCTTTCCCAATAAAGTCCAGAAGTCATATCTTAAGATAGAACATAAATGACAATATTTTGCCTTTTTCCTGTTTCCCTTCCTCCAATAATTTTCCTACACTCCCTTAAAAACTTTATTTTTTCCAGTGTAACCTAACACACGCCAATAGCAGAAATAATGGAATTATTAAACTGCCAGTCTTACATGTTTCTCATTGTTGTTCCAGAAGTAGAAAGCTCCGACTGCACCCAGCAGTAACAGAAGGGCACCAGCGATGAGCACAGCGATCCCGGCCTTCAGCAGGCGGCCGGTGGCCGCAGGCTTGACCCCCAGGGCAGAGTAGGCCTACGGTAAAGCAAACAAACAGCAGAGGGGCCTCAAAAACATGGTATTCCACCTAAAAAATGACACTGCGACTGGGGTGCAGTTCTATGATACTCAATCTGTGACGGTGTCTATGTAATTATGCAAGCGACGCGTCACAGAGTAAGTTATTGTGCCAGTTATTGACTTTTAAAAGTCAATATTTTCGCCTTGATCCCTAACGGGCCCCAAGAGATACTCAATAGTCTGTAAGGTAGACCTCTATATTCCTGTTTAAATGAGTCATTGCAGTGCACTGGGCTGCAGAAACACTCACCGGAGGCATAAACTGCTGCAGGTCATCTGGTCCCGCCGAGGCGATCGGTACTTTCTCAGAGCTCCCAGCCATGACTGGAGCCAAACACCTGAGGAAACCCGAGTCCACCAACTTCTCTCTCTCTCTCTCTCCTCTCTCTCTCTCTCTCTCTCTCTCTCTCTCACACACACACACATATAACACTCTCTCTTTCTTGGAGGAGGAGGATGGTCACTCCTGCACACTCGGTGTTGTACTTGTTGTGACTTCTAATAAAAAGCTAAACTGTAATGTGCAGATGATGAGGAGTCGTTAGTTTAAACCAAACCTCATGCTTTAAAAAGCGTTCATCATTTTTTTTCTTTGAAGCTCATGCAGGCTGCTCATCGGACTTACATGAGTTTGAGTCCTGCTGTGACCCTCAGAGCTTCATTTCTTTTAGTTTCACGACAACCTCTGTGACTATACTAAGATCTATTCAGCCATTAAGGAGACGACAGAGGAGGAGTGAGGTTGTCTCCTTCAAATCTCGCTCTCTCTCTCTCTCTCTCGCTGCTGCATGTTGCAGGTCAAAGGTGACTCCGGCGGAATGTCTCATGTTTTCTCCATACCATACACCGTATCCTTACAGTACTGTGAGACCCCGATCTTCTTTATCCTCTTTCATTTTCTAAATCCGAGTCCAGAGCTACCGTTGCTTTTATTAAAAAAATGCCCTGAATTCATGAATGATGATGTGGGGATTACGTAAGGGGCGCACCGTGCGCATTTGGCAGACATACAAAAACATCCTGACGGGATAGCAGGGACATTTCTTCACGCAGGGGTTTCATGTTCTTTAACAAAAAAAATATCTGGTTGACCATTAAACAACCTTAGTTAGACTTTCTTTTATGCATGTCATCTTTTTTTTTGGAGGTGAACACTAAATGCGCCTTTACGCACAGTCGCCGTCATTATCCAGCATAGGGTTCTTCCATGCGCACAATCCAGGTGGTGATTTATGTAAAGGAAACCTGAACGCATCCTTTAATTATTGTATTAACATGCAGGTCTGAGCCAGTGAAATTCACTTATTAAGTCCTTGAAAACGAAAAGAATATAACCGTTACGGTTCCCTCTCTTGATATGCATGAGACGACAGAGTGGTTCGCTTGGCGTCTGCTCTGGCATCTCACCAGCGAATTCGCATTCACAAAAAGGGGGGTGGAGGGGGGGGGAGTGAACTGACCTTCTTCAGTGGACTGCAAGGACGGAGACTCACTGCTGCAATAACAGCGACGCCTGTTGGCTTTTACTATAGCACCTGACCGTGCTGAATATCCTGCGAGGCATTCACAAACATCATGCACCATGTTTGACAAACAGATAAACTCACGTCCTCAGAGTAATATATTTCAAAGTTTATTTTCTCCCACAAGGTTGTGATAATAAAAAAAATCTGTACAATTATTATTGCATTCAAATAATTTCATCCACCATTATCAACTTCATACGCTGTGGGTCACTGGCCTTCAAATGGCACAGTTTAGGGGCCATTTTTAAATAGACAGCATGCTTAAAGATCCATAATTACAATTCCTATTTACATCTCTTTGCTTAATTATTACTTTTATAAAAAATAAAATCTCTGTATGTACAAAACTTGCATATGATACATTTCATGTCCAACAAAATGTCTCAGTGATTGAATGGACTTCAAATGTAACTTTTACAATAAACAAAAAAAGGACAAATATTAGGATATAAACTTATTTGTGTGTGTGTGTGTATGTGTGTGTGTGTGTGTGCGTGCGCGCACACAAAATACTTTGATTCTTGTCATTGTCAATGACTCATAAATTATAACTCTTAATTCACTGTACATTTCTTAGAGAGTGATCTTGGGTATGTGTGTGCATTGTCCTTTTCAGACGTCATTGTTGGGGCAGTGTGTTGGGGTGGGGGTGTAAACCGGGATGGTTATATCACTGATCTCCTGGACCCTGGCAGGCCTGGGTGGGGTGACCAGAACGTAGTCGTACTCTCTGTGCAGCACCTTCTCATACACGCTCTGCAGCCCCACTGTTTTGGGGATGTGGGCCTGGTAGTAGTTGTCCCTGCGGTGGGGGTCCCGGGGCAGGGAGGCGGTCTTGGAGAGGCTGCTGAAGGAGGAGAGGGTCGGGGCTGGAGAGGGAGCTGCGTTGGCTCTCACTGCTGAGGGGCTCCAGCAACGATCTGAGTGACCCAGGACCTTACATTCGCTGGTGCAAGCCCATAGAGCTAAAAGACAAGAGAGAGAAGTTAGGTTGAGTAACTCAAAGCTCATCAGCTGACATGTTTTGTTCAGTCCAAACATCTTTTTCCTTTTTCTTTCTTTGTCCTTACCATTTTGGCCGCCCATGGGGGGAACCAGTGCACCATCTTTCTTCAGGCCAGTGTCTCCACTGACGTCACTGTCACTGTCATTGAAGTCACTGTCCCCCTTGCCACTGTCTTTGCCACTGAAGGCCGGGTCCCTGGCAGAGATGGTGGTGTAGGAGTTCCCCTTCCAGATCGTGATGGGCCTCACAGCCTCCTTACCGTTCCCATAACCGGGCAGAGTGGAGTAACCCTGCAGGAGGAGAAGAGAGACAGAAAACAGGTGAATGTCTGCTGGGTGAGCGCATTAGAGTGATAATTGTTGTGTGCCACCCTGCATCTCCCCTCCCCACCCACTCTTCCACAGCACGGTGTCCCAAAGCTGAGCCTCACCTCGTGTTTGTTCCCTCGGAGCTTGCTGTTGCTGTCTGAGTCATACACGCAGGGCACCTCGCTGCCGTCCTCAGAGGCCGAGCACATGTCGCTGGTCCCCGGGTGAGTCGAGGTGAACTCACTGGGCTGGCTGCTGTAGGAGTGTCCATCAAAGCCCGCTCCTCCTGCTCCGGCTCCGTGGAGAGGCAGGAGGGGGTTGTCCACCACGTGAGTCCTGCCCCGCTCCAGCGTGCCCTTCTCCCCGTACGAGTCGCTGTCTTCTCCGCTCTTGTCCCGCTTGCGCCGGTTGCAGGTGGTGGCGATGAGGATGATGGCGAGCAGCAGGAGCGTGCAGCTCCCCGCGAGGACAACGATGATCACCACCGACAGGTCCCACTGCGCGTGCACGTCCTCCCCGCCGCCTGGCTGGTACACGGTCCTGTCGCTCGGCGGGGAGCCCGCGATGATCAGGAAGTGGAGCGTGGCGGTGGAGGTGAGCGCGGGCCTCCCGTTGTCACTCACCGTCACGGTCACGCTGAGGGTCTCGTCCACGTCGTGACTGAGCACCTGGTTGAGGTAGATCTCCCCGGTGGCTTTGTTCACAGAGAACACGGAGGGCTCCCCGGTGGCCAGCCCGTAGGACAGCTCCGAGTTCACGCCCTCATCCGAGTCCCGCGCCTCCACCCGGGTGATGACGTAGCCGACCGGTGCGTCCCGCGGCAGGAGGACTTCAGCGGAGCCGTTATTGAGGGCAGGCTGAGTGATGTACGGGGCGTTATCATTCTGGTCCACTATCCTCACATAGACGTTGGCGCTGCCGGACAGGGGCGGGGATCCGCCGTCGCTGGCCGTGATACGCAGCTCCAGCTGTTTCATCACCTCATAGTTGAAGCTCCGGAGCGCGTAAAGCGACCCGCTGGCCGGGTCCAGGGACACGAAGGTGGAAATAGGGGAGCCCATAAAGTAGGTGTCCGCCAGTTTATAAGTGACCTTCCCGTTTGACCCCATGTCCATGTCCCGCGCCACCACTGTGGTGATGTACGCACCAGGTGCGTTGTTCTCCACCACGGCCACCTCGTACACCGGTTTACTGAACACCGGAGCGTTGTCGTTCTCGTCTGTCAGCCTGATGGTGTATTGAGTGATGGTCCTGAAGGGAGGGGAGCCCAGATCCTCCGCCACTACAGTGAGGTTATATTCCGGGATCTTCTCCCGGTCTAAGGGGCTGGTACTCACGATCATGAAGCTGTCTTCGTACGCCTGCTGCAGTCTGAAGTGATCGTGTCCGTACAGGGTGCAGTGCACCTGCCCGTTGGCGCCCGAGTCTCTGTCCGAGGTGCTGACCAGAGCCACAAAACTCTCTCTGGCCGCCGCCTCGGTGATGTACGCGATCCCCGCCGTGATGGACGTCATTGGGGTGATGGAGATCTCCGGTGCGTTGTCGTTCACGTCCTGCACCTGCACTACAATTTTGCAGATGGCCGGGCTCGGATTCGGACCCAGGTCGGTGGCCTGGACGTCAAACTCGTACGTGTTCTTACTTTCAAAGTCTATCGGGCTCTCCAGGGTGAGACGCCCGGTCTTCCTGTCCACCCTGAAGAGTTGTCGTATTTCAGCGGGGACCTGGTTACCGAACCCGTACACCACCTCACCGTTCAGCCCTTCGTCCGGGTCCTCAGCGTTCAGGTCCAGCAAGAGGGAGCCCACCGGTGCGTCCTCGGGCAGGTCCACGGAGAAGCTGTTCCTGTCGAACACCGGGCTGTTGTCGTTGTAGTCTTTCACCTTGACGTTGATGCGCGTTGTTCCGGAGCGGGACGGGTTACCGCCGTCCATGGCGACCAGCTCCAGCGCGTAAGAAGCCTGCGTCTCCCGGTCCAGCTCCTTCATCAGCACCAACTCCGCATATTTAACCCCGTCGGCCCTGCTGAGCACGTCGATTGAAAAGTGGCTGTTGACGGAGATCTGATAGCTTTGGATATAGTTCAGCCCAACATCCTCATCCACAGCAAAGTCCAGCGGGATCCGAGTACCCACCGCTGTGTTCTCGGAGATCTCCAGACTCGACTCTTTCCGGGGGAACTCGGGGGAGTTGTCGTTGATGTCCTTGACCTCCACCTCGACGTGGATGAGTTTGAACTGCTCCTTTGAGAAGCTGACCACGTCGAAAGCGATGAGGCAGTGCAGGGTGTGTTTGCAGATCCGCTCCCTGTCTATCCTCTCTCCTATGGTCAGCTGCCCGTCGCTCTCCCTCAGACGGATGAAAGAGGAGTTGAACTGTTTCATCATCCTGAAATTTGTCCTGGAGCCTCCCGAGAAAGAAGGAGCGGATGAGATGTCCTTGGCTAAGTTTCCAATCACTGTCCCTGGTGCGTCTTCCTCAAATGTCTGATATTTCACCGTTTTGCCTTGTGTGGCAACAGCCAGGCTCACAAGAGAGACGCAAACGAGCAGCACCAGTCCGTTCCACCCCATTTCTCCCATCTTAACACCTTCGCTCCAAGATAAACAGAGAATTCAGCAAACTGTCCAGTTTGGAAATTAAACAAAACGCACCTGCAAAATAAAAAAAAAATTCAACTATCCCTTCCCCGATCTTCTCGTCTCTCGGGGGCTGCTCTTAGTGTAAAGCAAATAATAAATATTCCATATGTCTTTCAGTGCGCGCTCTGGATGCGCTCCGCTCTCTCTCTCTCTCTCTACTGAAGGTGTGCTGCTCTCTCAGCGCAAGAGGGCTGCAGTGTCTGCAGGAGGGTTTATATGGCGAGGCATGCAAATGAGCCGCGCTGTGACCAATCCGGGCTTCGAGAGGGGGAAAAAGGGGGACTTCTGAAAGACCTCTAAACCCTGTTTAGAGATTCCTGGACTGTGCGGAGAAACTTGGCACCCGATATGTGGGCTAGACGCGGGGCTTGATTTAATACAGCTATAGTTTCCGTTGCTTGTTTATGTTCCTCGGGCTGTTAAATGAGTCTGCGCACCGACACATGGGGGAAGCACGGAGATGCGCAGTGTCCCTGAGCTAGAGGACAAAGCATTAGAATAGGAGTGTCTGTTCAGGATGCTATAGGCATACTTTCAGTGTCAAGAGATTTATGCCTCAACACTGATCCGCACACACGTGTCCTGTGTGACCCGCCATGAGTGAAGCCACTTACTGGCGGTTCACAACAGTTCAGGTGACCTCTCCACAACTCACTGCGCGCCGGTCCTCTCATTCAGAAATATAGGATTTCATCCAATGCCCTATATTGAGAGCCGTCTAATGCTGACACAGCTAAACGTGCAGAAGAATAGAGATCCAGCAGAACGTGGTGTTACTGTGCGTAACAGCTCATCTCACTCCCATTAGTAAGTTTCCTAAAATCGCTCTGCCTTCTATTATTCCCCGCTCCTGTTGTAATCCAGTGATTGTTTGCCCATCAGATCATATCAGAGGCGACTAAAGGACTATACCCACTTAAACGTTGATTTTATTCTAATTCGGTCTCAGCTCAGATCGGCTCACGAGATGTCTCGTGCGCGGGAGAGGGGGTTTCGTCTTCTTTCTTTTTCTTTTTTTTAATTAAAGCCAGTGTAACGACCCGGTTTAACATGCGACTCTCCTTGGCCTCGGCTGCCAGAACAGAGAAGCGCAGGTGAAGAGACACACACACACACACACACACACACACACACTCAGGCAGCCGCTCACACAGCCTTCTAAGAACCCGTTACAAATGGGATTTGGCTGTAAACGCAGGGGGGATTTATCGGGATTTCAATAGTGAGATTATATCAAAGGCGTATGAAGCCCTCGTTAGTAGCGGCCGGATAATGGCGTGGCAGGGTCTCCCTTTGCAGCCGTCCATGCTGGCATTGTGGCCCCTGAGCCGGTCTGTGGGGACCCTAACCTCGCTGCCTGTATGCAGCCCTCCGCCTGGCTGCAGCATAATGAGGCAAAGCCACATGCAGCCTTTGTATCGTCCCTCCATCCCTGTTCTCCCCCCCCCCTCCTCCTCCTCCCCAGGCCTGCCCCAGTCCGGGCCACGACTCTTTTCATTACAGGGAGATTGGAGATGAATTGCCCTGGACATCAGGGTCCCTCCTATTAAAATACATTTAGAGAGCAACCAGGGCCCCGTCACGGCTCTTTAAGAGATTTTCTCATTCTTCCCATTGGACTCGGTCTCTCTTTCTCTCTCTTACCCTCTCTCCTCATTCACCCTCTCTCTCTCTCTCACACACACACACTCACACACACACAGAGACAGACAGCTTTTTCAGGGGCAACACTTGCCTTGGAGTAGAAGCTAATATCAGTTGGCATGTTCTATAAAGAACCCATCTGCCACAGAAAGTCAAATAGGAGACACCTGAATGGACAACATCTAGTCGAGCAGCTTGCATAGTTAGACACAGTCAGGCCTGTCCTAAAAGATAAGGGCACATCCCTCCCTGATTAATTAAGGACATCACAGCTAAACTGTCAGCTCTTTGGAGGTGTTCTGGAAATGGTGGCGCCAGTTTTCAATTAGGTGCTGTAAAGAGAGTTCAAATGGAGTTATTGATGGTTAATGACTAATTTAATATAACGTTATGATCCGTTAATGAGAAAGATTTTATAAGACCACAGTTATACTATATGACCACTTAGAGACTGTAATGTAATTATTAGTGATGGTGAATGTGTGTGTGTGTGTTTACAAAGTGATAAGATCTGGTCCTTACACACCACCCCAGTAATTTTCATCTCATGTTTTGTTTTTTTTTTACCTCGCAGTCAGAACTTCTATTAAAAACTTGAGGACTTAATAACGCATTGCCAACATTTGTTGCCAAACAGAGGAGCAGCAGCCAGAGGCGTTCTCCCAGCTCTCATCAGCTGCATGGATGACAGCGCGAAGACGAGGTGGAATAAAGGAAACGGATGCGTTCTGTTTTGCAGCAGGAACATTAGATGTCATCATTGTGGGAGAGCTCCCTCAGTCCAAACTGAACCGCAGCGGTGACGCGCTCCCTGCGGGTTCTGTGCGTGGAGGACGCGCGGAAAGACGAGAGCAACCTAAAACCGTGTTGGATTAAAGTCGCCGCGCGTGCACGTGCACGGAAGGGGCTCAGAGACTTTCTTTTTGCACTCCCACACCCCTCAGCAAAGCTGCCGTTTGAAGGACGCACACACACACACACACACACACACACTTAAAAAACATATCATACTCTCACGTGACCACCCTGTCAGTCCCACCGTCTGCACGCGAGTTCAACAATAGCAGAATTAGAGAGAGTCTCCAAAATCCCCTCTATTCTTCATGGGACCTATTAGCATTTTCTTTACCATATATAAATATGTCTTTGGACGACCCCCCCCCCCCCTCCTTTATGTCTTTTCTTCAGCATTGTGGTCCCATTTGCTCTAGTGATCGCCGGGTATTCGGGGGCTGGAGCTGGTCGCCCGATCCCTGCCTCTTGTTGGGGCTCTACTCATTGAGATGGAAATAGGCTGTTTGGTCTCTTTTGTCCAGCAGATAAGCGCTGGATAGAGAGGAGGGGGGGGGGGGGGGGTGAGAGAGGAGAGATGCTTGTGCATGTGTGTGCGTGTGTGTGTGTGTGTGTGTGGGAGAGGGGGGCCTGAGATAATCGATCACAGCTCTGAACCCCGGCAACCCCCACCCTCCCCTCCACCCCCCACCCTTTCCCCTCTCAGCTAACCTTTTCTTAACTCGCGTGCCATCACAAGCACAGAGTCCTAATTGGTTCCCAGCACTAATTATCCAATTATCGCCTCTCCGCCGGAGAACCGCACTCCAGGGCTCGTCTGGATAATGGCCTCATCCTCTACACTATTGATGAAAATGATTAGGAGTGAATGCGCCCATCACAGTGCAACACTTGACAAACTTGTGTCACTGGCCCCAGTACACAGAGAACTGCACTTCACTCACAGAGGGGAGAGGAGCTCATTCAACCTGTAGTGTCCCAGGAACTCTTGTGGAAATTGAAAACATGCTAAAGTGATGAGCAGGTTAATTATGGCCTTTAGTGAGTTCTTTACATGGTTTGTAATACAGGCTGCAGCTTGAGACTCCTAAGTCTTCCACCTGTGTTAAGCTCATAACCTTTCACTTTAATTGTTTGTTCCTAATATGTTTACTTTTTTTAAGGGACGGTGTGAAAGTTCAATAAAAAATAAAATGAAACATTACCACCGTAAGTATTTTTAAGCTGAAATTGAAACAGTTAATCCATGAATACATTCATATACATGGATGACGTCACTCATTTAGTAGAAAAATACCAAATATTTACTAGTTCCATCTTCCCTGTATTTAGAATCTGCCGTTTGTGGGATTTATTGGATAGTTAAATATCTCCAGCTTCGCCTTACAAGATGGGGAGAGCCCTTATCTAACTAATAAGATAACTAATGCAAAAATGTCACAAGGTTAATAAGCAAAATCAATTGTTAGTTGCAGCTGTAATGTTTCCTCTGAGCTCTTCTAGCATTTATTGGTACAACCTGAATCTTAAAACATGGACGGCTTCCAGTGAAGTGCCACCAATGTACAAATGAATAAAACACCTACAACAGAACCTTTGTCCTCTGCATATGGAAATTTGTATCTTTATGAACCATGGCCCAAGTGAAAGTTGCTTATTCGTGACACAACTTAAATGAATAACAGCTATGGTGCAAATGATTGGTTGGAATAAACCTTTAAAGCTCCTCCAAAAAACAGTTTTTCACAAAACTTTCTGCCAATAATTTTCTTACAGTTCTTAAATGAGTGACATAAAATGAATGCATCTTAATTAGAAACGTGATTAAACTGCACTCTACCCTCTTAAAGTAAAGTGACACCATTGATGGTGGGAGATTAAATGGACACGTTTGCATTTTGATTGCTGCCAGTAGACTTCATATAAGGCTGAATGGAGCAGCAGGGATCGAGTGGCACCAGAATGACACCAGACCGATAACGTCCAGTTACATTAAACACTTCTTCTCCTTTCGCCATCACTTTTTCCTCCTAGTTAACTTCTGCTCAGATCCATCACCTTCCAGCCCATCTGTCGCTGATGGCTGCGACACAAAGAAATTCCTCCCGACAAACAAAACGGTTAACATCTCATGAATACAACTTTTTACACCCCACACACAGATTGTGGGGAAACTTTAGGGCCGCTGGAGTAAGTAGAGTAAAGAAATCTGTCCGGAGACACTCCCTCTTCACTTCCACTTCATTACCAGTATTGTGCTCGGGAGCGCGCAATCTGTGCGGCCGTCTCCGCCCGGCCCCGCCAGCTTTCTAATGAGTTTCCAATGATGATTTAAGGGCTCGCACGGCCCCCTTTCTCCCTCCTCACTTCTCCCACCTCCCCTCTCATTCTTCCTTTCACTGCTTTTGAATCTCATTCGCTTTTGTCTAGAGCTGTTTCCATCACTCTGCGTGCTGGAGCGGGATTCAGGGGAAGGTCAGGAGGAGCGCGCATAAAGATTCACACATCACGCTGAATGAAAGGACGATATATAGAGGAGTCACTCGGGGCCAAGTTTGGCCCCTGATTCAGTCTAGGAGTGGGATGGAAGTAGAGGTTTGTATGTGGTCTGAGGATGTTTTGTGAATCTAAGTTTCACCAAACGAGCCTCCTCACTTTAAAGACAATTTTAAAGTTAGTGTGTGAGTTGATGAAAGGCTCTGGGGCTGTGTGTGTGTGTGTGTACACCTGATGGTTGCACTGAGCCAGATTGTGCCGTGCTTTGGATGAACAGATGGGGGTGGATGAGTTAAGAGAAGCATGGAGGGAGGGGAACGGCAGACGTCTGGGTATCACTCATGTGAAGCTATGTCTCTCCTTCTTCTCCACCCTTGTATAGTCCTCCACGTGCGTTCAAAGAAATATGCAGCAGCAGCATGCAGATGAGCTGGATTTGATGTGTGTGGAGTTGTTGTAGCCAAAAGCAGACTGGTAGCCATAAGTGCCTGTGATAATCCATCAGTCAATGGGACATTGTTTTGGGCTTATAGAAATCTACAGGGAGAACTGTTACCGGCCAAATGGTTCATTTAACATCCTTGTGATGAGACTTTACTAATATTGTAGTCGCAGCAGCACCAGATGCACAACACAGCATTACTTCTTTAAAAAAAAAACAAAAACAAAACAGATACAGTGTTAAACTGCGAGCATCAGGGGCAGCATTTATGTGGAAGCATTAAACTAACGCTTTGTAACTTTTTAACAGCTGCTCCAGAGACAGATCGGCTCTATCACACACAGTTATTTAGAGGTGACAAGTGTGAGACAGAGTGAAGAATCAACACTGAACAAGTTGTGCTCGCACAGCCTTTTTATAGCTACTTGATTCTGTGGATGGCAGCGTCACTCTGTCAGTCCACGCTGAAATGTCTCCGCAGCTGTACACGTTGACGTACAAAGTTGGTACTGATGTCCATGATGACCAGAGGAGAAACCCTAATAGTTTGATCTGACATGGATGCTTCATCTAGCACCACCAGTAGGCCAAAGGTGTTACTTCTCCAGTAAACCTGGAGTTAAAACCTCACACATCTGCAAGTATGTAGCCTCTTAGTCAACACATGAAGTCTGTATCTACAGTTTGATCCACACCGTACTTTTTGGATGTCTGCAGGATTTCAAATGTCAGGCACCAGGGGACAAGCTAGAGTGTATTCATCCATCCATGACCTTGTGAACTTCCACCTTTGCACAATAGAAACAGAAGTGATGCTGACAGAGATTATTGTTAAGATAGAGAAAAGGGCAATGACAACATAAATTGCAAAAAAAAAAAAACATGGGATTGCATCTTTCTGATGACACGACCAACAACATATCTGCTACATAGCGATCAGGACATTGCAACTGTTGATGTTAGCCTTTAACTAGCTAATTACCATCAGCTACACTTTATCAGTCACACTGCAGATAAACAAGTCTAATAAATTTGCCTACTTATAGATCATTTATATCTATAAACAGCAGCAACTTTTCTGGCCAACTGTTCTTTGATGTTTGAAGTTCTCTCTTTATTCTATGACTTTCTTCGTGCCCCTGTTTATTTGTCATCTTTGAACTAATCAATGACATAAAGTTCTCCAGTTAATACGCTGTTTACATCTGAGGTGATCAAAGATTTTCATCTGCAGGCAAACAAGTGTTTGTTTGCTTTGTTGTTGTTGTTGTTGTTTTACAGTGTGAGGCGATGACATTTTGTTTTAATTATATAGTTCATTATCACAGACAAACTTTGCAGCAGTCTTTGCAAGATTCCCATCATGGATTAAAAAAAAAAGCTTTTTAGCTCTTTAACTTTAAGCAATAACCCACTAACCTACTTTATAGACTCTATGAGTCACACAAGACAATCACCAAGCGCATTAGCAGCCAAGGTGGAAATGCTTCTTAAACTTGCCTATTTGATAGGCAACAGAACTCCCACTCTCACTTACTTTGTAATTCCTCTCTCTTATCTCCTCTCCCACTCTTCTTCCATCTTACCTTTCCCCATTTTCTCTCTCCACTGCTACTTTTTCTTGCTGTTTCAAGTCCCCGTAGTGCTATTTAAAGCGAGGCACAGAGCTATATTAATGTGACTAAAGAGGATTGTACAGGTAACACAAGTCCAGTTGGCAGCAGGTTCAGCTGTGCAGTTCTTCTCTCACGGAGCATTAAAGCACCCTCTGTTTATGGACTCGCCCTCCATAAACAATACTATATAATTCTCTTTGAACGTTACAGCACATGCCTTAAATAAAACAATGCAAAATAGGAGCGGACACCACACACTGCCACACATGCAGCACACAGGCTCCTCTCTCTCTCACACACACACACACACACACAGAAGGCAGGCTTTAGAGCATGTGCACACAACCACAGCATTATGTGATCAGTGTGTCCTCGCTGCATGTGCCAGCAAGACTTTCAAGGGAAGGCATTGTTTTCCCTTGGGAGTAAACAACCACATATTTAACTAATAGTCTATATGCACCAAAACGCCCCACGCTAACAAAAAATATTTCTCTGCTTACTATAGGGCTAATCAATATTTCAGCAGCCCAGCCCTGATTGTTAATGCAGGCTGGGAGAGGGTAATAAGGCAAAGCGGCAAAGACAACGTGCTCACAAAAGTAGGCCGTCTACTAAATGACAAAATTATCTTTGAGATCTCCTGGATCACTTTGCCCAGGATGAGATGCTACTGAAGTGAATCACTGGAGCCCGTCCGCTGCACGACAGCTTATGAGTAGGCATATTTGTCTGAGGGAGCACAGATGTGGTTCCCTCTCATCTGCTGTGTCAAAAGTCGTCACACCTCATACAGTGTTTGTTGTCAGCACACTTTGAATTGTATTTTATATGGGAAGCGTGGCGTGCAGTTAAATGCCGCTTGATGGACTGACCCTGAAATGAGAGCGTGGAGTCTATTTAAAAGGACTTGTCTTTTCTTGTGGTAAAGTTTCATTTTATCTCATATTTCCTTTCAGATATAGTTAATAGTAAATGGGTTCAGCCACTTTGCCACCAAAATAATTTTTGTACAGTTCCTAATTGTGATGTTAAATCTCTGCTCTCCACCCAATGAAAACCTTTTCACTCCACACAGTCCTGAAGTAAAACGTTATGGTTGCAGGAATTCAAGTGATAAAATTATGAAACACTGTTAGCGTGCTACACATTGCATCTCCATCACCATCAAAGAAAAAGAACAAGCTATGTAAACATAGAGATCGTTGCAGGCACACAAACACACACAGCAGGCGACATCCAATTATCTTTGCTCACAATAAATGAGAAATAGTCAAATTAATATTGGGTCTAGGAAGTACGTTCATAAAAAAAAAAAAGGCAGAAGAAAACATCCTCGCTCACTGTTCCTCACACACCCTCGACACAAAGCCAAATGTAGGCTATTCCATAAAACTACAACCCCATGTTATCAAAGCTCTCCCTGCGGAGGAGTAATTCTTGAGCGCTCCTCCCGTCTAAGCGCCCTATTTCTCCACATAGTCATCTTTGTTTGCAACACTTGTCTCGCGTCACTGAGAGGAAAAAGCCCGCGCTCTATTCATCTTAACAGTTTGTGTGTCACTGGGAAAAAAAAAAAAAAATGGGTGAAACTTTAAAAAATTCAGGCTTTGTTGCCAAAGAACAGAAGGCTGACAAAGTTTTATAGAGGCAGCCATGAAGTTCTGCCTCATTAGATAGAATAGCTGCTCTATATTCAGGGTCTCTGTGGGGCTAACAAACGCAATGAGCGGGCCAAACTCGGTTTGTTCCGCCAGAGCAACGGCCTTTTTGTGTGCGTTTGGTGGGTGGGGTTGGCTGGGATGCTGGGGCCACGCGGGCCCTTCAAAACCTGGATTTCACCACAGCTGAGCAGATTATATTAGGAACAGAGTCGATGAAATAAACTACATAAGAAACCCTGCAGGATTTTAAGCTCCAGATCTTGTCTTTAAATGATCCACTTAGTTACATCACTGCAGAGACCCAGATTGACATGTACCATGAGGTTAAATGCACTGCTGGTGCATGTGGTATGTCACATTACATAACTCCACTGTGGCACAAAGGAACCCATCACATGGAGCTTGTGCTTGTATCATCATCCGTGTATTTCTTGCTCAGTCTAACTTTGCTTTAGCAATAATGTTGCACTGTCCAGTGACAAACCTAGAGAATTATAACAACTCTGGATCCGGTTTTCTGGCGTTTGAAACAAGAAGAACTAGTAGAGAATGAGACAAACCAGGCTAGGAGCTGGCTCGGTAGAAAATGGTTAATAGTGGAGTGTTTAGCAGCTAAAGAACCAAAAGTATACAGAATACACAGCGAAGGGCTCGATGTAATAAGAAATCAGACAGATGTACACAGATGATCTAAGATAGCAGCAAAAATGCTTGGATTTCTGCGAATGACTTACTTTCAGCAGTTTGAAATCAGGGCTTTAACAATATAGGCCATCCACAGAGCTTTTGTTGGATTTAGATAGAGTATATAGAGTGGAGCCATTTACATGGGCAATGTTTATTTTTCACATGCATTTTTATTTTTAGAAGTGGTACGAAATCCAGAAGGCAGTGGCACTGAATATTAAAAAAAATAAAATCCACTGACTGAGTTTAAGGACACATCTCAGAATTGTCCTCCTAAAAAAGATTAGAGGATTAGGAAACCATCTCGAAGTTGCTGTTTCATGTCTGTGTCCTAGATTCAGCTTGATATCCTTTGATTGCATGGAAAGACACTGGGGCTATGGTGCTGTGGGCCAAGATAATGGGGGGAAATGTGCACAGTGTCATTATTTTCATCTTATTCGGTAGCATTCATTTATTATAGGCGGTATTTCATTGCTAACTTAATAGGCTTAGTCTCTATTCAGGTTGATTCACTCATTAAGGGCTAATAATGCAAATATAATACAGCCTATTAGAGGTGTTTAGCAGGCTTGTGTCTGAAGACGTGGGTATTTGTTGGGCAGATGGAGGCAGCTCCGGGGCTGCCCTCACCCCTGACCCCCTACAGATGTCCCAAACCCAGTCGGAGCTCTGTCACGGTGGAGTGGAAAATCAGTAACACACCGGAACCGACTTGTCAATACAGCGCAACAATTAGACGCGTTTGAGCGCCAGTCCCGGCTGCGCAGCGGCGCAGTGATTACAGCGCACATGAAAGAGGGGAGAGGGGCCATGCGGTGCCTTTCGGTGAAGGCCTGTTTGACCGATGGCTCTCGCCTGAATGGGACTCTGGTGGTCATACATAAATTAAGAGGTTAAGTGAGCCATCAGGAGCAAACGTTTGCATTTATTAACTAAGGGTAAAAGCTCCCAGCGGTGAAGCCGCAGCCTCACTTTCCCTTTCTCTGGATTCTTCAGCCTGTTTGAAATTACCTTCAGTCCTGATTATTAGTTTAGGCTGTTTATCTGCAGCAGTCAGCTCTGATGGAGCTCTACAAAGATGGATTTCAATAATCAGTATAGGATGCAGATCACTAAAGAAGAGACAATGCACTAAAGCAGCCTGGATTATACCAATGTCAGAAGCCACACTGGGAATATTATGGCCTGTTTGCTGTATTAAGGCACACATCGTGCTGTAAACGGCCAACAAGGAATCACATACATGCAAAAAAAAAAAAAAAAAAAAAAACCCCAATAAGCAGAGACTTCGTTAAGACATCAGAGACTGATGCGTTCACGATGCTCGTTACACAGAACAAACATTCCCACTCACATGTGAGGAGGGATCCCGCAGGAATGCATGAGGCAGGTGTAAATTTAAACTGTTAATGAGGCGCATCAAAAGCATCAAAGCCGCGCCGTGCTGAGCCATTCTACCATTAGTCCACACGAGACAAAAGCCATCAGAGAGTTTTCCTCGCTAAACGGTGCAGAATGGGTCCGAGCAGCGGGAGTTGTATTGTGGCCCGCAAAAACCCCCGCAGACTGCACCAGGCTAAGCAGCCAAGTCTGAGGAGTTGAGACTCTAACGAGACAGATGAAACGTCCACCACTTTATGATCCTCCTGTTAGTATGGACATCAGCTCAGAGAAATAAAATGAAGTAGAGCAGCTACAATGCTTTATGACTTCAGCTCTGACACAGTAGAGTTACAATTCAGACTGTTGTAACCTAAACTGGACCCAGAGTATCACTCAAGCTGTGCTAAGTGCTAATTACAATGTTCTTACACAGTACAAAAGCAAGTACTCCACTAAGAAAAGCAATGCATGGAGTAAAGGTACAATAATTCACTCTGGACTGTGGTGGAGAGAAGTAAAAGCAAAGCACAGCAACCTCAACTGTCTTTAAGTACAATACTTATCACCATAAGAGCACATTCAACCTGTGAAATGCACATACTGTCCAGTCGTTATACATTTCTATACAACTGTAACCAAAAGTCCTCTGAAGACCACCTGCAGGATACACTGGATGAGCTTATGTGTTAAAATACAGTTACAATGATGCTGAACCAGTGAATGAACCACAGGGTCAGTGGTTTAACTGCTGGCCACAAGAATGTCCCTAAGATTATTAAGTATCATATATTATTATTATTATGGCAACACTTTATAAGAATGGTTATGAAACTAAGTCAGAGGTGCAGGTTGGGCAGGCTACTCGGATTTGTAAAAAAACACACATCTCAGCTTGTTCTACTCACCAGAAGCAGCTGCTGGTGTGAACCGGAGCCCCGAGAAGACGCGGACGAGAGTTGCTGATTTGCATGAGCCTGGCAACAGTTGCAGAGAATTTAGATGTTTATCAGTCCACAGTTGGACAAACTCTCTCTAAATAGAGATGATTTAGTTCTGTGGCGTCTCCTGTAGTAGAACACAGACTCCTGAAGGAAGCAGCCCAGAGTAACAGCGAAAGGCTCAAACGAATCATTAGAGCAGATGTACATCAAATAAAACAAGGTAACATTTCTTCACACAACAAGCAGAGATTGCTGGATGTTGCTGGTTTTAGCCAAGAAATAAAATCACGACTTAACAACATAAAAGAGGCAAAAGAGGCGATTTACACTCCAGGTTGTGTGCACATTCAGATGTTGATTAGTTGATCGTCATATTTAATATGCTCCCCGTATGTTGTGTATGTAAACTTTTTATTTGTAAAGTAAACAGTAGCCAAATCCATGTAAGTAAACTAACACAAAACCATATACTAATGTGTACACAGCAGATGCACTCCATTACCATCCACCAGCTCCAGCTACAGCAGCTTTTCATCTGAATGAAATTTACATCATCTATCACTCGTGGACCGGAAAATACACTGTTATCTGCAGAAAAAAAAAAAAACTTTTTCATATTCAGAGTGACCTTTTGCCACTTTATTTTCCTACATCCTTCTGAATTCACAGATGCATAAGAATGAAAGTCTTTTCTCTCGTGTTGCTGGCAATGGAAACCAGTTGTGAACGTTCACTAATACACTGCAAATTGTCCTAAGGCGCAGGAATAACGTATTTGAATGATGAAATCCACCATGATTCTCTTTGGCAAAGCAAACTCCCATAAATCCTTACATCTCAGCAGGCGCGGAGGGGCGGGTTTGGGGAAATTAGGTGTACATGTGCCTGTGTGTATATTTCCCTAAGGGCTGATGGGAGGCTTGCGTGTGCATGTGTGTGCTTGCTGTAGGTGGTTACATGTGAAATAAAAGGCAGCTTATGCAAATGAGCTTGTGTGGCCAACTCAGGGGACGATGACAGCACCTCGCGCAGCTCTACCAGTGTTTTGCCCGACTCTAACAAGGCACAGTGCACCAACAGGGCTGAGCAGCAGCTCACAGCCATTAGACAAGTCAATGGGCCTTATGAGAAGCAACACAGAGGGCCCTGCTGAGTCTGAGGGTGAGGTGCAGTGGAAGGAATTAGCGACAGTCAGTACTGCCCTTCGGAGGCTTGATAGGTGGCATCCATGGTGTGTGACACATCCGAATGGCAGTGTGATGTTTGTGCGGATTGTCAGGGGGACAACAAACAAGAGAGGCTGTCTCCTTCTCCTCCGCTGTCCTCTCCTCTCGCAGCTTGTCAGTCATTTCTCATCCGTAGGACAGCGAAGGTGGCACGCCTCCTAAGCGTGGCCTACTTTCCTGGCTCTCACACTGGAATGGAAATGAGCTCAACTTATTTCTTTGCAAACGTCTGTCTGATTTTAATTAACATCACACTCATTGTGATAAAACAGCGCTCTGTCTATATCTTACAGCAACGAGTTCCCACATCTGCCTTCTGTGTGTGTGTGCGTGTGTGTGCGTGCGTGCGCTTGCGTGTGTGTGTGTGCGAGGGAGTGACAAAGACAGTGAGCTGAAATCCATAATTTAACCAAATGCCCACGAGCTGCACAAAGCAACACTGATTTCAACACGCGTCTCTCAGGTCTCACATGAACAAGTGTTGCTGTGGGTGTTTTCTAACACACACACACACACACACACACACACACACACACACACACTCTCAACCTACTCCTGTATTTTTAATTGTTGTTCATGTTCTCTCCTCCCCCAAACATATAGCATCATGGAGTTCACTGTTTTGCACCGTGGCACTCTTCCCTTTTCTTTTACTCCGTGTTTGTCATACGGCACAGTGTGTGTGTATTTATAGCATATTCTGTCAGACAATGTAGTGCATTTGTGTGTATTCATTTGGAAATAATAACATTGACAACTGCTTGAGAGATGGAGGGGTTGAGAGAGAGGGAGAGGGACTCATTTTGAGCATGTACCCACTAACGAGCTGTATTGTGCTCCAGGCGATGTGTATGATAGCTTGAAGCCGCTGTGTGTGTGTGTGTGTGTGTGTGTGTCTGTGTGCCTACTTATTGGCAGCTGAGGGATCTTAACAGTCATTTTTTTCCTAATTTCCATGTGCTACTCTTTTCCCTTCTCTCATTTTCTTTCCCCTTTACCTCTTCCTGTCTCCTCTCATCTCTTCTCATTTACTTTCCTCACCTCCTATCTCCTCCCCTCTCACCATTTTCACACTCAGAAATAGCGTTTGTCCCATTACAGCCCAAACTCTCTCCGCCGTGCCATTGTTTAGAGTGTAATGCATTATCCATCTCCATTCCACTTTGTTCACTCCACTTTACCTCAAGTAGCTGCAACTTATGAGCAACGCGCACTGAAACGCATGCACACACAAACGCGCGCACACTCGTGCGCGTGCACGTAGCACCGTGATCCCATTAGCTTTAATATTTCAGCAGCGTCATAACATTTGCCAGCGGCCTTGTCACCGCCTGTTCCCCGGGGACACAGATCCTAGATCAGCCCAGCTTGTCCTCACCCTCCAACATCACCACCAAGATGGGGAAAGCACTCAGCTGACCTCGAAGCCGAGCTTGCGCTTGTGCCCAGCATTCCCAGGAGTCCCCCCTTTTTCCTCCGCCCTCCTGTCATCCCCACCTTCACCGCCTGCCACTGCCATCTCAAGGGAGAAGCAGGAAGAGGGGACAGGGAGGAAAAGAGGACTAGAAGGAGGGGAGAGTGGAAGAATGCAGAGGCAGGTTCGTGGGAGGGGGAGAGGGAATGGAAATAAGATGAGCAGAAGAGGGAGAGATACAGAGAGAGGTTGTGTGGGTGGGCTATGGGGTGCTGATTAGGTCCTTGGTTTGAAGTGCTCAGCTCCTTGTGGATGTGCATGAACTCACACACACACAGTGTTTCACACTGTCTTTATAACTCATTCAGTGTTACAAAGGCTTTAGAAGTGCACGGTGAGGACAGTGCACCGCGTTTAGGCATTCTGTTAGAAATTCTCTCCTCTTTGAGGTGGAATATTTCCCTTTTGTTCTGAAATTCATGCCTGTGATCAATTGGATGGACGGTCTACTGCATGATAGAGCTCCCTGCGTATGTGTGTGTTCACACACGTGTGTGTGTGTGTGTGTGTGTGTATCTGTGTTTTATCTGCTTGCCTCTGTCTGTCCATCTGTGTGTGAAGAATAGAGATGAATGTGAAGAATCGGACAGACCTGTCTGATATGCCAGGCAGAAATTTGTCTTTGTGATCACCGGAGGCATAGAAAACCTCATCACACAGCACGCACGGCTCTTTTGTACTCGGACTGCACAATTCTCTAACTCTGCTCTATTCATATCACCAGAGTCTGACCATTCGTTAGCTATAAGGAGGCTGTGAAAGCGTGAGGACTCACAAATTCAGGGACACACACCCAAACAGCATAGGCTATGTCCTGGGAGTTATAACTCATGCATGATCACTAAATGGAAACATTTGTTATCTCCACAACAATACAGCCAGAGGAGCTGAATTTTTTATGTCTCCCCTGGCCCCCACCAGCCGCCTGCACCCCACCCCACCCCAGACACACACACACACACACACACACACACAGAAATGCCTGCCACATGCTGGAGCTCACAGGTCATTCTCCTGTGAATAAGCCCAAAGATGACGCATCGAGGCATAAACAACCACACAACACCTCCCTCGTCAGACCTCAAAACTTCATCAAACATTCAAACTCGAGCGGGTGCGCATACACCTGCGTGTGCGCGCACACACACACACACACACACACACACACGCACACATGGGGGTCTTGATAAACGCATGGTTATGAAACATTAACACAGATATATCCCCACTGTCTTGCTATAAAACATTTAGATAGTTGTTCAGACTGATACATGCTCTTGCTGCTCACTCTCTATTCACATAGGCTAAACATTCATTTTAATGCTGCCACATTCCTTCTGACAGATGTCTTGCCTTCTTCCCCAACTTGTCTGATCTGCTGTTTGGTTAAAAAACCCTCGAAGTTGTGACCTACATAACAGAGCCACAGATATGCCCGCTGTCATTTCATGCATCTCAATAATAAACTGTATCACTAGTCCTGCATGTTGTGTTCAGTTACTGCCGACCATTTTCCAAACTGAGCTTCAAGTTTTCAGATTGATCCTTCCACCCTGAAACAGCGTATTTCTCTCCCAAAAACAGAGCTTTTTTTCCAAATCAGCCTCCAGAAAGTGTAAATCTGAGAATGTGGGCTCATCTGTCCTCAACACATGCTCAGTGGGAGGAGGATTACCTGTTTTGGCATTTTAGCGTGGATGGAGGTAATTGCAGAAATGAGCAACTGTTTTTTGCATTTTAGGATTTAAACTGGCAACTCGACGTGGACGTGGACAAGTCCACCACAGGTTGGTGCTAAATGCTAACAACAAGCTTACATTGGCCAGGATTATTTACATTCACTTAAGTAGCCAAGTTACAGTCAATCAACACAGCAGATGAGTAAATCAAATGATTGAATTGGAAGCCACGATTGTACAGTGACAGTAAACGCTGTCAGCAACGTGAAAGAAAGACAACCACAGCAGCGCTCCTTTTAACACGCTGTCTGCAGAGAACTTTGTGTTAGCATTAGTTTTTGGTTTGAATACAAGAAGGCATGGTTCTGTGGAATGATATCTTCCTTCATCAAGTCATTCTTCCTGTCTGCAGCCTTTTGTCCTGCACAAAAAAAAAGAACACAGCCTTGTAAAAAACAGATCAGAAACCTGGTTACTTGTTTACCTGGCAGAGAAATGGATGCTCTCCAAGATAAATCTACATGTGGAAATCAGGTTTCCCTAATCCATTACCCAATTATTATAACAAGGCTTCTCGACAGTTAGTTACCTGGTTACTTAAGTGCATGTAAATATTCTAAATGCTAACATACTGATGTTTACACTGTTCACAGAACTAGGCTCGTGTGTTAACATGCTAAAATGAATAAACTAGCTGATATTTTGATCTACTGATGTTAAAGTAGTGTAGTACGGAATGTCTGTACAAAATTTTATCACAGTCCATCTCACCATTGTCTCGTTATTTCACTCAAATCAACTAATACTAAACTCACTAGAAGATAACTCGAGGGATCACCACTCTAGTCATTAGGTTACATTTGATAACCATGAGTGTCTGTTTTTAAAGAATGGTATCAATTAATCAAGCAAATGTTGACATATTGTAGATGGTTATTAACCTCTATGATCTCCAACATCAGTAAGAATCATCCTATGGGCACTATGAATGTCAAAATATCCAGTCAATGTTGTTGTTATGATGTGAATTCATACTGGCGGCTGACACTCAGACATTGCCATTCCTCACAGTATACACCCAGCATGGCTACAAACGTCTTGGTGTGTATCGACCTTTTTTATTCAACATTCAACTTTATTTACTTTTTCCTCACCAGTGTCCAAGGATACTTACTGTTTGTGCCATGTCTGATGTACTGTCAATTCAGTCCTTTTTCGATCCAGCCAGTGTTCACATTTTGGATGTTAGTGCAACCTTGAAAGAACCACCAAAGAAAGTTTTCAATAATGATCTGAAAAATAAGGGTGACAAACTGTTCTCTGCGAAAAAATTACCTATTTCAACCTGGTAAGCCTCTGCAAGCCGGATTCTGTCTGGAAGCGAACGGAGAGCAACAGCTGTCGGGAAGGTGGGAAATGAATCTGAAATCTCACAGCAAACTTTGGCAAATGATCATCAGGAACACAAAGTACTGTATACACGAGTTGCAGTTAATGGGCTTGAGGATTTGAGCTGTAATGTTGGCTGAATTTATAGCAAGCAGTAAATGGAGAAACAGTCCTTTTATATGGAAAACATAATTTAAAAGATAGATACAGTAGATAGATAGATAGATAGATAGATAGATAGATAGATAGATAGATAGATAGATAGATAGATAGATAGATAGATAGATAGATAGATAGGGTTTTGTCCATACTATCAGTGTGGTGAGGGACACACACCCAGAATAGAACCACAAAGCAGCACTGTGAAGAATAGTTGGACAGAGAATGGAAAGAGAGAGAGGAGGGTTTGGACACACACTTGCAAACATACACGCACACACACACACGCACACACAACCTAAATCATCATTGGAAAATCATTAGAAATCTGGCGAAGTAGAGGGGCACAGATTGAGGGACAAACCCCCCATTCAAGCACACACAAAGGCGGCTCTGCGCACACACACAAACACACACACACACGCAAACACAAACACACACACACACTCTAGCGCACTCACAGAGAGGCAGCCGGGTGGAAGGGAAGTGGGGCGGTTCCAACAATACACTGCTGTGTGCGCACACACACACACACACACACACAGCCTCACAAACAGCCCTCCTAACTTCCCACCCCGCCTGCCTGCCCACCTCCGTCGACATTTATTGCTCCTTCTGTGCGAATGTCTTCAAGTCTCATTCACATGTCAGCCATTGTGCGCATGGATGTGTGCGAGTGCATGCATGAGTGTGTGCGCGTCTATGGGTTTGTCACTGTGAATGAGTGCTCCATTAGTGATTCATTTGTGTGTAGTTAACCATTGTGGAGAGGAGGCAACATTTTATTTGTCTGAACCCAACCCTGACCATATGGCAACACCTTCCCCTGCTCACTCCTTTTCCTCCCCTCCGCTTTCCTCCTTCTCTGGGTCTCCCCTTGGACTTTACACTCCTTCTTCTCCTTCTCTCTTCCTCCCTCCTCTCTCCTTCACCCACAGTTCATCTGTTCACCCCTTCTCCTCTGCACTTTTTGCTAAAAAGTTGCCTCCCTGCCTTCTTCCTTTAGCTGTAGGAAAGCCATCCTGCAGCATGTGTGCATGCCTTCGAGTGTGTGTGTGTGTGTGTGTGTGTGTGTGTGTGTGTGTCCGTGTGTGTAAATCTGTGTGTTCTAGGTCGGCGGGGACAGGCCTTTTTGGCTGTCAGCTACAATCAGCCCTCACGTGTGCCAGTAATGTTGTGTATTGTCCGAACACATCACGAAAGGAGCATCTGAGACGTCCATTAAAGTTCAAAGCAATTTATCACCATCTCCCTCCTCGTCTTGCCCCTCCTTACGTCTCCCATCATCCCTCACTTCCTCCTCCTTCTCCAGACGCTGTCACTATCTCCTCCTTCTCTTCTCCTCCTTCCACTCCTCTGTCTCCATCCATCACATCCATCCGCCCTGCCTCCTCCGCCTAAATTCAACTTCATGCAAGATTAATCGGTGTGGCGTTAATTTGTTAGCTAAGAAGATTGAGTAAGGTGCAAAATGTAAATATAATTTAAAATTAAGATACTAATACTTTTGTGACACTTCTGTCTCTTATTCTGTTTTGTATGTGTCTGTCTCTTTGCCTCTGTCTGTCACACTTGCTAATGTACGATGCCCTTGACATCTTGAGCGTGATTTGTGACAAGCTGAAGCTCCTGAAGGCTTTGAGCATATATGTCCAAGTGTGCGTGTATGTGTCTGTGTGTGTGCGTGTGTGTGGTAGTTCAGTTGTGTATTTCCTATGTGACAGGATCCACCCTGGGGTATGATAACTTTGGACGGTGAGTTTAAATATTAAACTGGCCTTAACAACTGACAGCTCTCTAACACCCGTTCAACAGCCGTTCAACATGCGTGCTCGAGCTCCGTTTCGCAAACACTCGCCCACACATGTTCCAGCCTTGACAGTAAGTAGCTTTCCCCAGCATACATGGCTGTGTGGATGCGTGTGCCTGCAAATTGTATATGTGCCTCTGTGTGTAGATTTGTGTGTGTGTGTGTGTGTGTGTGTGTGCGTGTGCGCGCAAGGTTGGATTTGGACTTGTTTTTAATCAGTGGGATTTTGCAAATGGCCTCGGGCTTCTCCAAGGGACTAATTAGTGATGTGACTTCGGCATAATAAATAAACACACATACTCTCCAATGCAGCATCAAAACACAAAAAAAAAAAAGAACACAGAAAAGAGAGAGTTAGAAGAGAGTCAGGACTTCCAGATCAGATGAAGAAAGAGTACATTTAACAAGGGAAGTAAACAAATGTGCTGATGCCGTCTGATCCACGCTGTTGCTGTACTGTCTCTCCCCTAATTTCTTCCCTTTCGCGTTAACAACGTGTTATCGTTGAGTTTTCACTTTCTATCTCTCTCCCTCCGTCACACACACACACACACACACACATAGATTCCACTATTTAATGTGTTGACAGACTGCGCCAAAGTGAGAGCAGAAGGTTGACGGCCTAAGAGAATTCCTCAGGCTTTTCCACACTGCACCTTAATGCACACACACACATACGCACACACATTCTGGCTGTGTAAACCAGAGAGATTAGCAGCTCATTAGCATACCACAGGGGGGCTACACACAGGGGATTGTGCGTTTCTCTATGTCTGTGTGTAAGTGTATTTTATGTGTGTGTGTGTGCTCATGTGTACGTATGTGTGCCAGCACACACCTCAGAGCATTGTCTTCTGGTCATAACAACAACTGTTCCATTATTTGTGTGTATATGTGCCAGAATGAAAGTGTCTTTAATCAGGAGGACAGAGAAACAGAGGCCACAGAGAATTACTGAATATGTTTTCATCGTCCGGACAATTATCAGATTAAATAAATTCACCTCGTTAGGCAGCTAATCCATCCGTCCAATCAGCAGGCAGGACGGCGGCAGCAACACCTGCTCCCTGGCGCTGACCTTCGACAGATGTTGAGATGTGGGGATGATCCACTTTCAGAGGTTGCGCTCTGATTCAAGCGGGGATTGTGCTGCCTTTTGAAGTCTCACATTTGGCATGAAAAGGGGGAATGCAACCCAGTTTACATAACTCTACTTCTTCACATTCCTATAACCAAAGCAGATGTTTGTTTGTAAAGTTCTGCGCCTGCTTTAGCACAGTACATTCCCTTTTTGGTGCTGTAATGGTGATGTCTTTTAATAATGGGGCTGATTGGGCAGCAGCTATGGAGCCACTTTTAAAAACGATTAGCTCCAATAAGGTAGCTGTGGATGAACACAAGCCTCAAAATGAAGGGTTAATAACTGACCTGCGGTCGAGTGTAATTGCAAAGTAATTATGCCATAATATGCAGGCTATGCATTATGTTTGTTGTTGACTGAACAGTGTGCAGTCAACCATCAAAATGCATCTAACACACTGGCACACACTAATGAAGCTTGAAGCCTGAATGATATTAACTTTAGTGCAAAGGATGATGCTAGATGTTAATGGCAAAGTCAAGCATTACGCTGGCAATGTATTAACTGAAATCTGATGTGCTGTCTTTGTCAGACTCTGTTACTTGATCATTAAAGAAACAGAAACATAATTAATAAACAATAGGCTGTTGAGCAATTAACATAATTGCATTTACTGTATAAAAATTAACATTACAACTTAAATAATGTTGAACTTACCATACTACAGGACTGAGCAGTGATGTATTTACTTAGCTATTGTTGCCAACGTGCATATAAATTATGAATCACTTAGTTTAGGTAAAAATTGATTGAATTGCGTAGTCAGTGCTGATACATCTTTGAACTGAAACGAATGAAATAATTTCAAACGGCAAACTAAATCAAACTCCAATCTGATATCATCCATTTTGACCATCCAATTTAAAGCTTCAATATGCAACCTCTGGGAATCAGGCTAGCGGTAGCGTGAAACTTGAAATCAATTGGCTCGGCTCAGCCCTTCATGTATTAGTCTTATGAAATTACAATAAGTAAGAAGCTCCAACACTCACCAGTCAAGCCGAAATGACATTAAGCTTTTTCTGATTGGTTAGAAAGGTGTGTGAAAAGCTTTAGAAAGGAACATGTCTGTACTGTTGCCAGTGTTGCTGATGGTCTGGGTCACAGGATGTTTCAAAGGCACGCTAAAATAAGTTTTGGAGCATATTTCTAGTACAAAATAGATACAAAGAAAGGTTAGCCACATGTCAAATTAGGTTTCTACTGCCTACTTCTTCAGCCAATACAAACTAACAGATTGACAGCTACCTCTAAATGGTGACATAAAGCTTGCTGTGGATGATTCATTCAACCTTTTCCACGTTATTGAAACCAGTTTTAAACAACAACAAAATCTAAATCAAAAATCACCAATTAATTTCAAATTTCCCTTTTCTTGTGCATCACAAATAGAGGTTAAACACTCATGTTTGACTCAGGTTTCTGGCTGCAGGAGACAGCAGGTCGTCTTCACGACAGCAAACAAACGCATCCTGGGAAGGATCTATTTTAAATTGGTGGCTTTCTCCTTTAAGAGACAGGAAGTGCAACCCGAAGCCCTGATCAGGACAAAGGCCGAGATTTATATAGACTTATGAAATGATCGCAGTCATTCCAGTGAAAGTAAGCAAGTAAAATATGTGTGTGTGTGCCTCACTCAGTCATACACACACACACACACATCCCCACTGCACACAGACACACACACACACCTCTCACAATCAGAAATCAGCGCCTGGCTAGAGAGAGAAAAGAGAATTCATCAAACTCAGCCACCCACGCTGGGCCACTGAAAAGACATGGGGTAGTGAGGGAAGGAAGGCGGGGAGGAGGATGATGATGATGATGAGAGAGAGCGAGAGAGCGAAGATGGTGAGAAAAAACAGAGCGAGAGTGAGGAAGGTGGGGGTGGGGAGGGGGTGGTGAAGTCTTCCTAGCGGGGGCCCATCAAATAAAGTGGATAGGAGGTCAGATGAACAGAAGCGCTCTTTAGGAGAAAAGGGAATGAGAGAGAGGAGAGGAGAGAACACTGGAGGAGAGAGGAGAGCATGACTATGTGTGAGCGAGGTGTTAGATGGGCTCTGTTGCTGAGGAGTCTGCAAGTTAGAGAAGCAACGAAAACTTGCCCTAAGATTTAGTCCTGCATCACAGTGTATCGTGGAAGTGTTTTGCCTTCAGCCAATAACACCCTGTTGTCCACAGAGCAGTAGCCAATGGGCCGTCCCGATGCCTTCCATCACACCTGACTGACAGCCAGTCAGATGATGTGTTCCTGGTCATCGCCGATGTGACCCGAGGCTGACATGTGCGACTTTCCCTCCCTAACCTCCACTGCTCCGTCCTCATCCCAGGCCTAATCCACACTGCGCTAATCTGGTTAACTAGAGCTGTTTCTGAAATGAACAAAAGCCTAATCTAATTCCCACTTAGCACTAATTAAGAGATTATTGACCTCACATCCGATTATCATAATCATCAAGCTTTGGCAAACGGTCAGAGAGAAACAAAAAAAAAAACTGAACATAAAGGAGCCAATCAGATGACAGCAGCAGTCAAGAATCAGACACTGTCGGACACTCTGTGTGTGAAAGCTGCACACCCTCAGATAATATACAGAGATATAGTGACGGAAGGATTGTGAGGTTCCTCTATCTGCCTTTAAGACGCACAGACACACACTCCACCTTAAGCCTTTTACTGTCCAGAATGTCAGCAGCCATCTCCGGCACCATGGCCTGTCACAGAGAGAGAGAGAGAGAGAGATAGAATGAGCGAGAGTGCGTGAAGTCAATGTGTATAAGTTAAGAGTGTGTGTGTGTGTGTGTGTGTGTGTGTGTGTGTGTGTGTGTGTGTGTGTGTGTGTGTGTGTGTGTGTGTGTGAGTGTGTGTGCGAGACAGAGAGAAAGAAGCTGAGGGATGGAGACTCGCAGGAGGGAGGGGTGTCCTTGAACGAGGACAGAGGTGTTCAGTTGGATCTAATGTGATGGAGGAAACAACTGGAGCACACACACTCACACACACACTCCCAGACGCACACTCCCAAGCAACACTGTTAGATCAACAACAACATTCCTTTCTAAAAAAAAAAAAAAAAAAAACATTTGTTGGGATAAATTCACACGAATCCACAATCCCTCCGACTAAATCCGTTTGTCCCCTTCAGCCCTCCACAGACCAGCCTTTTATATCGTCACTATAGGAATGGAAGCGAGAAGCGAGGCCAAGCCCCAGCCTGGCTCGCTGCAACGGGCCTTAGCATCATTATCATCAGCAGCGGGTCCTCTCAGATGCGCCAGAACAAGATCAAAGGAAAGCCTCTCAATCTTCTCCCCTCACTGAGGCAGCACAGAGCTGCTCTATAACTGGCATCTTGGTCCTGCGATAATCCTCCCATTGATCTACTTCACAGAGTTCAGTCTGCGCCGAGGCTTCTGGGTTGAGGGTTAAAGATGCTGAGGAATGTCTGTTAGAGTTTGCAGTAGCGGGTGCCAGGCCTTATTAAGCCATACTCCGGCCGAGCTGTGCCTTACAGTGTCCTTTTTTATTGAAGCTACTTCTTTTCAAGGTGCTTTGCTCATCAGGTAATGTTAATGTTTTATGAGGGCTTAGCACATTTGCATGTATTCTACCCAGATCATCATTTAGGCCTTGTAAGGGATACAAAAATAGGTTATGTACTTAGCCCAAGCAATTAAGAAACATATCCACTGCAACATGTAGGCACAGGATATAGGGGCGAATTAATTCACCTTCTTTCTTAGCTCCTTCCTTTCCTTTGAAGTCCACGGGTTTAGATTGGAAGGCAGAAGGAGAGGGTGGAGTGTGAGGATGAATACAGGGAACAATAGACCAGAGAACCATTACCTCAGCTCAGCCACTGGGCCTCCCTCTGCTCAACGTCTCCATCTACTGCAGGCTCGATGAACTGTGGGCTTCTCTCACACTGATCTGCTGACTGGCACTGCGGAGTTGACAACATGGGAGCCAGTTGACGCAATGTACAAGCCAAACAGAAGACAGGTAAAGCGTGCCAAACGCCTACAGTTAAAGTGCTGGTAAACACATTTGAAGAGAGCCCCTACTGATGAATGATGATGATGATGATGATGATGATGATTGTTATGGTCTTTTAGCGTGGGTCACCAAATCCACAAAGTGTATAATCAGTTTGTTGTGGTCATATATATTTGTTTTGATGCTGAGCTAACTATCTTCTAGCTGTAGCAAACGTCCCAAAATGACAAACGAATGATGATATGATGTTTAAAAACTGCATTTGATGTATTTAGAAGGACAGTTGCAGTGTTTCAGAGCAGGAGAATCATTAGTTTCGAGGGGAAAAGTTACTGGGTTTGACGATCTCACGCCCTTTTTTTTTGCCTTTAATCCTTACATTTTATCAACTTGACAATAAAACAGCACTAACCATTAAACAGCATCCAGGCTGCTTTGTGTAACTTTACAATCACAAAGAGTGCAACCCTTTCTTCTCCAAAATGTCAAAGTATGCTTTAAATAAGAGGCCGCAGCTTATGGAGCATACTGTAAATTCTGGCAGGCAGTGGGAAGCTCATAAACTCTTGTACGCTGCTGCTTTTATGCCTAGCACTTATTAAACAAATGAGATATAACATACATTTAACTGTGCTAGTGGGAAAATAATTATACCTGTGGACAGAGCCAGGGTAGTTCCATCCCTCTGCTTTCAGACTTCATGTTAAAATATAGGTTCACAGTGTTTCAGCTCTGTCTTAAAACAGTTTAGGTGTCTATATAAATAGTGAAACAGGATATGGTTGCTGTAAACATACCTCCTGTTAATAAAGAGCTTTTACACACACCCCTTGAGATGCTTCTACTCATGTAAGAGGCAAAATCACCCCAAAAAATCTGACTCCAACCTTCAAGCTAAGCTGACCAGCTGCTCGTTGTAACTACATATTGATCCTGGACGCAATAGTGGTGTCAGTTTTAGTCATTTATAATGCTAATAAGAGCAATATTACATTTTAAACACTTTAAAGTGAGGGATGTGCCAGCCACATGCAGACAGTGTAATAGAAACGAGCCACAGTGTGCTTTGGATTGTACAGGCGTGTGGTTTGGTCTGCATGTATTAAAGTACAATTCTGTTTTTCACAGCCAACTGTGAATGTGCATGTGTTGGATGAGACTTATCGCATGTGTTCTCTGCTTCATAAACACTATAAACACTCGTAACTCACAACTCACACCCACACCTACACGCACACACCTAAGTCTTAACCACACAGTTGTTGTTGTTTTTTTTTTATTTTTTTATTTTTTTTTATTTCAAGCTTGGCAAAAATGCAGTGATAAGCAAATGCACACACAAGCACATACACACATGGACCGCAGTGTGAAATTGGGTCAGCAGTGGAGAGTGGGCTTTAATGCTGAGCACATACGCTCTCTAAAACTGATCTGCATATTCATGTGGGTGGCTATCAAAATGACACACACACACACACACACACACACACACAAGTAGGCATCCACAGATACATGCGCATACATAAGTACATGCATGTAGACATTGGACGATCTATCCCACACACATGCCCACATGTAGAAACACACACGCACTAACAGAGGCAGACAACAAAGAACAAAGAAAACCCTGAATCTCATGGATATTGTAGCTGTCAGGGAGCTACAGGGGGCATTTATGTTCAACTCATTCTAATTCTGTGGCTAAAAATGAGCTTCTTCCTCTCCCAGCTACACCATGTCAATCATTTCACTCCCATTACTTTCACTTTTCTACTTCTTCTATTCCCTTCTCTCTCCCGCCGGCAAAAGCAGTGACCACCTTCCCCAGCACAGTGAAGTCCGGGGTGGCGTTGGCCGACTAGCAGAACAGCTCTTATTACTTCCCGACTTGTGAGTGAGCTGTAACATTGTCAGAAGCCTGAGAAATGCTCACGCTTCTCTAAAAAGATATTCATGCACCCCTAAACTGAAAGTAAGGGGGGGGTGGGAAAAAAAAAAAGCACCATCGCCTGGAATCATTCTTCTGCTAAGGTTAGAAGAGAGTTCAAGAAAGAAAGGCAGAGGGAAGGAGAGATGTGAAAGAGGAAGGCGTGCGAGGGAAGCAAAGGGGGGAAGATGGAGAGAGGGAGAGAGAATGAGAGGTCTTTCCCTAAGGATATACTTGTCAAAAACCCCTACTTTGCGTTTCTGACTTTTTTCGGCGATGAACAACAGTTTTCTCTGACAAAGCATTTTCCTGCTTGTTTGCAGACGGGGGGGGAGGAGGAGAAGGGGCTCAAGTTGGAACGTGAGAAACTGAAAGGATGTAACAAAGGATTCCGAGCCAGTAAGCAGATAGCTGTGAAGGCCGCTAGGGGCCGGGGGAGAGGAAGGGAAAGGGTGGCGGAAGGGGTGGTGGTGTTGGTGGTGTCTTTTGAAGAGATGCGATGGTTTGGGAGAGAGAAAGAAGGAGACGGAGAGAATGAGGCAGAGAGAGTGTGTGTGTGTGTGTGTCTCCTGTGGATGTGTTTGGGGACCCGCACAGTGAGGCCCAAGCATGTGATTTATTTCAGAATACTAATGTCTCTTTGATCTCCTCCGCTTAAAAAAAAAACACCCTGCTGGGATTACGGGCTCACACACACATACGCAAACTCTTAACAGCCGCACACAGATGCGCACATGCATTTTACTTACACGCTTGCACACACCCTGACGTACCTGTGAGCACACAGGCCCACATTAATGTTGTTGTGTCCCCGCTTGCGACTGTTGAACAGGGCTCATTTATGCACACACACACACACACACACACACACACACACCTAATCTACTTTAACTATTGTCAAATCCATAGAGATCCAATTACAAAGATAGAGGGATATTTGTTTTTCTCTGTGCATTCTAAAAGACTAATTACATTTTCATGTAAAGATGAAATTATTTGATACAACACAAACGTCTCTTCATTTTCATAATTGTAATGTAATATGTCTTATTGAGGATCCTGTGACTGTTTCTGCTTATTGTGGCGGCACCTCCAGGCCTGTTATCCCGAACAATTTGGCACATAAAAAACATTAAATGGCAGTGCCTTTCTTTCTTGTATCATTCCATCACTACTCTACTACAAGTCAGGGAAGGACATTCAATCAATGCAGACAGTTTTCAGTCCTCCTGAGTAGTAGGAGCAGCAAAAGGAATAGGTGCAAACCTCAAAATGTAATGAAAAAAACTGCAACTTAATCACAACAGCAGCTGCAAGTCATTGATCACCAATTTTTTAAGCCTACATAAGAAAAAAATGAGATTTTTGTGCATATCCACATGGTACTAACCGTTTGATCCTTTCTAAATGCAAGCAGCTCTGTGAAGCTGCGGTCCTACTTTCAGGCAACCTGTCCAGTCAGCACTGACTCCAGTTATTAACATGCATGTCCCAAAGTGAGCTCGGACAAACCCCACTTCTTAACTGCTATCTGTGTTTCTAGTAAAGTATATACAGTGATTTGTCGCGTGAGATCAATTCATATCTTTTCCATAATTAGTTGTTGAATGACAACATAACATAGTAATTAATAATTCAGTATAATTGACATCTCTGGAAATGAGCTCTTTTTCCTCTTGACTCTAATAACAAAATCTGACATTTACTCTTAATGTTGCAGAACTTGTAAATAGCTGAGAAAATAGTGAAACAGTGAAGCTGCGGCTATGCTGAAAATATCTTGATGTTGTCTAAGTTTGGACAGTTAACTGCAGCAGCAATGAGGAAAATACGTCAAACCGCACAACACAACCAGAAAATGGATGGTGCAGTGTCAATTTCAGTTGTCTGAGTTGAAATGTTTATGGTGTATTTTCTTTCAACATGTCTGTCCATACAGGCTTGAAATAGCAGGGGGGTGGAAGCTCCTCTCCTGCTGCCAGCCCCAATAGTCTCTGTTGATACACGGTATCTGTCACAAACTCCAGCTCCTCCCTGATGAGCACCTCCGGCAGCAGCCTCCGGGACGTCAGTGCATGCAGCTGCAGGCTCTTCTGGATTTTCCAACCCTCCTCTTCACAGCAGACGTGTAGCAGCTTGGCGATGCCACCTCTCATAAGGGGCTGCCACAGAGTGGCACAATGCACCAACTCCAGTGGGTTACTGGATCAGGAGTGGTCCCACATTAGACGAAGGTATCATTTATTATTAACTTAAAGCTACAATACTGATATTATATGTATTATAGAGTGGGATTCTTGTAGTGATGAAGTCAGCTCCAGTCCAAAAATGTCACTTTCCTCCAGGTCCCTGTTTGACTCTTCCAGCCCATAACGTTACTGTTTTGGTTCATTCTCACTGCTTCCATCAGCGCCGTTTGTGCTGGGACAAGCGCTAAAGCCCTAACGAGCTGGACCTGATTTATCAGCATCAAAACAACAGACAACTAGTTTAGAACTATATGTTTCCCTGAGGAGTTGGTGGAGACCAAAAACAGATTGGATTTCCATGTATCAGGCACACATACCCAGCTGAAAATGAATGCTTATGTTACTGCTTGCTAGTTCACCATATCATTTTTATAAAAAAACAAAAAGCCACATCATAAATACCAGCTGGTGATTTTAATATGAACAGGGGTCTGCATTAGCAAATGTAATGCTGGCCTTAATCAACAGGGGTCAACAAGCCACCCGGCTTGCTGTGTAGCCAAAGAACAATCAGAATGCTGACCTCTGTCCCACTCAACCACTGGCTGATCGGTAAATGTGTTTCCTATATGTTTGGTGGCCTAAGAATGTTAACTCACCAGTTTTTCATGCCACTACACTGCTCTGTCCACTGCTTTATAAGTGATTTCAGTAATAACATGTTAGTATTAATCTTTACAGTGTCATGAGGTGTCAGCTGCAGCAAACATGAGCCAGACGTCCCCACAGACAAATCAGTAGTAGAATGGCAGAAGCATGTGCCACATAATTACTATGTTAGATTACAGAGCGGGGGACCTCTGTTGCATATCTTATGAGCCTCTCTCACTTTTTCTCTCTCTCTCTCTTTGTCTCTGCACTCATGTCTAGATTAGACAAAAAGTTAGATTTGGGATTCATGGTTGTCCCAAATCCACAAGGTGAATGTTTGTGTTTGCAACAGAAAAAGTTTCCTTCATCCCACCCACTGCATGACAGGATTCATAGAAAGCCCAGAAAAAATGCAGCTTCTTTAGTTTCCTCAGCAAAAAGGTGGGAGTTGAACACTGATTGTCGTGCAGCAGTTGTGTTTTCCTACTCCTAGAAGCTGTGACCCTGCTCTCTGTCGCCAACACCACCCCTTCTGGACAATCAGGTGGAGGGCAGCAACCTTCTCCCAGAAAATCCCATCCACACGCTCACCAGTTTCCTGTGGATCTCTGCAGGAGAACCCTGGTGGTATTTCAGCTCCTGAAGCCAAGACAGCTGAGAGCAGCCACCTCCGCACAGAGCGATGAGTCTGAAACTGTGCACACATCCCACTGGAGGCGAGTGGAACCAGCAGGCTGCAGTTCCCACTCGTGGCCCAGGGCACTATAGACCTGCTGTTGAATAAGAACCAGGGAGAATAGTTTAAAAATGTTTCTCAGCTGTGTGAACTGTGTTAAGGTATTAGAAGCTTTCTGTCTCCATTAATGGGACATGCACCTCCTTTGTCCCAGCAGCAGCAGCAGCAGCAGCAGCACATCCCTGTGTTTCTAAAGCAGACAGCGCCATCTTGTGGCTATGGTGTACTTGGCACGGCCTGGGTGGAGCTAGAGGAGGACTTTGCCTAAACTTGTTCTGCTTCTTTATTATGCTTTAGGTCGGTGAATAAACCGTGATGGTTCTCGAGGAGCTGTCGGTCCGTCTCAACGACAGGGAGTATAAGAACTGGCTGAAAGCAGGACGATGTCTGCTCCTGCTGAAGGAAAGTCTCCATCCCCACATCAGCCGACACATGAGAGCTTTCCACGGAGACCTGCTCAATCAAAACACTCTGCTGCAGAAACCCGTGCCAGACGTCTTCGTGTAAGCCCAGAGGGAACAAGGTGAGATTAGTCACGTAAATTCAGCTTCATGTTAGTGTTGGGGGACTTTTTCTTTCCCCCGTACGTTTTGTTTCACTTGCTAATCCCTTGGTGTCTCAGTGTATTAGTAGGTACTTTAACTATCGGTTTCTCCTGAAGTCGGGGATGTTTGAGGTCGTTTAAAAACACTCGCCACTACTCTGACAATGTTTTTTCTAACTCAAACACACTTCCTCTAACTATATGGATGAAAACATATTTCGTCTACTCCACGATAAAAGAGATTTTGAACCAGTTTCGTTCATTTGGGACCTTGTTTACCTGACCTGGCCGCCATCTTTGTTTCCACTCTGAAACAGTGCTTGTGGAAGCAATTTACAAATCCATTTTTCCTTTTTTGTATGATTCAGTTCATTGATTTTATCATCCAGAGTGTTAGAATTATGATTTAGGAATCTATAGATATGTTCAGAGTAGCCGTAAGTGTTTTTTAAATGACCTCCTGTGCTTTTCAAACTTAGAAGGTTAATTTATTTCTAAACAAACCAATGGTTAGCTCTGTATCCTCATATGTGAGGCTCACAAACTGGGGCTGTGGACATGTTATGACTCAGTAGTGTGTGTGTGTGTGTGTGTGTGTGTGTGTGTGTGTGTGTGTGTGTGTGTGTGTGTGTTATAGCTTTCCTCAACATGTAGAGCGTGCACTGAGTGGCAGACAGTGATCCTGAAACACCACAGACAACCCACTGCCACCGTGAACTGGGACAACTGTTCCCCCCCCTCCTGGAGAACGGACCACTGGGAACTGGCCAAGGTTCTCTACACGCCGTCTCACACACCTTCAAATAAAAGTGAACGGACTAGAATGTAACATCAGAGGGTTTGTTTTGTATCACGCATGATGATGATAGTTCCACAACAAATACTGAGGTTTCATTACATCAGAGGAAATCTGCTCTTTGAGAAAACAGGAGAAAGAGCAGCACGCAGACACAAGGTTTATGGGAAATGTGGTCCAGCCTTGAAATAAATCTACAGATGATTCCCCAGGGATCAGAGTAGAAAAGGCTGTTGTTTTTTAAGAGGATATTAATATCAAGTTAATATAATGGTGATCTTTATTTAAGTACTAAACATAAAAACACTCACTATGGATTTCATAATAATATTACAACACTGGTTTGTAATTAAGGATGAAGTCTACTAAGCATCACTAATCTTGCTGTTGGTACAGGTGGAGCTAGTTTTATATACTGTTTCGAAGCTTAATCTAATTTATGAGTTGATCTTTTGTAAAATGAGCAGTAATAAAGTGTCAGAACAGCCTGAGCTTAGTGGGAAACTGAGGTGCGTTCTGTGCAGTCAGGCTAACACCTGCCACTTCTACAAGTGTGCGTGAGGTTAAAACAGTTCAAAATAATGGATAACTGATTGTAACATCCTGGTTCTGCTAGTCCCAGTGAAAAGTCCGGTTGAGAAGCCCAAGTAAAGGTTAATGAAATCAGGGTGACATTAATCTAACCATTATAAAAATTACATTTATTATTATTAATTATTAATTTTCAGTGTGCTGAAGCTTCACCTGAGTGTGTGAGTCTCTCTCTCTCTTTCTCTGTCTTTCTGCAGGCCTACATGCCACGAGGTCAGGGCAAAGTGAAGGGGGCAGATCAGTGCGACGCCTCTGCTCTTCTCAACCTGATCAACTACTGTGATTGTTTTCGATCTGTGGATCTTAAATTTGTGAGAGAGGTAAACATATGTATTGTTTAATATGGGCATGCTATGCTAATTTTTGGCTGTCATCGTCAAGTTGGTAAATTATAAACTATTACGTCAAGACTAAAATGGATGCATATACTATGAATGTCTGATATTCCGAGTTTGTCACAAACAGTATGACTGCAGACAACTTAGTCAAAGTCTTCTATATGAACACTTACAGGAATAGTTTGACATTCTCCCACTTTATTTTAATACTGTTATTATTGAATATATTTTTATTTAATTTTCATGTATTTCCAGGTGATCCGATACAGGAACGAGTTGATGCACTCCTGTGAGTTGCGTGTGAAGGATGAATGGATGCGACATTACCAGGTCACTCTGAAAAACTTTGTGAGGCAGTTCAGCCATGTACCACAGATGAGAACAGCTGGAAAACAGATAGACGAGGTGAGCGTGCTCATCTGTGTGTCTGCGGTTGTGCACCAAGGTGATGAGAAGTATTAACTCACATTAGTGTTGTTTTGCATCACACTGTGTGTTAATGTGCTTTTTTTTTTTCTCCAGATGCTCGCTGTGGACTTGTCAATATGGATCTCTGGCGTGGACCAGATGGATTCTGTTGACTTAACAGGGATAGAAACTGATTCTGTGAGCAAATGGGAGAGCACCGCTGATTTAATCAGCCAATGGGAAGCCGAGTTGCTGCAGGAGAAGCTCCAGGAGTTACTGCATGCTGCTGATGATGATCATGATGATGCAAAGACACAGGTGTGAAGAATGAATATGACTGTGTATCAACTATGTATTACAGAATTACACATAATATATAAAAAGAAAGATATTCCTCTAACTGTACAAATCGCTGTCTCCTATGCAGGACACTGAACAGTTAAAGAGCCTGGGTAGTTTTCTGCAGGCCAACAAAGATCTGGGTGAGCGGTTTTCTGCTGAGCTCGAAGCCATCACCTCTCTGGAGGCCAGACGATAAGAAGAGCTGAAAAGGAGAATGAGGAGCACGTTGTGCAGTCTGCGTATACACTATCTGAAACCAGGATCAGAATTTATGTTGAAGATTGAAGGATCTGTGACGGATTGTATGGTCAGTTTTTTATTGACAATATAAAAGGCAAATCAATGCCAAAAACAGATTGTAGTGATTACAAATGGTACACTGCATAGGACGCTAAATAAGAAGTTTTTCCAACAAGTGTCAGTGTGGAAAATAAGTATAAGGTAACTACTACTCATTTACTGCTCAAAGGAAATACTGTAGGAATCAGTTTGAATGTGTTGAATGATGGGAGTTATTATACGCTGTAACCTGTGGAATTTCATAACTTGTAATGCACTACATTTTATATTTGATTGGATGCTTTGTAATAAATATTCTTCTACGGAATCGCACCGGCGTGGTGAAACTATTTCGTCCTGAAATGTTAGATTAAAGTTGCACAAAAAAGAGAGTCCTGCATTAATTATAGGCATGAATGTATATTTCATGTATTCATCCTGTTGCAGACTTCAGCCTCTTTTCAGTCATGTTTTGAAACAAGCATCCCGACTTTGCAAATATTTATTGGGACACATTCTTCATTCATTTAGTGTTTTCAGTGTCGCTTGAACCCACTCAGTCAAAAAAAGGGGATTTATTTTCTGTTCCACTGTGCAACAGTTGGCAAGGTGTCTGTAAAACTTTCCTGCAGTCACATGATGTTTTGTTCATCTTCCTTATCTTGTTTTCACAGTTCCCCATAATAGCTGTTTTCTCAAGTAAAGCTTTAGTGATATAAAAATAAATAAACATCCTTTCCTCTTTTTTATTGTGAAATCCAGGCTACACCATCACTTCCTTTTTCCTCAAATTGTCTTACTTTTATATAAGTCATCAGCTCTAGTCATTAACTGTTCACCCTGTGTTCCTCATGCCAACGACCTTCTGTCAGTCAGCCTTTCTGACCTACGGCTGTGCGTGGCTGTGAGCTCTGTCTTTGTAAATGTCTTCCATTGTATCTAAGTTGCTTCAACACTGAAGAATCGGTTTGCTTTCACACTTGAACAGTTATATTTGTGAAACATAAAAAAGGAACAGATTTGTCTGTGGTTGGGATGAGGCATAAAAAAATACGAATCCAAACACTCCAAATAAAAAGGCCTTTATTAAATATGGGTTCTAACACATGTTTTGTTTAGGGAAATCTGAACAGACCTGTAACGATGCAGCAGACCACTAGATGGATATGAGGTAGTAGTATTACATTCTTCTTCTGTCCACTATGGGCAGAATGCTAAGCAGTTTCGCTGGTGTTTCCTGTTTGACCGACTCCTCCGTTGTATCATTTCCTTCAAATCCACTCTCTGCACAAACACTCACCTGAATAATGTTTCGTAGATTTGATTTCTTCAGTCTATTCTGTAAAGATAGTGTCTGTGAGATGCCAAACCTGGGTGTGAATAAGTCCACACTGTATTTATGTTTTTACCAACAATGTGTAGAGTTGATGTAAGGCGTGGTTACCGCACCACCTGCTGGATATTCAGTAGAATAAAACAGAACACGACTGTGCTGCCTTCTAATAAGTGACATGCAGTGATGAATAGTTTGTGGCATAGTCACGTAAATGCTTTTAGCTCTGACGGTTGATGTCTTTGTTTATGTGCGTGCATGTGTGGGCGGGAACGGTGGCTTGGTGGTTTATATGTGGGACTCAGCTGAATGCATTTAGGTGTCTGCTAAACCCACTGTTCTCTGTGCTGTGAGTTCTCAGAAGATGTTTTTTTCCCAACAGTATTTGTCTGCACCACATCCTTATATAGTTACTTAAGTTAGAACCCAGCTGAGGATGTCTAATGTCTGCTGAACTGTACGTCATTGTAAATAAGATTGTGAAAAGACCCATCATCCACTGTTGTTATTGAATTTACAGTAACTTAATTTAACAATGTGACAAAAACAGGGTTTATCACAAGGCAAAGTGGAAGTGGGAAGAGCAGAAGTGACTATATGATTGCATTTTGAAAAAGTAGAGCAGCAACTGAAGTAAAAAGGTACACAAAAAAATACACTTGTGGTCAGGTAAAAGCTATTTTTCAGGCTAGACAATGTGCACGATGTGAGCTGCAGCTGCAAGGCAGAAAAGTGTGAAAACCAGAGAAGCTTTTCCTGCTTCATCTCCTTTCTCACGCTCATATGCTGATACAACCTGCTCAACCTCCAACTCCTCAAGGCACACATGGGTGCCCTTCACCAAGGCAACATGGAGAGGGAGGGGATGCTGGTCCAGTCAATCTACTATGGCAGAATTGGAAGCGAGGCCACAGAGATGCTGCTGGAAAGATTTGGACGCGATGGGAGCTTTCTGCTGAGAGACAGCGAGACGGTGCAGGGGGCCTACTGTCTGTGTGTGAGGTGAGCTGTGATGTTGTGATGGTCCCACTGTGATCAAAAGGGAGGTTATTATTCATTCAGTTGTGTCGCACCATTATGAGTTTGTTGGATCATTCTTTATTTAAGCTGTACATTCATCGGCAAATACGCTGAGCCTGTTTTACCATCTTCAGTTACATACTGTTACTATACAGGGAAAAGCTGAGGAAGTGTTGATGTACTATATAATTATTTATTTATTTAGCATTTTGTTTCCATACAGCTTTGCAGATTTATAGTTAAGATTGTGCTTTAAAATGTAAGTAGAGGAATGTAAGGTGAAAAGTGCAAAACAAAACTCAAAACTGAAAAATGGCAAAAACTAAATGTGCTAGTGCTCCTTTGTGTAATGATAATGATGTTAAAGACTGAGATAATGGGCAGTATAGATAGATAAAAACTGATTTTCATCTGCTGAACTGAAACAAAACAATGGTGTTCACATTTTATTCAAGAACACTTTGATGGCATTGCTGAAACCTTTTTTTAATCTGTGATTGAATCAACGTAATATTGTACCTCTGTGAAACTCGTAGCAGAAAGAAAATAAATATGAAACAGAAAATAAAACAATTTGCGGCAGAAATATAGAATATATTTTATATATTTAATATAAATCGAAAACGTGTCCAACCAAAACAGAAAGCTTACACCAGGATATTGAGTTAAACCACGCCAACATGTTGCATATAACAGAATTATGGCATTTTGAGTCTGTCTAACCAATAGTTAATTTTTACTATGTAAACTATATTAAGTTTATCTAACTTTATCTAGTTATCTATAACATTTTTAGCTGCCTCCCATTTCAGATGGTTCGGTGTTTCCCATGTGTCATATTTCCTCACACATTAATCATCCATTGACTAGATTGATCTTGTGACTAAATAGTTCAAATTGGCTTCAACTCAACCAGCTACTTACACAGGAGACTTTTTTGTCTTCGTTCTTTTACTTTTGAAACTACATTTTGTTGATAATATTTAAGATTTTTTACTCAAGGCTACAAATACACAATTTAAGCTTGTGCTACAATGACTCATATTGGTATTTTGAATATGTACAATTAAAAAAAATAAACTGTATGTACCAACAAAATGTATTAAAAGACACTTTCTATTACATCCATTTCAATACTGTACAGCTTCATATACATGATTTAATCAATTATTCTACAGCTTCAGTAAAAACAATAATTGAAGCTGTGGAATAACTTTTTTGTTTTGTTTGAAATGAACTAAATCGGTCTGTCCACTTACTACAAAGTAAGTGAGGCACAGCTTAAGACTGAATTCACTGAGTCATTTTCTACAGAACAACATGTGAGCTCTCAGATTTCATCATTTCACTGGAAAGCGGGCCTGTCACACGTGCGTGTCCAAATTTCACACATTACGCAGAAAATCACTCAAACCTCTCAACTCTGTGTTTCGCAGGAAAGCACCATTTGTATACACCTACCGGCTTATACACGACGCCACTGACGGCTGGTCTCTCCAGGTGGGTGAACATCAGCAACCCAGATCGCATACTGTGTGCCCACTAAGGGTATTTATGACCTGTGTGTGTGTGTGTGGTCAGCAGATGTCAGGAGTCAGGCTGCAGAGTTTTAGGACACTGGAAATGCTGATAGAGAGCTACAGAAGGGACGTACCCTCTGGTGTTAATATAGCCTCCATGACAGACCCACTGGACAAAACACACATGCAATACACCAACTTTGGACAAGGTATGACACACACACACACACACACATATACACACACACTCACACACACACAGACGTACAGTTGTGCTATTTTGTGACTGCATCAAAGTGTTTGTCTGTGTGACCCACTCATTCAACTCTAACACAGTTTCACTCGTCTCTTTTACAGAGCTTGTTTACATGGAAATGAGCAGCAGCAGCTCTGTCTGTTGAGGCAGCGCTCGACCAACAACGAAAATCAAGGGGGAAAAACTGACAATAAGAAAATCAGGCAGAACGTGGCACATCAGACGTTGAACTGTCATGTTTTTGCCGTTTATTTTTTCTTTTTACTTATTTTTGGATCCTTATTTCTGTCATTGGGACCTGTTTTATAAAAATTCATCATCACCCATTTTACTTGTGGAGTACAACATGGTGTCTTGTAGGCCTACTTGATGAAAACATTGTGTGTTTTCAATTTAGTGACTGAGAAAATAGATGCTGTACATTATCACACACCATCTCTTTCACTGTGGTTTCCTCTCGAGCGCATCTGTCCTTCCAATGTGATTTGTGTGCCGTTGTATGTATTCCGGTGTGTTCACTCACAAATGGGTGCCACCCCAAAGTCAGGCGGGTCACCATCTGATTGTGTTATGATGTTTTACGCCATGAAGGGAAGACATTTTTAAAGAGTCGCGGTGATGTGGTGGTGTGAGAGGTGTTGAAGCTTAAGGCCTCACCAAGTGCACACAGGAAATACAGCACTGCAGGAAAGGTAGATCATAGAATCTACTCCGGCTGCAATTGTATACTTTTTTAAGGTTTATAAGGCAGATTCTTATAGGTCCATTTTCAGGGATTTCTGTGAGCTGTTGCTGACATCAGTCTGATATCAAATAGAGAATAAAACCTGCTCTTCTCTCCTTTTTCTCAGCTGTTCTCTTAGTAACATATTAGGTATAAGATGCACTGTGGTGGCTGCAGCCTCATATGTCCAACATAGAATTGCTACCAGAGCACTGAACTAACAGACTAAGCTTTAAAAACATGCTCCAATCACTTTTGCCGCTCTTTGGCTAGAGACATTTAAGGTTTGTCTTTATCTTTCAGTTTACTTGTTTGTCACTTTATCTGTCACTTCTTAATCAGACCTGATTAAGTCTGCTTTGCTGTCTACCAGTAGTAGAAGGAACAGCAAATCCAATTCAAGTCTATTTTGATACAATACAATTTACAGTATTGACTCACTTGTACTTTACTGGCTACTTTCAATTTTACTCCACTACATGTCAGAAATAAATATTTTACTTTTACTCCTCCGCATTTAATTTCTTTTGCTTTAGTTACCTTGTAATTCATTTTAAATATAGGAGCAGCTAAGGAATGATGGTGGCCTGTATAATTGTGGAGCGACCACCTGACAGCACGTAAAGAGAGCAATCTCACTGATTGTAAGAGATGCTAAGTAGCTTGATTTCATTCTAATCTTACATTCGTCATTTTTGTAAGGTTCAATATTAGAGTGTTAGGTTTTCGCTTTTGCTTTTCTTACCATGTAGCTGCTATGTGTAAACTACACTGATGTTATTTGAATGAATAAAGATTGATTAGGCAAATGAATGAAGTGTAAAAGACATGATGACAGTGCGTCAGTCAACTTTATTTCTCTGAGAAAGATGTACACACATTTTGTGGCTGAGGCAAAGCAAATGTGCTATTTTGTGTTTGTTTTCTCAAAATTCACCCCTGGAAAGTTTCTTATTTTTTACGAAAACCTCTTCATAGGTGTTACAAAGCCAAGGCAAGCATGCTAGAGCTAAATCCTTTATATGATGTCATACTGTTGCCCCTTGACATGTCTTCACACAATACATTTGAAGCTATTAAAGCTCTAACAAGGTGAACTACCGTTGATGACACAAAAGCACATTTTCCACACAAAAACGCACCTACACATGCTGTGGAAGCATACAACACATTGAAGTGTGCGCTGCAGTACTTGGAGTTTAAATTCAAATCCACGTCGCTTTTAAAGTGTTGTTCCTGAGTTTTCCTCTGTGTCCTCCACCTCTGTTATCTCCTCCTCTGTCTTAGCAGCCTGGGCAGGATAGAAGGACTGGAACGCACAGCACAAGAAGCAAATCTTTCACACTGTTCATTCACAGGTGTTTGTGGTCGGGTAAGGAGTATGCTAAGAGTGTGTGCATGTACAGTAGGTGCGAGTACTTACGCTGGGTGTGTCATTTTTTTCCAGGAAATAGATGTACTTTAATGGGGGACGAGGAATTGGAGGAAACAGAATTTTAGACACCCTGAAACACACACACAAAAAAAATGTTAATACACACTTTAAGCTCAATCTCCTGCTTGCTGCTTTGGAATAAATGATAATACTGACATGTATCTTTTTATAAATAATATAAATTGCAAAATAGGTGAGACTACCAGTGAAAGAGGAAGATAAGTCAACCCTTTATTTATCTGTGCGTGTGAATTTATTCTGCTTTTGAACATTGCACAGTGCATTTCTTCCTACATTTTAAGTTTATCTTGGATGTTGAGAACGGATGCTTTCTGCTGGCCTTTCAGAAAACACTTCCACTCAATAAACTGCTCTCACTTCTCATTTCTCTTTTATCTTCACCCCTTCTGTTGCCGTCTGGGTCCACTTTGTCTGGTCAGTCTCACGATTAAAGGAGAGTTAACGCATCAGATAAGAAAACAGCTCGCGGAAGTCGGGTGAAGAAAAAAAAAAAAGAAGCAGGTGTGAAGAGGTGTGGGACGTGCATGAGAAGCTGTGTGCATGTGTGAATGGGTGCAAGGGTGTGTGTGTGTGTGTGTGTGTGTGTGTGTGTGTGTGTGTGTGTGTGTGTGTGTGTGTGTGTGTGTGTGTGTGTGTGTGTGTGTGTGTGTGTGAGTCACACATCAGTGAGCAGGTTGATCATTCAGTGGGAGACAGAAAGAGTACCTCTGATAGCGCACCAACAGCAGCACAGCCAGGAGGATCATGGGTATTCCAAGTGAAATTGAGATGATCACTAACATGTTGAGTTTGTAAGGTTGCTGTTCCACTGCTACAAGGAGACACACACACACACAAGGATTGATGTCATACTGAGTTTACTGCATTTTACAAGACAGAAAACATTTGGGTGCATGCAGGCATCAATCAATCAACCAGTGAACTGAGAGACGATGTCAACAAGGCACCGGCCTCCAATTAGACCACTATAGAGGAGGTGTCTTCGACAAACAGCACTCACTGATAGTGTCACTCCAGTCACTCCACTGAGGACTTCCATTGCAATTTTTTACTGTCCTCGCCCTTATCCTCACCCTGTAGGTCCTGGTGCAATCATATGGCTCTTCATAAGACAGGCGGTTGGTCAAGGATTTGTTTCTTTCCTGTTTGAAGACAGTCGTCAGTAAACGTTCAGAACTCAACATTGCAGACTTGATTCTATTAAAATCGACTTCTCTACTCCCATGAATCACTGAACTCCCAGTAAATAAAATACTCCATTGTTTTGGTAATAATGATCATCTATAGTAATTCAGATAAACACATATCCTCTACCTGGTCACCCAGATCAAGTTCGTATTCAAAACACTGTTCTGTCCATTTTAGTCGATTGCCAGGTAGACCCCATGTCACCTGCAGGACTTCATCTTTCACTGATACAGAGATGTTTGATGGTGGAGACAGGACCTCTGTGGCACACACATCCACAAAATAAGTTCAATTATTGATCAGTCATATTAAATGTCAAAGCAAACATTCAGAACTCCAGAGAAAATGGGCACAAAGTTTAGAGTGTTGCGATTTTAATATGTTAAAGATGAAGTTTTATTTCCAAGAAAAAGGGTCCTATTAACATTCAATCAAAGTAAACTGGCTACAGAATGTGGCTTTGTCTGTCCGTCCATCACTGACTGAAATATCTCAACAACTATTAAGCAGACAGACATGGTAAACAGAGATCACTGCCATAAAAAATGGTCATTAAAGTCCTCCAGAATATGAATTAAAATATCTACCATCATTATTATGAGACCCATTACCCACCCAGACATGCTCTACTCACTGATTAGTAGTCTGAGTGGGATGATTGCTGACAACCTCTTTCTACACTAAGGCAGCACACATATTTTCCTACCACATGACCTGAAAGTGGGTACGAAATGTATCAGTTTTTGCATAACTGACAAAACCTACCACTATTACAGTATATGGTACAGCTGTACTTTTACCTATGACATCACCCTCTGATCCACTTTTGAATTAGTTGTGCAGAATTTAAAGAAAGTGCTAAATGCTGCATAATTCAAGCACAAAATGCCACGAAGACCATCTGGATAACTGTCATTTACAACAACAGTTCATTACCTATCATGTCTTGTTCGCACACATAGGTGTAGGATGTCCAGTTGTTGTGCAGAGACATATTAAATTGGAGGACAAAGTGTAAGTCCATAGGTTCATTCAAAGTCCAAAGGTGTGATCCAACTCTTTCTTCATTTGAATTGTTCCAAGATTGAGTTACTGTGTCTTCAGAACAAATACTAGAAAAACAGAACACACAAAAACACGTCAACTGTATTTGCATGTTAAATCTGGACATATCTGATCTCTTAAAGGCAAACACCATCTCTACTTGAAAAATGTTACTTTTACAGTTTGGTATAGATTTTTATCTTGCTAATGTGTCATTTTAAAAATGTGAATACCTGATGTACACTGAAAGCTGAGTATCCTTCTGTAAGGTCTGGAATGACCAGGAGCAATTGAGTTCATTTGTTGGGTAGAGGTAGCAGAAAAAGGTTTCATTTACTTCATTCTTCAATAAAAAATTCTCTTCCCCTGAAGAACCTTGCACTTTCACCTGAAATAGTTTTACAAACATAAGGAACCAGGAACATAAGACTCAGCAAAGCAACAAGCTTTGATTGATTCTGCTGCATTTAGAAGTTACAAGAACATTTTAATTGTCACCTCTTCTGTATGGACATTCTGGCAGATATCTGAACTGTCCTCTGTCCCTGTCAAAAGACAAAAAACAGTACATGTAAATTTACAGCATGCAAGAAAACACACGTAAAAACGACGCTTTTATCCAAAGTGACTTTGGACACACACACACAGGAATAACTTGGGCTTAGTGTCTTACTCAAGGACACTTTGGCATGTGGAGTAAAGTTTTGGTAATTGAACCACCAAGCCTGTGGTTGTTGGACAACCTGCTGTATCTCCCGCCCTCACAGCTGCCCATTTTAACTTTGTGAATGCACACACAGTGTGAGCACCAAAACGAGTCCAAAATTAAATAAAGGTTAGTCCACATCAGTGTTTTGCAGATATCATATCAAACCAGCCGTTTTCTAGGGGGGTGAAGGTTTGATTTAATATTGTATACAAGGAAAGCTGGAACAATTGAGTAGAAAAACATGATGAATGATAAAAGAGTTCTGGGACTTTTTCATTTTTATAGCCAATCCTCATCCATGAACTTTTCTCAGCAGTGTGTGGGTGTGTGTGTGTGGGAAGTTTCATATGTCAACAGTCACTTACGACATTGCGAAGCCCACAGCAGCAAGAAACTGGACCAAACTACTGGTTGGACAGGGACGAGCTTCATAGCCAACCTAGGGGTTTTTACACACGTGCATAAAAAAAAAAAAACAGAGAAAAGTACACATGAACAAAGACTAATGAGTATACTGTACAGTGCTGGGTGACATACTGTAAGCAGTAAGCTGTAAGTGCATTCTTGGTTATTTCCTGGCTTTTCATACTTCCCCTTTTCTACTGGTGCATACATTTAGAGGGTGACTTCTTGTAAGATATCTCTCAGTGGGTATCGTGTGAGTACTAATTCTGCTTTCATTTAATCTCTAGTTTTCACAGCGTCCACAATTTGATTTCCTACAAATGATTTTAAACTTTGTTCAAAAAAAGACCTAAGGAAAGGAAAGGAGAGGTTAGCAGTGTTTGTTTACACTCAATTAAAGACTACTACTATCTCAAAAAAGACACATGGACATACCCATGAACTATTTTATCCTCTAGGTAGATGTTTTCTTATAAGAAATCTAACACACAATCTTTGTGCAATACATGTTACAGTGGTACCAATGTAAATGGCATTAACAAGATAGTATTACCTCCTGTTGTCCCACCAGTCAGACACCGAATGGTTTCTCATTGCATTCACTTGTCAAGTTAATGACACACTTTAGGGGAAAAAAGTATGACGTCACACCGTACTGTACAGAGCTTCAGGAAATCATGAGTTCCTTTCTGTTTCTTTTTCTTATTCTCACTGAAACACACCACACGCTCAAAACAATAAGACCCTATGCCTATCTTAACATTTTTAGTTAGCTTAGTTATAATCTCAACACTTGATTCAGTACATTTTTGAATTAAGTTCAAATCAATACATTCAATATATATATATATATATATATATATATATATATATATATATATATATATATATATATATATATATATATATATATATATATATATATAAATTGTTAGCCTTTTTACAATGCAACCTATCAGTAATGTTTTAATAAATTAACAAAACTGATAATGTTTTAGAAGTTGACTTAAAATGGATTACTTTCAAGCCAACAAAAAATAAATAAATTTCTCAGTATCTTCACAGATGAATTTAATTCCTGACATTGTTAGGAAGGTTTTTTAAAAAGCATTTAGAATAGCATTTAGAGATTCTTTTAAATATCTTTATTTGTATTTATGGAACTATTATGCCACCATGGGGTGGGATCCTGTTGTCAGTGTCTTATCAAACACAATTCATTTAAAGGAAATACTCAATGTAACATATAGTATGACCCGTGTGAGCATCATATGTTATACTAGGACTAATTAGACCAATAAAACTGCATTTTCCAAGTGTAGCAGCTGCTGTTACACTTATGTCTCAAAAGAAATAAATAAAACATAGTTCCCTGACCGGGAATCGAACCCGGGCCGCGGCGGTGAGAGCGCCGAATCCTAACCACTAGACCACCAGGGAGATGCACGCTGTGGTAGTCATAGCCTTAATACTAACTTATGTTCGTAAAGTTCATTATACAATCAATAATAGCAAAGAAATATGACTCCGGCAATCCTACATTCACATTCCTACACTGTTACTTTCATAAGTAGCATCAGAGATTGTGTGGTTGTTGTCTATTGTAATGTAAATAATAATAATAAGAAGAAGAAGACGATTTTTTGGATGCTATTATCACTGTTAAAGATAATCACTCATTTAGACATAGACAACATGGACGGGAATGGCTGAAGGAGGGCTGTCCAATATCAAACAACAAAGGACATTTTTTAGCTCTGATGACACTTTATTGGATCATAATCTGTGCTTAGAAGGATATTAATCTATTTTGTACAATGCATGTTGCTTTAGATGTGAAGGCATCACCAGCATCTTCCACCACGGGACTCACATAGTAAAGCACATGCTTGAAGTTAGGTTCACCCTGAGAAAGTTCAGTTCACAACTGAAACTTAACCACCAGAAATTGTGCAAACATGATTATCTCTTCATTGTGGCTGCATAATTAACTCGTGGGAAATGTTTGTTTTCTTTCGCTTTCACCTTTATACCGTCACAGATTGGCACCAGAGATAAATCCAAAGTATGACGATCACTTTGAGTAACCAGCACAAAGGGTTTTTTCAGTAGCAACAATATAACGTCACAGCAATGCAACATTTAAACAAAGCAATAAAGGGTTGAAATGTTTATTTCTTTGTATCACAGACAGATTATTACTCAATAATGACATTATTGCTTCATTATTATGACTTTAGCATTTTTATTTTATGTCAATAAGATCCATGTATAGTTCATGTTTTCTATATAATAAAATGACTGAACTTTTTTATGCCATGATTATTTTTGCAAAGCAGGTTTAAAAAAAGACGTAGCTAGAGTATAATCGACAGTCAACACTTTCAGGCTGTGGAACTATATGAATCTCCTCAGGTTGATATGGATTCCACAGTTTATTATGAACGTCTTGTTAGGAAACACTGATGAATGCTGCAACAGGACAAAGCAAATTCTCTCTGGGATTAATAAACTTTGTTGAAATCACTGAAAACAACCTTTGTAAGACTCTGTCTTGCAAATTGTTAATGGTTTAAAAACATTATTTCTAAGTATTTTCCTATTTCTTCTTAATGCATTTCTCTCACCGGCCGTGGTGAACCTTTGCATTATAATATGTTTGTGTAATGTGTGTTCGATGTTCTTCATAGAGAGGATGAAAACCAAAAGAAACTGGAGCTTAGTCTCATATGATTTCGAGTATTATTCACCTGCATTAATAGAACTGAAATTACATCCTGGTCAGCATTATATGTTTATATGTTCTATGTCTTGTATGCCTGTAGGTAGTTGCTAACAATTAGAGGTAGTGGCTGGTAGGGATGTGTTTGACCATCAACAGGTCAGTCAGACCTGTTGATGTTTGCTGTATGGTGCAGGCAGCAGAGATGCTTTGAACAGAATACAAGCTGTGAAGGCATCCTTTCTCTTTTTGTGTTTAGAGGGCTTAGGGAATACACAGCTCAAAAAAATTAAAGGAACAGTTTTTAATCACAGTTTAACATCAAGTCAGTTAAACTTCTGGGATATTAAATCTGATCACTTAAGTAGCAGAAAGGGTTGTTAATCATTTTTAGCTGCTTTGGTGTTAATGAAATGAGCAACAGGAACTAGAGGTGCAACAATGAGACGACGATGAGACAGGAATGGTTTTACAGGTGGAGGACAATAACATTTTTTCCCTCCTCATCTTTTCTGGCACCAGTTTTGCATTAGGCTAGTGTCAGTGTTACTACTGGTAGCATGAGGTGATACCTGGACCCTACAGAGATTGAACAAGCGGTCCAAGTCCTCCAGGACGGCACATCAGTAAGTACCATCGTCAGAAGGTTTGCTGTGTCTCTCAGCACAGGATCAAGTACATGGAGATTCGAGGAGACAGGAAGTTACTCTAGGAGAGCTGGACAGGGCCGCAGAATGTCCTTAACCCATCAACAGGACCAGTATCTGCTCCTATGTGCAAGGAGGAACACAATGAGCACTGTCAGAGCCCCACAACATGACCTCCAGCAGGCCACTGGTGTGAATGTCCCTAACCAAACAATCGTGAACAGACTTTATGAGGGCGGCCTGAGGGCCCGACGTTGTCTTGTGGGCCCTGTGCTCACTGCCTGGCACCATGGAGCTCGATTGGCATTTGCCATTCAGTGTGTATTTGAATTAAGCCCTCTGTAGGTTGATCATTTTAATTTCCAACAAACGATGTGGCATCCTTTTTGTTCCTAACACACGACCCAGTCCTTACCAGTTTAAATATCCAGCATGATTTCCCCCCATTCAAATCTGATGTGTTTTTTTGATTTATTTTTTAGATTGACTTCACATAAAGTCACACTCCGAGGGCCAGGGAGCTTCAACAAAGGAGCAACGACAGATAAATGATACATCCAGCAGATCCTGTGTTGCTCCACTAGGTGGATCTCTGTGTTACATTCACGGACCACCATTGTCTCTCTGCAACCGTCTTACGGTGTGGAAGCTGTGCAGAAACCTGCACACGGCTGATGAAAGCAGGGTTTGAGTTTACGAAGAACAGCAGAGTAAGTAAAGAGTTATTACACTTTCTTCATGGAGCTCAGTTTTGATCAAGTACGAACCGACGTCTTTCCTCCGACTTCCGTGTTCAAAACGAAAGTAGCGTGCTGATACTTTCCACCTGAAGTTTAATCGAGAGGATAAAACTTAGTGAAACACGTCATAATTCTTATGTTATTACTACTGTATTACACTGTGTGCTGTAGGAACATTAGAAGGGGCGAAATTAACTTTGATCCGTGTCACTATCATTGAAAACGGTTCATTTTAGCTCGTTTAAATTCTGGCTGTGTGGACATACGACTGCACAACCTTGATTGAATCCCTTCAAAACCGTAGGGAATCAAATTAAAACGCCATAGTAACTCATTTAAGACATCTATTAATCCAAAGTTAGAACATCTACAAAGTAAAGCTCTGTAATGCGCTTGGCATTAAAAACTTGTTCACTTCCTAGTAAAATAGCCTAAAACAAAATCAGTAATTATAATTAAATATGTGTCATATACTGGCTCTACAACACTAACCTGCAAAAATACACAAAAGGCTTGCACAGTTTGGTGCAACACTCTTTAATCTCCTTTTTCATCTCTGTCAGATTCACAATGTCAGCAAAAGACATCATAAGGAGCAATAAAACAACCATCCAGGGGATTTTGTGTGGAGACCCCACTCTGATCCTCAACAAAGTTTATGAGAAGGACCTGATAACCAAACGTGAATACAACAATCTTAAAAGCATCAACAAGGAAAGTGTAGAGGGGCATATGGTCGAGCTCGTCGATAAGATCATGAACAAAGGGGAGAAAACCTGCCAAGATTTCCTGAACCTCCTGCAAACTGATGATGAAGTTAAATCAACGTATCCTGACCTGAAGAGGATACAGCTGAACTACAGCCTCCTTTTACCTAAACCTGTCCAAGCTTCTTCAGGTGTCCTCAGTGGTCTTTCAACATCCTCTACATGCAACAACTTTTAGAAAGACATTTCTATGAAGTACTTCCATATACTGTACCATATAGTGTTTGTTTACTTGAAGTTGATGTCTTAATAGAAAAAAGTTTTATGTAGTTTTGTTTATCTCCCGTTTTCTGCAGATGCTCGTTCACCAGAGTGCAAGAGACATAAGAAGGTGAGGTCTTTACCTAACATTCAAATATCACACGTGACAATGATGCCTAATGTTTTATTAAAGAGCCACTTTAAATGCTTCCTCAGATAATTACAGGACATATTCGCATTTCAAATCCTGCAGTAATACCTGATAAAGTTTAAACTAATAGGGATAGTCAGTTATTTTATAAGTAAAAGTCTGTGTGTGTTTCTGTCAAATGGTTTACCTTGTTTGTAGGATGAGCAGTATCAACTGAACAGTCGGCCTGTCGGCCTCTGTCTGATCATAAACAATGAGAACTTCGAGAGTGGCAACGTGAGAAGTGGAAGCAGCAAAGATGCTCGTATGTTCCAGAATTGACATTTTACACCATTGTCCTGTTTGTTGGGAGTTGCATTTTAAGGCTTTTTACATACCATTTCTTTCAGGGAGTTTGTCAGAAGTCTTTAGCTGGCTGGGGTTCAGAGTGCTTATGTGTAAAGACCTAAAAAAGGACCAGATGGATCACACACTACAATGCTTTGCTTCTCTGAGCAACCGCTCTCAGCTGCAGGGGCTCAGTTTGCAGGAGTGGTCTGACAGTGGATTCACTGATCTGCAGCAGCCCACTGAGCATGGAGATGCCTTCATCTGCTGTATTCTGAGTCATGGAGAAAGGGGTGCAGTCCTCGGGATTGACGGGAAGTCCCTCTCTATCAAAGAAATAACCAGAACCTTCAAGGCAACCGACCAATCAGCCCTCACTGGCAAGCCTAAAGTGTTCCTGATCCAGGCCTGTCAAGGATCACGCACACAGCGTGGAGTGCTATTAAAAGACATGGAGGCTGATGAATCTCCTCTGCTGACCATCCCTGAGGACGCTGATCTTCTGGTTGCTCTTGCCACTGTTGAAGATAATAAAGCATTTAGACATGTAATAGACGGGACTTGGTTTGTCCAGTCTGTGTGTCAGCAGCTGAAGGAGGGCTGTCCAAGGTAAATCCAATACACAAAATTGCACATTTAGTTAGTTATGTTATTAGTTATATGCTAACATATACTCAGATTGTGTACGCTAGGAATACTAATGTATTTTGTATATTGTATGTTGTTTTAGGGGAGAAGACATCATAACCATACTCTGCCGTGTGAATAATGAAGTAAGCCTGAAGGAGGGCTCCTGTAGGCCTGGTGCAGCCAAGCAGATGCCTGAAATTAGCAGAGTCACCTTGAGGAAGAGACTTGTGTTATCACCGCTCAGCAGCTAAAGCGCACATCATTTAACCACAGTCAACTTTATGACTTAATTAAGGACGTATTCTTAACTCGTCTGAATGGTTTATATTTTGTTTCTCTTTTGTCTGTACTGTCACAGATTTTCATCAGAGAACAAAGTTCAAAGTACTGTATGATAATTCCATCCAGCAACATCCCAAACTGATCTTAATGCAGCTTTTTTTAAGAAAACTTGTTATTTCTGATTAAATAAATAGATTTCAAACACTTATTGTATCTGGACATTTGTTTGTACTACAAAGTCACCACAGTTTTAGCAGTAATTGTATGGTATATGAGGACTGCTAATAACTAGCAGTCCTCATATACTATAAACACACTTTTCTAAGAAGCCTGCAGGGCAGTAAGTTTGTGTTTCCAGATTTTCTGATGATTGTGTCATTGTGTGGCGGAGACCTGCAGAAGTTTTTGCTGCATGCTCAGAGCCAAGGAGCCATTAGAGACTTCAGGTGAGGACAGGCAGGTGTTAAACTTAGATGTGTCTGTGTCTTCAGTTATATCACACGTCACATATGGGTGCCTATCTGCCTTACATTCTTATGCCTCTCTCAATTATTTCATTTTGCATTGAGTCATCTGACTGATAACATGAAAAAAAGTAACTGTCAATATGATTTAGTTATTATTATTATTATTATTATAAGCAAGCTACTGCTGAGTAAAGAAAGAAATGGATATAACATGTAACAAAGGTCCCCAGCTAGACTGAAACTGGGATGTTGCTTGGTTATGTGGCATGCACCAGGATGCTGATGCTGGTTTTTGGTTTATTATTTAGAAATTTATATTTTCACAGAACCAGAACTGATTTCTAGTTCTGCATGCAACTGCAAAGCCTCTAAACACAGACACAAAGCTTATTGAGCTGCAAACAGTACTGCAGGAGTTTGATCAACAACTGGCATCACCTGTACAGTGCTGCAGAAAGAGTGAGATGCACCACCTTACAAAAAGCACACACACAGTTAAGTGTGCCATTACAGTAAAATTCACCAGGTGATTGTGCTTATTGCAGGATTAACCCAGCCAGATTAAATCAGATTACCTCATCATACCACTTCATCAAGAGAGGAATTTCTTTTTTTGTCAAAGTGACATTTCTTTAAGACAGTTCACAATAGTGCTGTCATTCATTTAAAAAGTATGGTTAATCTGGAAGTTTCTCTTATTATTTGTGATGTGTTTGTATTTAAAATTACATATAATAGCTGAATTTTCTATCCATTATTTACAAATATGCCTAATATGCAAGCTATATTGAGACATAGACTGAGCACAGATTCAAAGTGTTTCTATCTCTGATCTTAGTTGGTATATCCCATGGACAACAGGGCTGTGTCTTTGGGACTAATGGACTGGGTGTGTCCCTGAGAGAACTAACAGCCCTTCAGGAGCGGGAAAGCCCTCACTTTGGCAGAGAAACACAAATTGTTCTTAGTAGAGGGAGGCCAGAGAAGCAACTACCAGAGAGGATTTATAGCAGTTTCTCTATGGCCAACACAGGATTATGGGAAGCACAGGATGATGTGGAAGATGCAGATCATGTCTTCAGCAGGACGGTCCCTTCAGATGCACACTTCCTGCTACGAAAGGCCACTGTGCCAGAATGCTGGTCATTTCAAAATACTCTTACTGGCTGGAAAGATCAGCTGAAAATTATAGGTATTAGGCTTCTTTGTCCAACCAAGGCTGTCTGTAAAACCAAGCTGGACCCCAGTTTCCTGCAGTTCACTTGTAGTCAAAAAACATATTGGGTCTTGTGCTGTTTACATTAATTATCACATTTGTAAATATTCCCTAATACCATGCATGAAAATAAACACATATACATATTGTGAAAAGTTATTGTTAAGTTAAGTTAGGTTGTATTTCACCTGCTATTTCACAAACCCTGTGCTGTAGTGGTTATATCATCACAAGAAATGATTACGAATAGAAGTAGCCAGTTAAATTCTTAATGTGGATGATGACTCTAAAGATCCTGAGATCCTAATTATTGAAAATCTTCCTTTGTTTCGTTTTTATATTTTTAACAAGGGCATCTGATCAGACTTTATAACTTTTTATGATCTAAACATTTGAATTTTTTATCTCAGTGTTAACGTGTATTTCCGTGGCTGTTTGGTGCTGACAGTTACGGTAACCTGTTTCCAAATTCGGCTGCGCACATGCAACCGTCTTTACGTGACGGCGGCGTCGTTGCCGTGACAACTCAGAGTGGTTGGACTTTTCCGTATCCGAAGAGAAGCAGCAAACCAGAAAATACGGTTCACCGTCAAAATGATAACACATTAGATCGATATTTTGTCCTGTGAAGCTGTTTGACTACTTAGGAACCTATTTACTATAAGGAGTATCGTTAACCATGGAACCCCCGGAGGAAGAGGAAACTCCTGCCGGTGCCTCAGCGGGGATTGAAGGAGCGGAGCCCGGAGAGGAGCTGAAAGCTTCTGACGAAGCTCTCACATTCATGTCCAGCATCGGTGAGTGTCCCTCTCTGTGCCAGCAAGAGAGTTAACACACCATCTGCTCATGGCACATCTTGAGCAGCCACATAAAACTGTCTACCAGCATTTCATGGTGAAAAGCAGAAGCAGACGTTTGGTATCTAAGCATCAGAAATGAACCATGCTAATAAGTCCTCCACTTTTCTCAGAGCCAACAGAGCTGCAGAGGTGTGTGTTTCTGGACTCTCTGGTGACTGTGTCAGAGAGCGGCAGAGACCTGGGGAAGTTCAGTGTGACCGTGGAGTTTGCCAGGAGAGTCCAGCGGCCCTGTATGCTGCTGCATGCTCAGAGCCAAGGAGCCATTGATGATTCCCCCTGTGGAACAACAGTGACAGGTGAGGAGAGGCGAGTGCTGCATGCACTGCACTTCCAAATTTGTCTTTGTTTTCATATCCTTTGCTTTGTCTTAGTCTACCTAACTTCTGATCTGGAGGTGCTGGAGGAAGAATACCATGAGTATGTCAAAGTAAGTTATTTCAGCATTTCCACACACACACACACCAGTGTCTCTATATCGGGTATTCCCTCATATGCCACATGCCATATGCCATATGTCTGATTTTATTTTGCATCTCCACGCTTCTTCAGCTTGAAAGCCACAGTTTGAACAAGAGGTGTCACATGGTGCAGCAGGATGGGCAGATGGTGATCAATAAAGTTACCACTGTAGGAGAGGTGAGAGAAGAAACGATGCAGTGAGAGTCAGCTGTCTGAAAACATGACACGACAGCACTGAAGGTCTAACACAGCCCTTGTGATTATCATAGCTTCCGTCGTTATTAAAAACAAAAAACCTAAAATCTGAAACAGACAGTTAAACAAAGCTTTTACCTGTCTCCTTACCTAAAGTTGGTATGTAAATATCTGTTCAACAATTCAGATCTTTAATCCTGTTACAGTTTGGTTCTCATATAATTTGATGTTATACCAGCCTCCATAAAATTCTAGCTTGTAGAAAGAAAACACTTGTGTGTGAATGTGTGTGTACAGGAGGTGACGAAGGAGAGTGTTTGTTATCCCATGTCTGTCCTAAGAGGACTGGTAACAGAGGGTTCCAGCTTGCTGCTGATGCGTTTGATTGCTCTAAGGAAGAAGGTGCCACAACACATGACCTTCATCTCCTTAGACCAGGACTTACACATCATCCACACCACTTTTGTAAGTAATTACATATATGTAGAAGATGTTTTGGTCAGTCAGTGACTTGTCTTAAGAGTGAACTCTGCGTGTCTGTCTGCGGTCAGAGTGAGCTGGCTCTGAAGCAGCTGGAGGTTGAGAGTGAGACTGTGGAGGTGTTCGGGGTGGAGAGGGTTGTTCAGTCCTATAAGAACAGACCCACTATATGGCAGTGCTACTTCCTGGATGATGGGTAAGCTCAAAGACTCTCTCTTGGTGTCTTTAATGTTTTAGAAAAATTACTGCCACCATTGTGGACCAAACAGGATTTTCCATGACTTTCTGTGTTTGCACCCCTTATTAAGTAGTATACAAGAGTTAAATTATTAATTGTTTGTTGTGTTAAAAGTTTGATCATTAATTGAACAATGTAGTTTATTCGGGAAGGTTTAAAGAATGAAAGATTTATGATCACTTTTCAGAATTCTGTTGATGTGATAAGTTGAAGTAATAGCCTGCTTTATTGAGTAGCCACAAATAATAGTCCAAAAATTCATCCTTGCACAGTATTTGGGTGTATCCCCAGTGAGGGTACAAATTGGACAGGTTACCAGTCTATCACAAATAGAGACAAAACATATCTATGACAGTACGTTATGATAATTTGTTGGAAGTCACTTATCACAGCCACAGTATCAAGATAAACCTAAAAAATTAAACGCCAAGCAAACACATGATCTTAACTACTATACATGAATAAACCGTGAGAGTGGGATGATTTGTTTTTTATGTACAACAAGTCTATTCATGACTTCATTCACTTTGTGAAAAGATCTGATAATTACTTAATTTAAATGAAGTAAATTAATTTCTAAAGCTGTTTGTTTGCTCTGATCAGGCACTTGGTCAACAGAGTAGTGGTGGGATCACCAGTCACTATGAGGCTTTTGCAGCTTTCACCCCAGTTAGAAAAAGGTAATCATTTCCACATATATAGTTAATACTCACTGAATGAAAAAATTCATAATGTTTGTATGCGTGCGTGTGCTTGTCAGGTTTTGATAAAATCCCTTTGGCATGGGAAGAAGACATGCAGATGCGATCAAAGTTCCTGGACAGAAAGGTGAAACTGGGTTATTATTTAACTTTTTATTATTTAACTAACGTTTTTTCTATCTTTCAATATGTCTAATGTAATTTTCTAAAAATTAAAATATGTATGTGTGTGTATGTCTCCTTGTTGCAGGAGGAGCTAAAGGCAGACCATGCCTCATACTTGAGACAGCATCCAGAGATCCGTGCCCTCATATCTGACTTCCTGCAGTTTCTTCTGCTGAGGAAACCAGAGGATGTCTTCCAATTTGCCAGAGAGTACTTTCTCCCTTTTTTATCCCACCATCCTCAACAAGCACGCACGAAAGATCATAAACTCTGAAAGCTCATTCAAGGGCCCGTCTCACATGTTTAAAAACTGTATTTTTCTGATTTCACACATATCACTTCAACTTACAGCGCAGTTTCGAAAATGTTTTGTCAACTTTCAAACCTGAAGCTTCACTGAGTTGTGAGATCTTGATTAAAGTTGTTTCAAACAGCGGTTGTGGTTTTATTTTATTTTTGATACACTGTGAGTCGTGCCTGGGCCAAACAGTTGCAGCCAAAGAAATAAGAGATACGCAGGCTTAACGAAAATACCTAGCTCAGCAGCGCTTTTCAAGCCTTTGATTTTCAAGTAGTTAGGTCTGTTTCAAATGTTCTGCACAAATGACAACACTTCTAACACCTTTGTGTCTTGATTGTGCAAAAACAAGGGTTTTATTTTGAAGGTCCAAGAGGAAGTGACTGTAAAGTAAAAAGGTAGCAGCACCGAAAGTAAAACTAAAACAGACAGTGAAGCGAGCGAATGAAGGCAGAAAAGATACAGTGAAGTAAAACGGACTTAACTTTGGCTCTCTAAAACATTTTTGTTTACTGAAGGAAGGCGAGTCGTTTCGGTTTTTGGACACACGTTGTCAGTGACAAGTTTACAGTGGTAAGTTGTAACGTCATACGTTAGTGAAGGCTAACTACCCCACCTGAAGTACTAAGTAGCTGTGCTAGCTAACTTACGATAAGTGATAACGCCACACTTTCTACATCTCTATTTTACAACTATTTACATGTCATACATGACATATTGTTGTGTTAGCGACGTTTAGTCACGAGTAAAAATATTAAGTTGAATATAAAACTTTAACTTTGTTGAGTGAAACAAACGTCAGGGTGTTGTTTTACTAAGGTTATGTCACAGTCCTGTGAAAGTTAGCACGGAAAGTCCAAAATTCAATTCCAAAAATTGTTCCTATTATATTATGTTGATAATTATTTTAATTATTAGACACATACTTAGCCATACCATAATGAAAATGAGGGTCATAAAATAGCGGCACAATATTAATGGTAATAATGTCATTCGATTAAAAAGGCTTTCAAAAGCAGTTTAAAATACAATTTGCGAGTATGATAATGTGGATTTCTGTTCATTAATCATAATGTAGATAAAATCCAATCACATCAAGTATAAATGTGTTTTTAAGTGCTGCAATACAATTTCTTTGGAGTGTATTTCATAATGTGTGCTTCTTTACATACTTTCGAAGTATTTGTTGATTTGTTTTTAAATAATGTTATTATTCTATCTTTACTATTCTATCTTTTTTTTTTTCCTAACATGTTTCTGTTTCTCTGATAGTCCTGACCTATAGACAGCTGTGAGTTGAGCAGCAGACCAGTGCTAGTCAGTGTGGGTATGATGGATAGAGTGAAGCTGTCCCGCATAGATGAGGAGCTGGACTCCTCCGAGGTGGCAGAACTTTGCTTCCTGTGTCACGATGTTGTCAAGAAAAAACAACTGGAGGGGGTGAGAACGTCAACATCTGTACACTGAAATATAATGTTACCTTACTGCGCAATACGTGTCTTGTGGTTATTGTTTTACATTTTCCCCTGACATGTATAATGTCAATTATTTGTGTAACAGTAAAGCTCTAGTATAGTGGACCATTGCTTACTTTTTTTATGAACTGAATTTCTCTTATTTTTTGCCTTCACTCGTGTCAAGGTTTTTCTTCTGAATTTTTTGTAAACCATTGATAGTGTGTTTCTTGCTTGTTCTTATACAGGTTCGGGATGCAAAAGATCTGTTCTTGAAGCTAGAAGAAAAAGATCTGCTCAGCAATTATTCGTTTCTCTCTCAGTTGCTCGAGACTATCCGTCGACCAGATCTCCTCAATCTTTTGGAGACAGACAGCAGGCCTCCACAGGAAACTGGTGCAAATCCTACCCTGTCAGCCTACAGGTAAAATGAGTAAGAACATCACTAGTTCTGGCAGAGACAATAATTTGGCAGTTACTGTACAGTCAGTTTTATTTCCATAATGTAGAGTCTTTGTTTGTGTTTTTTTGTTTGTCCTTTTCCTTTCTGCCACAATGCTTTTCTTTCTGTCAGGGTGATGCTCTACAAAATCTATGAGGACATGACTCGGGAGAATTTTGAAAAAATGAAGTTTCTTTTGAACGACAAGTTGGGCAAAAGAAACATAGAGACATGTGATGTAAGAACACACCCACAGTTACAAACAAAATGATGAAAAAACCATTAGGAGCTATGTATAGTTCATTGTTAAATTCTCTTTACTGTGTTATGTTAATAAAACATTATTATTGAATTTTTAAATGTAAGTAACAATTAAGTAAATCAAAATTGCAACTTTTGCCTGTGGTAAATAATATTGCATTTTGTGTGGTTGGTTTTTAACCTTTTTTTAATCGATTATTTAAAGAAAGCCAAATCTCCCTTAGCTACATTTACAACAGGATGAGTGATTTCTAGTTTTGCCATCCAACTGCAAAGTCTCGCACACAGACACTCACACACATAAGTCTCTCTCTTACAGACAGCACTGGATTTGTTTGTAGAAATGGAAAAGGCTGATTTATTGTCAAACACAAAGCTTACTGAGCTGCAAACAATACTGCAGGAATTTGATCAGCAGCTGGCATCAACTGTACAGCGCTACAGAGAAGGTGAGATTCTGTCTCTCACTAAAAGCTAAAAGCATGTTTAAATGTGACATTACTGTAAAATTCACCAGGTGGTTGTACTCTGTGCAGGGTTATCCCAACCGGAGCAAATCAGGTTACCTCCTCATTTCAGTATGGATGACCAGGTGTGTGTGTGTGTAAATATTTTTATTTATTATATTTTGAATCTTCCAGAAAGTGAATTTACTGACTCACTGAATTTACTGAGGTTTTATTTTTGGCATTTTAAACAGAGATTCACCCATCAGTCAACAGAACCTACTTGGTCAATAGCTGAGACTCAGCCTAGTGAGTCTTATTTCCTCATATCATTCAAATGATATCACATAATAATAATAATTTGTATTTACCAATAAAAACCTTAATCATTTAATTACAGCTATATAATATAGCTTCAAAACCTCCTAATCACTCCTATATGGGAATATTCACATTCCTGTTATCATCTTTATTATACACATTACAAGGGATGTGGGTCTCTGCTGTTTTTGTTCTTCAGATGGAGAGCCTGTCTACTCTGATGCAGAACCACTTCAAACAAAGTCCTCTTCTCCTCCTGATGAGGTAACCATTCACACAAGAACCACTTCATTCAATTCTTCATTTATTAGAACATGTTTCTGATTTGTCCATGTGGGTGTTTGTGTGCCCTGTAGACGGAGTACTACATTCTGAATCATAACCCTCGTGGTTTGTGTGTGGTCATCAACAATGAGGTCTTCGAGGAAGCATCAGGCCTGAAAGAACGAAGAGGATCTCATCAGGATGAGAGTATGTTTTCCTAAATTTTACCAGCCATGTGATCTGATTTATGTTACGGCTTGCACCAGCTTAAAGTTGCACAGAATTAAAACTTACCAAATATAATATGATGTACATAAAAAATGTAACTGTATTCTTCATTGTCCTTCTCTTATATGTGAACAGGCACTCTGCGCTCAGTGTTCAGTCGCCTTGGATTTAAAATGGTGGTACACAAAAACCTGACTGCAAAAAAAATGAGGTCTGAAATACAAGAGTTGGGTGCAACAGACTTTTTTAATCATGATGCTTTGGTAAGCAATATCACACAGTTTAAAGTTATATTTCGGCATTTTGAAAGTAGCTAACTAGCTGCTGGCTATAGCCTCACAATTCTTAATAATAAAGTAATAATAATAAAGAGGAATAGGAGTATTACTCAAAAACCTGTTGCTTTTAAAAAACTTGGTAACATGCAGGTTTCTGCAATTGCATGCATATAGCATGATCTCACCTTTACCTCCAGCTAGATTTCATTATGTGTGATTTTGAAATATATCTGATTTGCAAGTTCAACTGAGATATAACTCAAATTTTGTTCATATGTATCTACCACTGATCTTAGGTGGTATGTGTACTCTCCCATGGAGAAAAAGGAAGCGTCTTTGGGACTGATGGACTGGAGGTGTCCCTGAGAGAACTGACACAGCCCTTCACAAGTGGGAACGCTCCTACCTTGGCAAGGAAGCCCAAATTGTTCTTCATCCAGGCGTGTCAGGGAAGTGACTTCCAGAGAGGAGCCATACCATGTCCTGTGAAGCAAAGGCAGGAGGAGAAGAAAAACGAACAAAGCGTCTTCGAGGATGATGCAGGTCGTGTCACTGTCGAGACAATCCCTCATGATGCAGATTTCCTGATGGGAATGGCCACTGTGCCGGAATACAAGTCTTTTCGTAATACTTCCACAGGCTCCATTTACATCCAAGAGCTGTGCAGACAGCTTGTAAGATCAGCATCTAAAAGGTGAGAGTCATCACACCACACAAAGTTAAAAGAATTAGGCTGCTTTTTTCAACTAAGCCTCTGTGTAAAACCAAGCTGGACCCCAGTTTCACCACTAACTATCATAAAAGATGATAACTTATCTAATATAGAATGTAGATTATAGATCATGGTTTTACTGTACTCTTATATATTTTCCCAGCCCTTTTTACAGGACTGGGTGTGGTAGGGAGATTTTGTAAACTATTATTCTCTGAGTGCTTTCACAACACAGGTGACCTGTGCCATGCAACCTCTCTGATTGCCTCACCACAGCCCCTGTGGACAGACAGCTCTTTTTATATTATTATTTATTAATCATTTTATGTCAAGTTCATACACAAAAACAAATAAAATGTCAGATTTTTTAGATATTGTATATAATTGCAGTAAGCCGCAAACAAGTTGAGTAACTTATCTTTGACGTGCTATATCAGTCATGTATTGAGAGTCAATGTGAATAAGTTTGCTTATTTCTGATAGCAGACTACCAGTCTAGCAGACTTGAAGCTCTGCAATGTCTTTGTAAATTAAACTTTACCACAGATTAAGTGGATCAGGTTGTCACATATGGCAGTTTAAGAGGCATTAAATATATTAATGATCAAATATCATGGACTCACGAAGTCTGTGCAGTCAGTTAAATGGGAAGTTCAAGTTAAATAGGAAAATGTTCTTGCATGAAACTCGGCGTCTTAGTTCTTCTTTAGAAGGAGCGCCATTCTCATATAGAGCCCAGTTACTGTGCTACCTATATTGTATCCATTTATTCATCCATTTAAGCTTTTATTTCCTTGTATTTACATGTAAATATATGAAACAGTAGAGAACATAGCACCTTTTGTATTAGATCACCTAAATAATAAGGGGAGGAAAAGTATTGAAACGTGTTATTGGAACATTTTTTTCTGTTACTCAATCAACCTTACAGATGTGGCTTTCGAGATTGATTATCTCGATAAATAGTTCTTAATAACTACTCTTGGTTTTAGCTTTGAAGACTGCATCTGTTGTTCAAAAGTATAAATCAAAATTAAGACCAGAGATCTGTCTATGAAGGAAAAGCAAGTCATTGTGAATCTGAAAACAATCAGAGACACTGCACAAACACTGGGCATTGCTAATACAACTATGGGATGTCTAACAGCTGAATGAGTGAAATGGATTGGTGTACACAGACCAGTTAGCCAAGTAAAACATTAGCAACTGATGACAAGAGCAAGGTGAGAGCAGTAAAAACCTCAACAGTAAAAACAATAGTGACATCCAACTACCACAAACTAGAGGTGAAGGAATTACAATCTACTACATAGGTCACACTGGTAGTCTGATGGTTTGGGCACATGCCACATAATCACAACTTCTCTCTTCTCTTTGAAAGGGACTGTAAATTATTATTATTATGTATGGTAGCTTGTTTTAGCAGTTTAGCAGATTTAAGCAAGTAAGTGCCAGTTAGTGAAGAGTCTTTTAGTGTCTTTACTGTTGATGTGACATAGTATTGGGGTGGCTGTGGCTCAATAGGTAGAGCAGTTGACTGCCAATCATAGGATTGGTGGTTCGATTCCCGGCTGCCACGTCACATGCCAAAGTGTCCTTGGGCAAGATACTGAACCCCTAGTTGCCCCCGGTGAGTCAGGTCAGCTGCATAGCAGCTCTGCCATCGGTGTGTGAATGTGTGTGTGCTTGTGCGTGTGAATGGGTGAATGAGATGCAGTGTAAAGCGCTTTGAGTGCCTGCTAGGTAGAAAAGCGCTATATAAGTGCGGACCATTTACATAGTATTAAATCGTACTTCAAATTTCTGTAAGTGAAATCAATTGTGATGTGTTTCCTGTGCAGCTCGGAGAACGATGATATTCTGACTGTCCTGACACGCGTGAACAGGGAGGTCAGCCAAGGGGACTATCAGCGCAAAAAACAAATGCCAGAGCCCAAGTATACTCTAACCAAGAAGCTTGTCCTCAAATTTGTGTGATGACTGCAACACTGCACACGTGGCAAATTTCCAGATCGTCCTTTGTGTGCATGAATGTGGTTGACAGGGTGTGTTTTTAATGTCTCTGTATGGTACAAATAGTTCATGATTGGTTTGAATGTCAGTGTCTTTATAGTTATTCTGAGATGATCATGCATGCTCACCATGATTGTCATTGAAAACGTATTTCACAGAAAAATATAAATTTAATAGGAATGAAGTTTGTTGTCATTATTGCTTGTATGGACTAAAACATGAAAGAATTGAGATAATAAATTAACAAGTAAGCAGTATTTTGCTGTATAAGTTTCACCAGATAAATCCATTTAACTCTGGACAGATGAACCTACAACCCCCCTGAGCTGATATGTGATTCTAAAATAAAGAAAGAGAAAGAAAAGTGGATTTGGATTTGGATGTACTTTTTTTTGCACATTGATCCATTAGAAATGAGTGAGAAATGTAAAATCTGCTGCTATGTGACCTGTCTGGATGGGACCTTTTCAGTGTTGTACTTGTTATGTAGTGGTAATGCACCTTTACTGAGTAACTGGAGAAGGGCCTGTCCTCCGGACTCCACCCTGCTCTTCACTGTTCCAGGAAACGTTCTTCACATCTGGCTCCTGCCGCCGCTCCTCAGCTCACGGCTTCGAGCCCCGTCGGCGCTTTGTGGAGTCATTTTGTCCGCGGAGAGGTCGTGACGGGCGGGAAGCCTCCACTTCTCCTGTTTTACCGCTGAGACTTTACGCGACATAATCATTTCCTTCCGTTCTCACTCGGTAAGTGGAGACAAATTAAAGTTGTTTTGGACGTTTCTTGAGCTGTTTAGTGATGAGGAAACGTGTCGGACACAGCGCTGGGGTTCGTTTAATCGCTCGCTAGCTGTGTGATGGTACATTTACCCCCCCCCGTGTTAGCCGGAGCTGTCCGTGTCCGTTCAGGCCGCACTTTCCTGAAAAGACTTTCTGTGTGCTGAGGTCCGGTCCCAGCTGCACAGGGTGGAGCGGAGGGTGTAGTTTGTGTGCTCGGAGCTTTTTCGGCGTCTTGTTTGTGAGTGCAGCCATTTCAGTCGTCAGCACACTAAAAGTCCGAGTTTTCCACTCGACGTAGTTTTAAACCGGGTGGTGTTGAGGATGCACTTTTTCCTGTCGAGCTCCTCCCTTAGTAAATGGAAACTTCTTTACTTTTTATACTTGTGCATTGTGTGTTACTCTGGTTTATTTGTTTAATATACTGCATAGTACTCAGCTGTGGCACAAAACACACTTTAGCCCCGGACTGAAGTTGAATTAAAAGATTGACAAGTGTTAGCAGTAACATAAATAATGGCTTCTTGTCATTGAAGTGTCCCTGTGAACCGTGACAATGAGCCAGCATGAACAGGACCTCTGCCACAGACCACACACACTTCAACACCATATAATGTTCACTATTAAGTTAAACTGTTTCCCCACATTGAAGTTAATGGGATATTCCTCTGGCCTCATTCATGCAGCTGTCACTCAGCACCTGGACACACACTCCTGTGTTGGAGCATGTGACTGAATCCTTCATAATGACTGACTACTGCTGAAATGGCTGACCTGACCTAAGAGACTGAGAGTGTGTGTGTGTTTAAATTAGAGTTAATGTTAATGTTTTAATGTTGCTTTCAACAGTTTTTAATCGTTTATGAAGCTTAAGAAAGTTAAAAATGTCCATCCCAGATCTTCCAGATTCCAGGGGAACATCTTCAGATGTTATATAATATAATAAAATAGCTATATTTCAGAGGAAGGTTAAGTATTCACTATTTTACTTTTATTCAAAAGCATTAGTGGAGCGCCCACCTCCTAATAATTTGTGTCCCTAGTGATGACTGTGGATGGACAGACAAATACAATAATAAATCTTTTTTTTTTTTTCTTTTCTTTTCCCCGGTTTGTTTTTGATTAGTAGTTGTTGGGTAGCCAGTTGGAAACTGGACTGGATTTGGAAAGAAACAGTCATGACAAAGAGCAAACACACTTGAGAATAGTTTAAGTCGCCGACATTAAGGGGAAAAAAGACAGTTTACAAGTTATTTGCTCAACAACAGTGTCGGGTGTTACAACATGAAATCAAAACCTTGGGCAGTCCAAACAGAAACAGAATTTATAAGCTTTGTCAAACCAGTCCTTCCTGTTAATGTAAGGTATTTTTGTTATTTTGTACACCCTCATGACTTCATGGCTTCACATGACAGACAAAGTGTGTTTCTTGGGCACAGGTCAGACGCAATTCCACTCTGCCGTGCAAAGAAATACACCTTGGGAGAAATTGTAGTCATGCTACACGGAGGTAAACACAGTTATTACAGTGTCAATGGGATGTATACAGTATGTTTCAATACAGACTCTGACCACAAACACGTTTAACAAATAATGCAGTGCTGGAAGTGGATCGTCAGAATTTATGCATAAGAAAACAGGATTCAATCTTTACAGATTAAATAGATAATAATAAAATACTTTAGAAAAAAATACTTGGCCCATAGGCAGATGGCTCTTTATACATTGTATCTTATATTGAAACTCGCTTTTAAATGGTGAGTTGACAGAATAAAACGCTTTTAGGCTTTTGAAATACGCTGGTTCTCTTTCGGCATATCCCTCCTGGGAGCACCACAGCAGATCAACAGATCCACACATTGTTTTAGCCCAGGCTTTTACACCAAATGCCATTTTGCTGAGAGTTGGGACTGTCCCTTTGGACAGTTTTGACATATGAACTGCAGCCACTGCACTTATTGAGCGATCACTCAACTCAGTGTGCTGCCACTGCCCCATCTCTATGCTTATGGTAACATGATGATGGAGAAAATTGAATTTAGTATGTTAAAATGCACAGGTCAGACTGTGACCGTAAAACAACCTGGTGTTCTTTATGCAAGTCTATTAATAATCTATTTTCTTACATCAGAGTATTTGATAAAACTGGAACATGTATAGGTTTCTTTTATAGGATAATTAGATTTTAGAGTTAAATTTATTAATAAGCAACGTAGATACAATTTGTTGGTTTCTAAAGTACTGTCTACTGACAGTACTGACAACAAACTTTTGATATCTGTGAACATATGTAAATAAGATCCCAGTTATCAGATTGTTTTAGGAGAAGCTGTAAATATACCCAGACTGACAGAAATTGGAACTAGTGTAGAGACAAAAGAAAACAATGCAGTACAACTGTGTAAAGAGATAAATAATATATCAAAGTGTAACTAGAAGGCATGAACAAATTAAATTTAAAAATGATGGTTGAAAATGTGTCTGGTAGATTATATGTGGAATTTCAAAATTGGTTTACAAGTTGAGATTTATGATGATTAAATGATTAAAAAACATTTGGCTTAATAAACTGTGACTGATGCAGAAAGGTTTAGTGATAAACCGGAAGGATGCAGGTCAAATGAAATAATGTTTTTAGAAACTGTTTAGTCATGGCTTCTTCTTCAGTCTGAAGAAGCGACTTGGATGAGTAGCGAAACGTTTCCACCTAACAAGAAGGAAGTCCAGTTGCCATGACTCAACTTCCAGATAACTTCGACTGAGAATCTTCACCAACATATCAGGGGAGGGAGCTGCTTTAGGTCTTCTACAAACTGAATAAGAAAGAACAGACATAGGACACAATAAAACATGTCCAGGACATTCATGTTAATGAAATGAAATTCTGAGACACAAATGAGTTAGTGGAAAACTCATACCTGATACCCACACTCCCTACCCAGTCTGAAAATGTGTATGTGTGTGTTTTAGATGTTTAAACATATGTATACAGTCTGTACTTTTAGATTGGTTTGTAGGTTTCCAGTGTACACATACAAGTACATGTGCATGTACAGTAGGCTATAGATAAACCAGTCGATCAAATAAATGATCAGATTCCAATAAATAACTGATTATGGATTTTTTTACTTTGATTGGTTTAAGAATAGTCTGTAATACTTTTGCACTACTTGTGAATTGTGAAATGTCTTTTGTTCCGGTTTTTTGTGTTTGTTCATGTGTCTCTATACATTAGTGGAAAAATTACTCAGAACCTCATGATGATTTAGATTAGTGGTGGTGATGATGAAATATAACGATCAGTCATGGTAAGCACACATCAGCCACCGGCTTGAACAGCCACCCGACAACCTCTATTCTAAATCTTAACTTTCCTAGAGTGGAGTTACACCCTTATGTTTAAACACACCAGTGCCTCAAACCCCTTGGTCTACTAACAAACTGTGTGTCAATGCCCAAGTAGTGATTAGCACTGAGAGCGTTTGACTGCAGATACTCTGAAGCATTTTTTCCATTTAGTGTTTTCTGTCCTGTTGCTTGGTGCTCGACGTGTGATGTAATGGCAGCACGAGGTGGAGTCAGCTCTTGAATTCCTTCACTGTGTGTATTCCCCTAAAAGTCCCAATGAGAGTGGGGTTTGGAGAACATTTGTAGTTTTTAAAATAACTTCACAAACAGGAGCACGCCAGTAGACACTGCATTGTCTTTTTAATACAGCGGTTTAATGTGATAATGTGATATTGTAAGGAGTGTAGTGTCGAGATGAATCAATTTAGAGAGGTATGTTTAGAAGCTAAATGTGTTGCAGGGTATAATTAATTTTGTTGGTGAAGCTGTTAAAGTACCCTGTAGAAGTACCACAACATTTTTTTCTCGTCATGTCTGCAACATGGATTATTGGGGTCATATGTGACTGCACTGTGTACATGTGGATCATAGACTGTGTGTGTTTTATTATTAGAAATTTCCTTTAGAGGTCCATGTGGTGGTTCCTGAGCTTGTGGTGTTTTTTTGTGAACCACATAGTTAAACAGAAGCATGTGTTCATTTTAACGGAATACAAGCCCAGATGTATCCCTAGATGCTGAACTGTGGTTGTTACAAATCCAATTCCAAGTGTTGGAATAATACCTGTGCACAGTTCACAGACTTTGAGCCACTGTGTGTTTTTCATGATTACTGCGGACAGGATTATGCTTGTATGTGCAGAGGTTGCATTCTTTTTACAACCTGTCTCTATGACTGATATTTGCCTTTTGAGGCCCATTATTGGTAAAGGTTTTTGGAAAATCAGTTGAGGTGTGCAGTAGGCCTTTTTAAACCTGTGCTCGTTGTGACATCACACTTAAATGTAACATTGGAAACATTAGGATAATCCCGGCCCTGCCCAGCACAGTGCTTACATAACTTCTGTAGTTTTAGTTTGTAGCTGAGTGAAGCAGGATGTGGAACGTGTGTTTTAAATGCTAACGACATTGTCAGCATGACTGTAAAGAGCTTTGCTACTCAGATAAAGGCATTCAGTATCTGACTTTGCTGGATAGATTTGGATCTAATGTCTTTTTATACTGTAACATACTTGTAACACTTCTCTACTAAAAAACAACCTTGTAAGTGCTCTACGGTGGGCAAGATACTGTGTGAAAAGGCATCATTATATTATATTAAGATTGCTTTATGTGAGCACAATAAGCTGTAAACACAACATTATGGTAATTTTGAATGTTGATATGGTGAAAACTGTCACATGAGATCATGTGACAGTTTTCATCATACGAAGAAACCTTATCATTGACTTGGTGTTACATTTGTGACCTTCCTGGAACACTCGCTGTCTTATTGCTCTCATTTTGGTCTCCGCTGCATTCATTGGCTAGCTCCTAGCTTTGTCTTCCTGCTGTTTGTTGTTGGGCAGAAAGCCCACACTGTTAGTAGTAATTTTGCTTAAAATAGCCACCTGATGAGAGCTGCGACACTGAGTCAAACAGTAAAGTTGCAGGCCATAAAACCAAACTACTGAGCTGACAAATTGTGTTGTGTGGTAGATCTCTTTGGCATAATCACTGTGACTCCTTTCACAGTCATTTCATCCATGCACAATGTACAAATTTTGATTAGAGCCGCATAAAAGGCCCACATACATACTGATACCTGTATATCTACAAAGAGCTGAAAGTGAAAACTAGTACTGATCATGATCGTTGATTGTTCTCTGTTCTTCAGTTTCTCTTGCTTTTGCCCCTTTTTGTATCTGACACAACTTTTTTTTTTTTCTTCCTTCGATCCTCACAGGCGAAATGTCCAGGTCAGACTACCCTCCTGGGTACGATGACTCCCATGGCCCATTGTATGCACCTCAGGGCGGGAATTACCCACCGCCACCTGCATACGGCTTTCCTGCCTATGGTGTTTCCCAGCCAGGCCACCCCCCTGCTCCTTACCCCCCTGGTCCAAATGCTCCTTTGTACCCAGGCCAACCAGGGGGCTATCCACCTGGCCCTTACCCTGCACAGCCCTACCCTGCTGGACATCCAGGAGCGGGCTACCCCAGTCCTCCTCCCATGCCCCCTGTCATCCCACCCACTATACCATCAGATGTCCTGAACTCTGGTAAGACATGACTTGCTTTAGTAGTTTAGTGTTTTTATAGTAATTTTTATATCTTGGACAAAGGTCGATGCATGTTGGTACTCTGTCCATACTCTCTTTTTTCTTTTCCTAATGACACTGTTCAAAAATTAGGCCCTGATTTGCCTAATGCTGAGACTATAATTCAAGGTAAATACCTTCATAGTAATACCGTAGGAGGAACTATGTGATGTGGCTTTTATTATTTCCCCAAATGGAAAAGCACTAATTAATGCAATAGTTCATGTAAAGTGCACATGCTTATTTGCGCTCTTGCTGAGAGGTGAAAGATCTCACATCTGTCATTTGCAATATGTTTTTCAGTGTGCTTGTTTTTTCTGTTGGCATGTGCTTTCTTAAGTTGCAGTGTGTTTAGCTGCCACGGTAGGATTTTTAGTATAATGCTTCTTGTTGCTGACTCATCACTGTTGAGGGATGACATGTGTTTTTATGGTCACCGATCATGTTTCTGTTCTGCTAATGACACAGGGGATGAGTTTGCTGCGAGCGGCGGCGGTTGGGACAGTCTGAGCATTCGGCATGCCTTCATCAGAAAAGTACACACACCCACGTTACACACGCCTTGCTGAATCAGTTTGTTATGTATTTACAATACAATGGAGTCTCAGAGCAAAGCCTGTGTTTTTTCTAAAAGTTAATAACCCAGCTATCTATGACAAACCAGGAAGTTGTTTAGCAACACTTACCACAGTTTTAATGGCATTGAAAAGACTGCTTTTAACTATCTGGATCAAAATTACTCCTTATTTCTTTGCACCATTTCTGTGACAAATGTTTTTCTATGTATACTGAAATTATGTCATGTTATAATGTACATGCAATTTTGCATTGCAAGACAAATGTACATAATACACACATATAGGGGCTAATTCTGAACAGAATGGACTGAGATCAGAAACTTCAGGGTGTAATGTGTCTTTGGTCTGTTATGTGTGTTTTTCAGGTGTATTTGATTTTAGCTTCTCAGCTCCTCGTCACCACAGCCATTGTGGCCATATTCACATTTGTGTGAGTAGATTGTGTGTGTTTTGCCTGTCAGTTGTACATGTGTCGGTGTGGATCACACTGTAACTGTGTCTCTGTTTCTGACAGCCAACCTGTCAGGTATTTCGTTCAGCGAAACCAAGCTGTGTACTGGGCATCATAGTAAGTTTCACTCTGTAGCAACATCAGTACATTTATTACTAATCAGAATTAAAGTGTTTATGCATTTGCATTTTGTTGTTTAAGTGCTGTGTATGCCGTCACCCATATTGTGCTGGTCTGCTGTAAGGGCCCCCGGTAAGTGACTGCACAGTCTCAGTAACAATATTTGTACAAAAAGTATTTAAAAAACAAAACAAATGTTTCTAATCCTCTTGTCTGACTCATTGTAGGAGGAAGTTCCCATGGAACCTCATCCTGCTGTTCATCTTTGTAAGTCGACTTCAGCTTAAATACTACAAATAATTATTAACAGCTTTCTAGACTTAAATACAGCAACCTTTCTGACGAGGCAGATGTTAACTGGCCTGTGCTACTGTTGTCCCAATGCTAACAGTCTGACTTTGATATTAGAACTAAGCAGTGAGTCATCACCCTTGACTCAGCCTGTGTTTGCATAATGCCTTTGATATGTTGTTTTGGTGCCTGTATTTTATCAGCTCAGAGATCAAGATGGCTCAGTGCGTTACTTCATAAGCGCTTTTTGTTAATCAGCAAAAGGTGGATTGTTACTATTTATCTATGTCTTGGTGTCACTGCTACTGCTAATGGCTAGTTACATTTGACCAACTCCACATCTCTGTTTAACCACCATCTCAATCCACATGGCACTGAAACCTGTGAAATGTAGTTTTTAGTCACATTATGATAAGCACAGAAATGGATATTAATCTATTGGAGTTATGTATTATGTATTAATTTGTGTGGACCATCCAGAGTGGTTTAGGCCAGCAACCAAGTACCGTAGTTAGTTTTTTCCAGCAACATTTTGTGATGTAACTGTATTTTACAGACTCTGGCTCTGTCCTACATGACTGGATCCATATCCAGGTAAAATAACTATATAGTTCATTCAATATGATGCAAACACGCTGTTAGATTCCTTCAGTTTTAACTATGGGTTATTCATTATATTTTAGTTATTATGACACGAAAGCAGTGTTTCTCGCTCTGGGCATCACAGCCGTCGTCTGCATCGCGGTCACCGTCTTCTGCTTCCAGACAAAGGTATGGTGTGGGTGCATGCACTAATCGAGCGCTTATTGGCTTCAAACAACTGCAGTGTATTTGTGCAGTCACATGCGTTAACATGCCTGTTGGTGGATTTTTCTTTCCAAAAGGTCGACTTCACCAAGTGCCAAGGCCTCTTCTGTGTCCTTGGCATCGTAATGTTTGTGACTGGCATCATTACAGCCATTGTGCTGTCCTTCAAATATGTGAGTAAAGGCTTGTGTAAACAACAACAACATTGTTTCCTAAAAACACATCTTGTCAACTTTTCATCATGTAATGATGGTTTGTTGTTGCAGATTCTGTGGCTTCACATGCTTTATGCAGCTTTGGGAGCTATAGTGTTCACTATGGTGGGTATTTTGTCCGCTGCATAAACATGAAATGTTTAACAATTTGTACTTCAAACCTTCATTTAAACTCAATGTATGACTCCCTTCATGTTTTCCTCTACGTCTTGTAGTTCCTAGCGTACCACACGCAGCTGCTGATAGGGAACAGGAAGCACTCCATCAGCCCAGAGGAGTATGTGTTTGCTGCACTCTCCATCTATGTTGACATCGTCCAGATCTTCCTTTTCCTGCTGCAGATCATCGGTGCTTCAACTAAATAGGTCCACACAGCTCGGGTTAACAGGGTCAAGACAAGTGTCAAGCTGCAAAACCATTCCGTGCTTTTTAAAACCTCTGCTTTGTTTTTAGTCAGAATACATTTATAAAACCATTATAAACTCCAGGGAATATAAAGGGCTAAATTTGAGGTTTTGTCATAGGGTGGGTAAATCCTATGCAAAAATGCACTTTTCTCAGATTTAGCTTACCAGTGTTTAACTCAGAATATCAATATGTGTAGACACTGGAATACCAGCCGCAACATGTTTTCACTCTTGCTGAACTCATGTTGAGGCAGACAGTGTCTGGACATTTTCTGTGTGTAGTTGTACTGCTGAACTGCTTTATTCTGTACAAATGTTGTCCTCTATCGTTCAAATTCAAATTTGTTAACACAGACCAACCACCTTTTGATTTGGCTTTGAAGTACAGCAGGGATGGGCATGATCAAAAGCACTGGTCTTGATCCAACACCAAATGTTACCAGGGACAATACATGCTTATTATTCTCTGTATTATTAAAACAGCTAATGTACTTTCAGATGAGGGTCAGGAATGTGTCATTATGTATGACATGAATGACTCATTAATAAGCTACTGCTCAGTATGTTTAAATTACCATGAAATAATTTGGCCAATATTGTTTCTATTCTCTATCTATTTAGCTAGTTTATTTCAGTTTTACGTTCAGGAAATATTTTATATTAATGATGGTTATTACGTTTTGTTGTTGAACAACAGCTGAAATTCAACTGCTGCTTAATAGTGATGTTGAGTAATGAATGTCAAAACACTAGAAGGAGGAAAACAGGCATGCTGAAACGAACACTGAGGTACACCTGAACTTAGCTTTAGGCTTCATGGATAGTGGCAACTATTTACATACGATGTTACTATAGTGCCTTCACATTAATGTTTCTTCAAGAAGTACAGGGTTTGTATTGTTACACACATGTATGTGCCTGTTTATATATCGTGTAATGCAATTCAGATTTGGGTCAGTTAGTGAGTGCCAGCAGCATGGGGTTTTCCATATGTGAAATTACTGCCATGCTTATAAACAACTGGAACATTTCTGACAGTATGCGAGTCCCAGCTCATGACACTGACCTAAAGTTCTTCACATGATCAGCGCCAAGTGTAGACCCAGGCCAAAGTTACTGCACATATAACCCTAGACTCTAAACAAATATGGTATGTTGAATACATAGTATATAGACAGTAAGTTGGTGTGGGGTATGAGTTTGTAAATATACATATCAATACTTAAGAGTCTTTTGCCTTTTCAAATAAAATACTTTTATATGAGTATTGATGTGGTTTCATTTAACACAAGTCAACAAAATCATGTCTGGTTTCCAGCTTTAATGAAGCAGTCAAACTCAACATGAGCCACATTGTTCATGAAATAGAGAAGTCAACTCGACAAAAAAAAAAGGTCTTAGGCCTCAATAGATTTCCTGCATCTGAATGCCTCACCAAGCTTTCTGATGTTTTAAAGTCAAGCTTTATAAGGATGACGTCCTTTCTTCCCTTCCTTCGAGTGCAAGTATCACCTTCTCAGTAGTTACATTCGGAATATGGTGCAGCCACATGTGCACATTACTGGTCCAGTTTAACGTCCTCTGTATGATTTTGGCGGTAGCGACTGCCCTCAAATGGTCCCTCATTTGACCTTTTCATCCTTTGTCGAATCTTAAGCTGCTTCAGTCGGTTCTTGTCCACTTCTCTCTTTGCCAGGAGGAAACTAATGATACCAGTTGGGAGGCCTATCATCCTGTACAGAGGCAAGACAAATACTTTGTTCACTAAGAGATTACACAGAAACAGTCAACAACTTGCACCACGAATGGCAGAAATTAGACATGAAAAATATTTTCACTTAGCTGCTCTAATTCAACGCTGTGGTCATATTGGCTGCTGCAGTTTGTGGTGCTACACTCCAAAAGTATTGGAACAGTGAGGCTAATTCCTTTATTTTTACTGTAGACTTAAAACATTTAGGTTTGACATGAAAGGATAAATATGAGATAAAAGATCAATCGTTTAGCTCATTTCCAGGTGTTTATGCCCCGTTACACAACTTGGAAGATAACACCTTTTGTTTGAACCCAACCATTTTCATGTGAGCAAAAGCATTGGAACATGTGACTGACAGGTGTGTTATATTGCATTGATTATTCAAACAAAATCTGAGGGTGGCACAGCAAATAGTGCCTTAGCCTCCTGCTGTGTCTGGAGGGTGATACTGCTGTTCCTCATTGTGAGCGAGCGCCTCAGTCAGTAAAAACTGGTGGGCAGCAGGGGTGCATATTTATTTTACTCATAATGTCTTTATTTAGTCGTGATTTAGTGATTCATTCTGCATTTATGTCTTGATTGAGGATTACTGTATGGTCAGATGTCAGAAGCATCTTTCTGAGGCCAAAACCTTTACAGCAAGTAAAACCTGTTTCATCTGGGCACGACTCTTTAAACCCACCCTTGAATGTCTCACTGAACAGAAAGGCTTTGATGGAAGCCATGATTATCCATTAAACAGCCATCTGCCTTCATTTGCAACAGGGACTTCCTCAGCAGTAATTTCAAATTAATTTCTTATCTAAATAGTTACTGTTTTTACAAGTATTATATCAACTAGTATAATTAGTGTTAGTAATGTTGAAAACATCAGATATTTACCAAGTTTAGTTTCGCAGCTGAGGGGCAGGCTACAAACAGGAAACACTCACCAGGCATAGCCAATGATCTTCATGGGGTTCTTCGCCTTCCTCTTGGGGATGTACTCCGGTCCCTCCGCCTCCTCCTCGGCTCTCCTCTGCTCGGTGTGGACAGTCCTCTGTGGCCCCGTCCTGGAGCTCACCAGGGGGGCAGCAGCGGAGACGTGCAGGGGCCGACAACGAGCAACCTCCAACTGCAAACAGTGACACACTGCCGGTGTGTGTGAGCTCTGGCTGAGGAGCCGCCGACCAGGAACAAGGTGGAAACCTGGAGGAGGAAAAACACAACCTGCATTTTGCTGTGATGTAGTCCTAGTAGTATCACGTAAAGTACACAGCAACACGATGTAGCACTATTTACTCACATGGCTCAGTCACTTCTACTTCCAAAAGCTATTTTTAACTGTCGAGAATAACTTGCACACATCGCGTGGAGTCAATAAATTAATGTTACCTTTCAGAAATGTCCTGCCTGCTGTCATGAAGGATGCCGCCATGTTTGTTGAATAACGTTTGCGGGACATGCGCAGTTGCGTTGTCATTAAACCTGCCACTGCTGCCCCCCAGTGGACAAGACGACACAAAGCATAGCAGTCGTGTAAAGAACATTTTATTGAGACATTTATAATTTTACAAAATAACATACAAAATTCTTTAAACCATGGAGTTAAGACTGTGTATGCCACTAATATAGTTAGATAATCGGCAAATACACAATTCAAAGCCCTTAACTTGAAGAGAGCAGCATATTTACAAACAGTCTCACAAAGAAAACACCTTTTTTTTTTTTTTAAAGAACCACAGAATATAATCTTTGTACAGCAGAGATGGTAAACTCCAAAAACAAGTCAACTAACATCTCTGACGCTACTATTATGTATGTGTTACATATGAGCATTTGGGAAAAAAAAGAAAACCTTGAATGTCAACTTTACTGTTGCAGCTTAAAGTCTAAAGTCAGGGAAGCTGAGAGAACAGTGGAGAAAACAAAACGCAGGGATGAAGGGAGCAGGTTAATCCTCCAAGATGTAGTTGGGGTTGACGACCAGAACGGCTTCTTCTTCTGTGCTTGCAGACTCTGAGCCCTTCAGCCCCGCCTGAGACAGCTCGATGAGGATGTGATCCTGAGGAAACATGCACGCTATCAGTTATGTCCACACTTGGTTAAATATAGTTCACGTTGTGTCTGATGGTTAAAGAACCATGTTTTTTTTTTTTTTTTTGCAAAGGGAGGGACTTACATAGTGCACCAGCCTGTGGATGACCTTGTCTATCAGCCCCTTCTTATTGACGAGCTCCTCCTCCGATTCGATCTCTGACTCGATCTCCTTCAGGTACCAGTTCACCACTGCGCTTTTCTTCAGCTCCTCCTCTTCCTCGGCTGCACAGAGGAAATTAGTGAATATAGTGAGATTTTAATTACTGTACATTCAGAAGCAGACAGTAGGAAGGGGAACGCCTCTTACCCTCCTCTGCTTTGCGCAGATGCAGGACCAGCAGGTTGGAGATGCGTTTGTACTCCGTGAACGACAGGCGCAGAGACGATTTGGTGTGGACGCCGGGCTCAGCGTGCCCGTTCACACCGTTGACGTGGCCATTAACACCCTCCACATGGCCATTCACGTGACCGTTCACACCATTCACTCCATTAGGGGTGTGGTCTCCTTGAAAGACAAGAAAGAATCAATGATTTGTTTTCATTAAAAACGCAAACTACTGGTCTAGTTTACAAGAGGGCGTGTGTTTCTTGTGTAACGGTACCTTCCTGCTGCTGCTCCTCCTCCTCCTCCTCTCCCAGTTCTTCCTCATGCTCCAGGTTGATGTCAGGTGTCTCCACTCTGATGATGGACTTGTTCAGAAGACGGAAAGCTTCCTTCACATGTTTGGGCTGCACCTGGAGACGCAAAGAGAAAAGGCAAAGCTCACCAGACTGTATCATGTGACATTCTTTAGAGTAGTTCAATTAGTTCAGCTATCAATGGCAAAGTCTCTGTGCACCTTCCGTGTTTCCTGTACAAACCTCATCACAGCAGTGCATGCGTGCCATGGCCTCCGACAGACGGATCATACTCTCCAGCTGTCGCACTGTTATCCTCCAGGCAGATTTGGCCACTCCACCTGAGCCATCACGCTGACGGAGACGTTTGTACTGCTCGACGATAAACTCCTCTGATTCACTGGAGATCTATGTACATACGGAGTGCAATGGTTAAGATAAAAATACAACAGTTAAACCTGAATTAACCGTTGCTGCAGACAAACACTGAAACACTCACTCACCTTAGGTTTGAACTGCCTGGCAAAGAGAAGGTATCTGCGAATCTCATCCAGAGAATACAGCCTGTCCACTGATTCCTCCACACGGGAGTGCAGGTCCACGATGCGTCTGGCGATAGCGTAGTCCGTCACCTATGAGACACACAGATTCCCGAAAGACTAAATCAGAAACTGGTGTAAGGACATGAAACAAACATAATAAGAGACTCAAACAGCTGAACACAGAATAGTAACTACGTGCTCTCGGTACCTCATTACAATCATCCACCAGGATAAAGAAGAGGTCAAAACGGCTCATGATGGGGGCGGTCAGGTTGACGTTCTGCTTTAGACTCTTGCTACGTTCATAGCGTCCGCCAACAGGGTTGGCAGCAGCCAGGATGGATGTGCGGGCGTTCAGGGTGGCCTGAAGGAGGCAGAGTTCGGTTATTCTGCTGTAGAGAATCTCTTAATGTGACTTCTAACAGGTAAGTCTGGTCATGGTCTGCATTGTAATGCTATAGGAATAATGTTTTTCTCATTATCATAAATTAAAAAAAATACATCTTTTATGTCAATTTTCATTTTTATACAGCAGAACTGTAAAGTTTATAAAGTGTTCTTTTGCCTATGTCGTGCTGGTCGAGGCTGACGTGAGTGTGTTACCTTGACTCCAGCCTTGGTGATGCTGATGGTCTGCTGCTCCATGGCTTCATGGATGGCCACCTGGTCCTTGAGATCCATCTTGTCAAACTCATCAATGCAACATACACCCTGGAGGTAAATATGGTTGTTAATACCCATGAACACATGTAATAAATAATATAACAACACATTTCTTTTACTCTCAACACTCACGTTGTCAGCCAGCATCAGAGCTCCGGCCTCGATGACAAACTCATGGGACTCTTCGTCTCGGACCACAGCAGCGGTCAGACCTGCAGCACTGCTGGCTTTGCCGCTGGTGTACACTGCTCTGGGACTGAACTCCTCCACATGTCTGTACACGTGTTTACATGACACAACTATTAGGTGTGTGTGCGCAACACAGTCAACACATTCACCTGTTATGCCTTACAAGACCCAACCAGTCATAATACAACTTATTTACTTGTATTTTTCTAAACAGATGACAGAACCTTGTGAAACAAATGTGTTACATACTTGAGGAACTGGCTCTTGGCAGTACTAGGGTCTCCAACGATGCAGACGTTGACGTCTCCTCTCAGGGAGGTCCCCTCCATGGTCGTCTTGGGGACGCCGCCGAACAGCATCAGCAGGATGCCGCGCTTCACCTCGTCGTTGCCTGCATCGTCACAATTAGTGTTAAACTGAAAAGTCGTAGCTTTCACACCTTCGAAAAAAAGCAGCCCTGAAGCTTCGAGCATTCAACACTGACCGTGGATGGTGGGGAAGAGGCTGGTGCACAGGTTGTGGTACAAGTTCTTGTCCTGGCTCATTTCAAACACTTTCTCCCATTCCTTCTCCGTCATCTGGCTCTTGATGCTTTCTGCAGTCTGCTCCTCTTCCCGCAGCTCCTTCCCACCAAACTTCAATACCGAAAAGATGCACAGACAGTCAAACACGATGCACATTTGGAACTCATTTGCTTTTTGAATTGATTATCTGCACTGGTAGAAAAGGATGCAATTATGATTTGACTGTCTTACCCGTGGGTTAGTTGGGGCCACATTGCAGGCCAGGAAGGCCAGTCTGTATGACAGTTCCCTGACTCCCAGAGCTTTGAGCCCTCTCAATCCCTCAGACTCAAAACCCTGCGGTCCTCCAGCTACACGGGTACTGCTCTCTGCGCGCACACCTGAAAGGAGACCACACACACAGTCACAATTTGTTTAAAGAAAAAAAACAATATGATCTTTCCTTCTTTCACACTATGTCACAACTGACAGAGGTTTAAAATTTGTGTTTAAAACTGTACCAGGAGTGGTCAGCTGAGAGACGTCTGGCACGACAATGAGGGTCCCAGTGAAGTCACAGCGGTCTCCAGCCTGTGCCGTCTCTACAGCCTCTGCCCTCAGGACGATCTCCAGGGAGCGTGGGATGGAACCACGCGGCAGCTCCGCCTGTGTCTCCTGAATGCGCACCTGAACACACAAGAGTCGAACTCAGTCAGAGACATCAGAGCTTACGCTTCTATCTTTATTTTCCTTCTTATTTACACACACCAAGTTACCTTTTGGAAGTCAATGAACTTGGATTTGTGTGTGTCAAGATGGAAGCGGGAGCGATTGTTGCACACAGGGTTTCTGCAGATGGTTGGTGGGGAGTACTTAAACTGCTGGGGGACATCTTTGATGACTGCCTGGCAGTCCATGCACAGGAAGGTGCCGCTGACCTGAAACCACACGGAAGTCATAATGAACAGGCTGGAACAGACAGGCGCCACGTTACTGTATTTATGCATCACAGCTGCTGTTTTCACGTTGGTTAAAAATGCTGCATTGCAGCATATTCTTTCTGTGGGTCTGTGATAAATCTTACCAGTTCAGGGTGAACTGGGTGTGTCCTCACCACCTGACCACTGATTCTCACCAGGGTGCCGATACGCATGGACGACAGCTCGCGGATCCTACATAAAACACACACAAACAACATTTGTTCGTCAAGTGGAAATCTCAGCAACTACAGACGTGTGCGAGTACATTTCATGTTGAGAACAATACGCACAGTGATTCACAAATCCAACAGCTCATGTGGGCTTGTGTTTCTTACTTGTGTCTGGTGGGCAAATCCTCAATGGCAACGTAAAACTCTTTGTTGAGAGGAACATTCCCATGATCTCTAGCAAAGTTGCGCACTGCTCGGCAGAGGAAGGGATACACCCTGAAAACAGAGAAACCTGCATGTTAACATACAAGTGAACCTACTTTTCGTCTATTCACCAGAGCAGTAGAGTGTGTGCACCATCAGCTGCTTTACTAGATTAAAGCGACTCTACAGAATTATGATTAGAGATTAAACATCCGTTTTCATAAGCTGAGGGTAATGTGGTGACCTGCTCACCTGTAGTACTCCTCCTGGATGGTGGTAGCCAGCTCCTGGTTGAAGCCCTCCAGGTCCATGAAGCTCACCAGCAATGTGTTCCTCTCAGGCCTGATGAGCTCCTCGGCCTCCCGGACATACTTCACCTCCCCATCTCCGGTCTGAAATCTGCACAAGGACACGGGAGAAATAATTAAATATAATACAGATGATCAACACAGCATCGGATCTTCATAATGATGAAGAATATAAAAGTTATGATACGATCAAGTGAGGACACGATCGACAGCTCGCTCAGGCCCAGAACAACACAATAAAACACGGTGCCGACTAACTTACTCCTCCAAAAAAGCCTGGAATAACTTCTGGCATTTTTCAGCCAACTCGTCTTTTACAATCTCCCCGACATTTTCCGCGCTTGCTGTGGCAACATCCATGCTGAAACACAATGAAAAATGACCAAATACTACTAAACGCAGAACCGCTCTGGTCTCGGACAGACACAGACACAGACACAGACAGCACGCCGAAGTCCTCACAACAGTGGCACCGTTTCGCGCGAAAAACGAGACCCCGTGACGTTTGGCGCGCCGCTGTAGACCAATCGGCAACGGTATAGGAATATTTCAGAGCTGGGAGCCAATCAGAGGTGGAAACCTACAATGACGTCACATATCTCCTCCCCGAGGGAGGCTTCCTGTTCATTGATCTGTTCCTGAAAACTAATAAAGTTTAGAGCAAAATGATAAAAACACGTAATAAATAATATCATAATTTCACGATAATCACCAAAAAGTTTGACTGTTATCATTCATGTCTTATCATGTCTTCACAGCTTGAACTCCAGGGCAGAAAACTGTTATTAAAACAGCAATAAGAGGGTTTTGTTTGGGTGTTTGTGATCAGCAGTAATTAGATCTACATGCTATTATTAACTCATAGATATCTATGATATAAATATATACATAGTTATCTATGATATAAATATATACATAGTTATCTATTATATAAATATATACATAGTTATCTATTATATAAATATATACATAGTTATCTATGATATAAATATATACATAGTTATCTATTATATAAATATATACATAGTTATCTATTATATAAACATACATGAATACGTGTATATGTCTGTGACAGTAACAGCATCAGCTCTCAGTGTGTAGTTCTTCACTGTGACTGCTGGAGGGCAGTGAACACTCACAAGTCTTCACCAGCAGCATCAACGTTTGATTTCAAGTCTGTTAACATGTGCACTGATTTAGACTCACAGGTGGTGCAGAAATACGATATCCATCAAGATCTTAGGCAGAGTTGGTGAATGGGAACCATGACCGCCTATCTTACAACGGCACTGTGTACAAAGCGTCTTTCTGTGTGCATTCATGATCTTTATTAAGAACCTTCAAACTATCCAGCCCACTGTGTCTGTTGTAATCATAGCATGAATGTCTTCTCTCATATATCAATGTGCTCACCATAATGCACGTAAAACTGTGTAAGGACACTGAGTATTTTGCCATATTTTGAGAACACATAAAACACATGAAGAAGTGGACTATGCTGCTGAAAGATTTGATAGATTTTTTTTTTTTAATTTCAAACATTAAAAGCAAATAAATAAATAAATATGTGGTTATGTTATGTTAATTCGAGTAAGAATAAGTGTTTATTTAATCTCACCCCTTCTCTTAAAGGTTAATAAAGCTTCCAATTTCATTACAATTCATACATTTATGCACACACACACACACACACACACACACACACGTACAGCGTCAAAAAAAAGTATGTAAATCTTTCATGGTTTTCTGCATTAATTTGTCATAAAATCTAATCTGATCTTTATCTAGGTCTTAAATAATAAAACTTTCTTTGCTCTGGTGGCTCTGTCATATTCATTGGACGTCTCATGTGTTTCTCTCTTAAAGTTGTTTCATAGCATCTCTATTCGGTTGAAGTCTGGGCTCTGACTTGGCCACTCCAAAAGGAGGATTTTGTTCTCTGAAGCCATCTCTTTTCCGTTTTGTGTCATTGTCCTGTAGCATCACTCAACTTCTGCACAGTTTCAGCTGACGTACAGACATTCTCACATTATCCTGAAGTATTCTTTGATACACTTGGGAATTCATCTTCCCCTCAATCACTGCAAGCTGGCCAGACCCTGATGCAGCAAAGCAGGATGTTTTCTCCACCATGATGATATTCAGTGACCTTTTTACGCCAGATGTAGGGCTGTCTGTTCTTTTGATACAGTTCAATATAGTTTCATCATTCCACAAAACTTTTGCCAATACTGCTGTGGAATGTCAACGTGCTCTTTGGGAAAGTTTAGATGTGCAGCAGTGTTCTTTTTAGTAAGCATCCATCTATCCAGCCTTTTTCTCGGGACTCACTCCTGCAATTCAGAATCCAAGTCGGTCACAGCAGCAGTTAGTGAACGATGAGCCACCTTTTAACATTGTGCATTATTACTGAAGAGACCCAAACTATGAAAAGACATGCATTCAATTATATCATAAAATCGAAAATGCTTATTTTATTTATATTTCTTATATTTATATTTCTTATATTTTTCTTATATTCTTCAAAGTAGCCACCTTTAGCTCTGATGACAGCTTTGTAAACTCTTGCTCTCAGTCAGCCTCATAAGGTAGTCACCTGGAACAGTCTTCCAGTTCCCAGAGCTGTTGAGTACTTGTTGGCTGCTTTTCTGCACCCTCCAGCCCAAACTCAAACTCAAAAATGTGTGTTTGGGGTCATTGTCCTGTTGGAAAACAAATGATTGTCCCTCTAAATGCAGACCAGATGGGATGCCATGTTGCCGCAAAATGCTGTGGTAGTTGTGCTGGTTAATTGTTACCAGAGTTTTAACTAACCAGTAGTGTCACCATAGTGAAGCCTCGTCAAGTTCATAGATCAGTGCCTTGCTCAAGGACGATGGCAGGAGGATTTCTAACATTTATGTCTGTTAAAAAAAACGAAGAAATCTGAAGCACCAGGAGAACAGGCAGATACTGAGGTTGCCTCTAGACGTCACACAAAACAAATCCCGGGACCCTGTGCAAGGCCAAACACTGATTCCCGCTGTATTATTCCATTAATTTCTGTTCCCACATCATTCTCACGTCTCCACCTGCTGAGGTCAATACAAACGCTCCCAGCGGCCTATTGGTTTCACCTGTCACATTGTATTAATCCACCAGGAACAAAGCAGGAAGTTATTGCAGGCCATTTGGATGCAGCCCAGTCTCTATTTTCCTCTTTATTTCTCCTTTTGTCTTGACCCCTGGTTTTCCCACAATTGTTCAGAAGCAGGAAACTCACGCTGTCTGAATATGAGGAGGGAACTCAACCATCTGTTGGAAAATGCATACACACAAACTCCTCCCAGTCATTCATAAAACAAGAGTATAAACAATTAAGTCTTAATTATATAATATTTAAAGTACAAGTATTAGCAGCATTAGAGCAACTTAAAATGTATTCCAACACAGTTCTACCACAGGTTGTACAATTACTGCTACTAATATAGAAATACTACATATAGACCTACATACAGCTGAGCAGGTATTGAAATCCAACTCTCTCTTATGCATTGTGTTGTCATTGTGCAGCAGACACCAAACAACCTTGTGCGCTGAGATGAAAACTTTGATGGTGTTAGGTTTGTGGTAACAGGTGAAAAACATGACGACAGGAACAGACAGTTGTGTCGTGCAGCAGGATACGAACATTTTTATTTTTTTAAAAGTCATTTCCTGGTTTATTTTTTATTCAGACGATGACATGTTTTCATTGTTTTGGTGGGGTATTCACTCCGCACAGCGCAAGTTGTAATGAAATAGTGACTGGGATACAATGTTATAAAGTTTAAATGTTTATTATCAAGGACTTTTGCGTCCAGGCTCAATTAAGACGTCAGGACCAGAGCATCATTTATTGGACCACACAATCATCCGAAAGTACTTAAATTAACTTTTTAATTGCAGCAAACCAAAGTAAAAAAAGACCTAAAAACAATCCATAACTGAAGTGATAGTACTACGGTATGACCACAGAGGATACCGTGTGCAAAAGCACTGCATTTAAACATCATTGACCTTATTATTATTCAAATTGTAATTAAAATCCCAAACCAAAACAATAAATGCATATTGCAGCATAAATACCTACTACTTCTGCCTTATACTTGCTCTTGCTGCACAAACATGTTACAGAGTAATGTAAAAAAAAGCTAAAGAGTTCTGTTCTTTTATGAAAGCCAGATGCTGGCTAACATCCTGATTTTCCTTTTATTCCCTCATACATGTTATTTAATAACTCACTGATACATTCAAGCTCCCAGGGATATCACAGAGTGCCAGGGGGTGGTGGACAGTTTTGTTGTGGACTGCTGTGGACTCAACCATCTTCAACTCAACATTGGTAAAATCAAAGGAGCTGGTGATGGACTTTAGGAAATCTGGAAGTCCTGTCACTCGTCTCTCTATACAGGGGGAGGAGGTGGAGGTCATGTCTGAATACAAACTGTGGGGATGTTATTCTGTATTTGTGTTGGAGTGGATCCTTTCTGGTTTTGGTTCCTTTTCTTCCTGCCTGAGTTAAGAGTAACTGTAACAAAGCAAAACAATTTCCCTCTGGGTTTAATAAAGTTTTTTGAATTGAATTGAATTGATTTGGGATGCACATGGCATCTTTTGACAGTCTCCAACTGCATCAGAGACTTTATTTGTATTTCTATCAGAAGAACACATTTTCATTAATTGGGGGAAAAGGAACATCCTGATAAACCACATGCCTCCATCACAAAAGCTGACACCACCCTCATTTTTAACACTTTGCTTTGTGTTTACACGTCAGCATTATACCTGGTTAGACTGTCCTTCGGTGTCTCCTTCACGTTCTCAACTTGATTTACTTCACTGCAGCTCTGCTCTGTGTTGCCTGAGTTCAGAACCGCTCGGGTGTCTGATTGTTTAAGCTGCTTGTTTTTCCTAAAATGAGCAGCAGGAAGTCTTTCCTGTTTTGAATACACTATGAATAGAAGTGAATTGTGTGTCTGTGTGTGAATGTGTGAATGAGAGAGAGAGAGAGAGAGAGACAGAGTGGGCAAGCGAGCAAGACGGTCAAACCTAAGTACCAGGTACATTGATTTTAACCTATCACTCTATACCATTACATATCAAACCACTGAAGCACTCCTACAGTCAACCCCTCACTGAAGTACCGACTTACTGTATTATTCCATCTCACCTCTCTCACAACTCTCCTCTTCATCATCCTCCTCTCTCCTCCAGGAAATGGGACACAGTAAACTTCCAGCTTCTGTTTCTGTCACTTCCAAGTGGAAGTAGGCATGTGGGAAGCACTTGTGTGAGCATTATGTGCGTTATGGTACTGGACCTCCTGACCCCTTTGTGCTCCCTTCTCTCTCACGAAGAAGACGCAAACTGTTTATATCATCAACATAAATCTGACCTGCACACCCACAACACTGCACAACACAAACACATCCTCACGGTCGCTGTCACGAGCAACACACGTGCATGAACTCACACGCGTGAGTCAGACAGCACCTGGTCATCACACGTCTCGAATTTTACTGCGTCCGTGCTCTGGAACAGTGGATTCAGATGGTTCACTGTTCGAATCTGTGTTGGGAATCACCAGATCTCCTCCACAGCCACACTACACATACACTCAAACTGTAAGACTGCCAGAACTGATTTGGACAGTGATGACAATTAAACCGTGTGTGAGTCTAAATTCAGGCTCCTCTGGCTTCTAATAGCACCTTTCCTGCCGTTTGAAGTTGAAATTCTTCCATTTCCCATCTAATCAGCTTGGGTGATTAAACAAACTTATGTGGGTTTTATTGATATCTCTCTGAGACCCAATCTTGGTGAGGGTTAAGGGATTAACGTGCCAGGAAATCACAGTGTTTCACTCAGGAAGCAAAACATTTATTTTAATAATAAAGGCCACTTTCACAGAAATGGTGTTTGCTTGTTTTATTTCAAACATGTACAAAAAACACACACACACACACACACACATGTTGCACTATTGCACTGTTGCTTAAAACAATATTTACATGAGAAAATCCTACAGTGAGGTAGAAGACAAGTCATGGACCAGCAGACTGCTCCTTCCCTTCTCAGTCACTTTGTCCTCAAAGACACAAATACACAGTATATACACATGTACACATAAATACAGCACAAGAAAACACTAGCTGGAATGTAAACTGGAGGATTCAGACTCCGTAGTCGTGGAGGCCCCTGCGCCACGTCTTCGTGGTATAACCTTCAAACTGGATGCTCGACTCAGAGTGAGAGCTCTGCGGGCTGAACTCTTAAAACCGGCCCCCAGGAAGGCGTAGAGCAGCGGGTTCAGGCAGCAGTGTGCGAACGCCATGGGCTCAGCCACTGCCAGCCACACGCTGAGAACAGCCTCCAGTCTGCAGCTGCTGGGCAGGACATCCAGGCGCAGCAGAGCATCCACGGAGATGCCCGCTCCGTAAGGCAGCCAGCACACGAAGAAGCAGAGCACCAAGGCGATGGTGGTCCTGACTGCTCGTCGTTTCTGCCTCTGGCCCCCCAGCGGGCCCCGGGTCAGCCTGGTCACAATGACGCAGTAACACACCAGCAGGACGAGGCCGGGTATCACCAGACCCACCAAGACCAGCTGGAGGTGGAAGACTGCAACCCAGAGAGGAGCGCTGTGCTCTGGGTAGAAGCGTTGGCACAAAGTGGTCCCCTCTCCTCCTTCCTGGGTCCTGGCGAATACCAAGTCAGGAACTGCCAGCAGGCCTGCAGGCAACCAAGCACCTGATGAGGGAAGATTCAAAAAAACACAGACAGTGAGGGAGCTGCGGTGGAAGAAAAGAAGAGAAGAGAAGAGAAGAGAAGAGAAGAGAAGAGAAGAGAAGAGAAGAGAAGAGAAGAGAAGAGAAGAGAAGAGAAGAGAAGAGAAGAGAAGAGAAGAGAAGAGAAGAGAAGAGGACACACTCACCTACATACACCAGTCTATGTGCCAGCAGCTGCCTCAGCCCGCCGGTGTTGGTGTCTGTGGCTCGGACCACTGCCAGGTAGCGGTCCAGGCTGATGAACGCCAGGATGAGCACGCTGCCGTACAGGTTGACCGTGTAGATCACATGCACACTGATGCAGGTGGCCGCCCCGAAGCGCCAGTCAGCCAAAGCTGCCTCCACGGCCCAGAACGGCAGCGCCAGAACAAAGAGGAGGTCAGCAGCTGAGAGATGGAGGCGATACCGGTCTGTGAGGCTGCACTTTGACCTGTAGGTAAATACGAGAGCACATATCCAATCATTTATTTATGTTCTTTTCCAACTTCACAAGATCAGAAATGCCAACATCGACCTTGCAGCCTTCCCCTCACCTGCGCTGGCAGCCCAGCACTATGACGACGAGCCCGTTTCCAGTGATGCCCAGGATGAAGATGAGCGCGTAGACCACAGGCAGGAAGATCTGCTGGAGCTCGCTGGTCATCACGTGCTCCACCTCACAGGGCTCCTCCAGATCTGCACCAACCTCCCCAGAACCGGAACCTGAACCCGTGTCATTGAAGTCGTAGTCATTGAAGAGGATATGCTGGAGAGAGAGGATGGAAGGCGATGAGTAAGGAACAGGAAAAAATAAAAAAGCAAAATGCATCCAAAACACAGACTCCTTACCTCATAGTACGACATGTCGAGACAGTCCCTCTCCTTTCTCAGCGGAGTGAAGTCAAGCTCTCTGACTTGAGGGCTTATATAGCCGCGTTCATGCTCCTCCCCTGCACACTCCGACACATCTGTGTTCCTGCTGAAACATTTTTCCTGTTTTCGAGGTGTCGGGTGCTGATAGTGGTTCTATCACAGGATACTGGGTTGTATGTGTGCGCTGCTTGAATTGTTTTGGCCCTGAGACCTCTTGGCTCATGATAACCAGGACCTATTGGCAGTAGTAGAGAAATCAGATGAGAATCAAGCAATGCATAATCTTTGTGTGTGTGTGTGTGTGTGTGGGGTTGTGTCATTGATTTAAATGTCATTTTCATTATTAAATTAGAGTCTCATCATTGCCTTTGTCGGATATAATAAAACTACATATCTCAAGCCCAAGCTGGTTTGCAGACACATTTCCTGCTCTCTTCCTGACACTAACAGTTCTGACTGTAAGTCCCCATCCTCTCATCCCCCCTGCACTAATCCCCTATATAAACAGAAACACCCGGCAAAAATAGTGTCAAATCTTGAAGAGCTCAGTTCCTTATCTCTTTCTCGGTTTTCCCACCCCTTCCTCCACATCCACTGTTATCAGCACAAAAATCTCAGAAATAACATTGCTGAGCAAAGCGAATATGATACACTGTTTCTGTTTGGACTGTTGTGTTCCTGTGTTATCCTCCGTAAGATGATCCAGATAACTTGCTCGCACTGATTTCTCTCAGCTGACACTGTGACATTTAACAGGTTCACATATTGTCATTAATTTAAGGCTGCATTTCATCTACATGTTGCAGGTGCAGGGTCTGGTTGTTGTGTCCACTGACTCATTGTGACACCATACGGCTGTTTATTCATGACACCTGTGCTTTTCCTGCAGTGACAACAAAATGACTAACGTCGGCCTGAGCGACTGCAGTGATGACTCCTCATGTGTCATTACTTGCATCAGCTGTACAAAGCATTCACTGCACTCCCTCAGCAGATACTTGTAGTGTATGTGCTACATCTGGTGTTGAGAATGAGAACTACTGGCAGCCAAAAAATACACTACTTTATAGATTTGGACCAAATGATGACTCTTCTATGAAAATAACTAGCACCACCATGTGGACTATCAACTTGCAGGATCCACTTCTTGTTGTGAGGTGATGTTGGACATACATCCACCAACCAAAACTCATGAACTCTTCAGATAAACAAACATTTTCAGATGTGCAAATCCTTTATTTGCACATCTGTTTATTTATTTATTATACTCAGGTCAGGTCTAAGTCCAAAATCATGGACCAAATAAGGACTGTTTAAAACAAAGTTTCTTTATTCCGATCATAAATCATACATACAAGAGGATAATACTTTGAAATCTACTTTATTTTTTTTTAAAATAAGGATTTCACAAATCTAAGGATGGATTTGAAGCAGTGATTAAGTTTTAACTAGGATGTCTGACTCTTTTCACACGTGGATCAAAAATGCTACTTTCCCCTTGCACTGCTGAAAGAGCATCTAACTTCAGCTCCTCAGAAAAATGCAAAAGACAAACTTTACTTGCGGTGTGAATGGGATCAAGCTCCACTCCGTCTGCATTAAAACATCTATTAACAGCACCATCTGGAGGAGTCTTTTAGTTCAGCTTCTGTCATCTCGTAGTTCATTCTACAACGGTAGTAGTTTTAGCCAACCTGCTCCTCCATTACTTCTCCAGATGACATCATTGGTTATCTCTTATTTACAATTAGGAACAAATGCCTGCACACGCAAACAGACTCATTCTTTTTTTTCATTGCATTCAAAATTGCAAATCTTTATGGGGCACTGAAAATCTCACAGTTATTCTAAACTGGTCCCCGAATGTACACTAACCCTTAACAGAAGGAGAAGAGAACAGGTCTTTCCAAGATGTGTACACGAGTGCTCATGTACTGTACATGCTACTAAAATGTCAACCATGTCAACACACGGCACTAATGTGAAAAAAAAAGTAACACACATTTATTCACAGTTGTGCATCTGCATGAAAATTGAGAAAAAATAAATAGCATGTTGAACTGCAACAGTACTTAAAGTACAACAATTATGTACAAACTGGGAGAGTTCTGTTACAACAGAAGATAGAAAGCTACACGGGCACTTGAAAACTTAACGATGTAGCTGTTAAAATGAAAAACAGTAAAAATAAAATAATTGTTGAAACATCTGTCTAACGTGTTTCTCTGACAATCATGCTGCTGTTGCTGCGCAGCTGAGCAAGCAAGTCTCTGAAGCCCTTCTTGCTTTTTGGGGACACCTGCTTGGCTGGGAGCTCTCTTGACCTAGTGGTTTCCAGGGTGACAGAGCAGGGGTTCACCTCAACAGCCACATCGCTGCATGTTTGGTTGCTGATTTCTACATCACTACAGTCCTCAAAGCCACTGGCACTACTGTGAGCGCTGGTTGGATGACGACTGTTGTCAGCGGCAGAGCTGATGTGTTGGTCATGAGTGTTTCTGTGGAGACGCTGCTGCTTAGCAACACGAGAACCCTGATAATCATCCCTTGTCCTCTTCCTCCTCTTGTTCTTCTTCCTTTCCTGTCTTACCGGCACATTGACACAGCGCCTGAGGTTCCTGACGTGAAAAAAACACACTACAATATAAGTTTGCTGAGGACGCGTTCACTGTAGGAAATGTGAGTTGTCATTACACATATCACCTCTGAAGGAAAATGTGTGGCCTCGAGCAGGCTGATGGCTGTCCCACATACTGCTCATGTTGCTGCAGAGCTTTTGTGCCCGTCAGTCTCTTCTTGACCAGATTTAAATGGATCAACAGATTCCTGACAAAACAGAGAAGTGTGAATCTAATTAGCAGCTTATTATTTACTTTATTTTGAAGACAATATTGACTCAAACAACTCGACCTACCCTCTTGCATAAAACACCTTTTTTGGCCTCCACGTTTTGATCAGAACCCACTGGTCACAAGTCAGGGACTGAGGATCTGAAGGATGAACCAGAAACACAGGTTACTGTGTGACAAGTTTTCATAACATATATAAATCAACAAGCTAGCAATTGTTTATACTGTATTCACATTTTGGTGAAACTAAATGAATATAAGTGGAATGTCCATCACCCAGTGCACCTGTGTGTATCAGATGAGTAGAGGCACTGGTAACCTAGTAAATTACAGTAACTGATCCACTATTTTATTTCAATTGCAACCAATTAATGTGAAACAAGTTTAAATTTTTTGTGTAATTACCTGGACATTTGTGCACTATTATGACAATATTTCATCCACTTACTGTGAAAACAACAACAAAAAAATCACAAATATAAATGTTCAGTTTTATTGTATCCTGTTACTAGTAACTTTGTAAAATCATATTTTCAATTGAAGAAAAATTATGACTAACTATTAGTACATTTGCTTGTTTTGCACAGTAAGTGTAGCAGCATCTGGTGGCTTGTAAAAATGAAAGCAACTCTTGTGGAGTAGTAAAATAATTTTAAATATTTTGTCCAAAATGCCTTGATATAATATATTTTTGGTGCTGCTAAATGTTAATGTTCTTTATTGCTGTGCTTTTTTTTAACCTCACACAAGTTGAATTAAATTGAAAATTAAACAAAAAATGATTGCATACAGTATTAATTATTACAATGATTATTTTTTATTTGTGTCATAATCATCACTTTACTGCCGATGTTCAGTGTTTTTCAAGATGAATTTAATTTCCCCACACAGATGTAACATTTTCATCTCAAACAGGTCACTCACCATGGTCTAAGGGTTTGTTCTTTAACGGTGCTTTCATCCTCCTTGCCTTCTGATAGAGCTTCTGACAGGCAGAGCACCGGTCCTGTGTTGGCCTGGCGTGATATGAGAGGGAGGGACCGGAAGTAACACTGCTGGTGACAGAGCACCAGTCTTCATCTGACTCGTCCACTCCTCTATCAGCCACCTCTACAGACGTTTCCTTGTCCTCCTTGGCCAAACGCTCTGCTCCATGTGTGCTGTTGATGATGTCGATGACGTCACGTTTGCGTTGATCTGCATTAACCATGCCATCACCAGATCTGCTCTTCCTGCTCTTCCCTGTTGTCTGTCTCCTACCCCTCGGCCTGCGCTGGATAACTTCTTCATCTGAGCTGGGATTTCTCTCTGGGCTCTTCTTTGAGGCCTTTGATAGTCTGGAGGAGCGTCTGGGATACATGGGACTGTCCCACTTCAGACAATACTCCAGTGACCTGTGACAAACCAGTAAATTACTTAGTAGTATGTGGTCGCTAAAGTGCAGAGCTTACCCTCACTTTCAGTGAGATCACAGGAAACTTCTTAGAAGATTTATGTGGTCTTACCTGTGATATTCTACTTTTATATACAAAGAGTGGATGTAAGACTTCAAGCCATCGGCCTCACACCTGCAAAAAGTCAACAAACAACCTTAATGACAGATAATTAAACCCATTTAAAGTTTAAAAAATACAGCAAAGTATCACAAATGTGACCTATGTCACTCCTGAGAGGCTGAATAATGCACTGTCTCTGGCTAGATCACTGCAGACACTGAGCTCAACTACACCTGGAGGAAGGTGATTTGTTAGCACGAACTACATGTTGAAGCTAAATAGCATTTTTTGCTTTGAGCCTCAGGAAACAAGCAGCGCTGTGGTGAAACACTACGAGTCCTCCAGGTCTGTTGTGTGTCCAAACAACCGTTTTTCTAGCATCTCATCGTCACTCAGCACTGAACACAGAATACCGCGACCTTAAGACTTACTTCTCCTCCGCTGGTTCACGGTTTTTCATGGTCTAACAGTTCCCTCGCCAGCTAACAGTTAGCTGAAGCTACAACAGCAGCTAAAGAATAAAAAAAGAAAAGCTCTCTTACTTTTCACATACTGCCTCGCGCCGACTCAGCTCGCGGACAGCCTGTGTTTTGATGAGCTCGAGGACCTGCTCGGAGATGCGCGCGCACCCAGTCAGCGGGTCAGGCCCGCTGTGGCGGTTCTTCTTCTTCTACTGCTTTGTAACAAGAATGGCCGCCACCGCCCCCTACTGGAAGGCCGTCGTTTGAACGAGCTGAATGAACCTTGTCATCAGCCGTGTGATGAGGTAGGTAGAGGTTTAACTTAGATTAGGTGAAAAGTTGCTCTATTAGGTTGAGATCAAGGGACTTTTAAGAAGAAGAATATTCAATTTCTTTGCCCTGAGAAGTCTTGGGTAGCCTTTGCTGTATGTTTTGGGGCATTATTGTATCGCTTCCTCACATCTTCCGTCCAGTGAGAATAAAGAAAATCTAAAGATGAATAAAATGAGATGTTTGTTGTAGTATTTAGTGTGAAGAAGGACAGTGTATAATTCGGATGTGAGGCAATGATCTGGATCGAACCGGCAAGTGAAATCAACATAATCAAGTGCTGTTGACCCAGTGAATTTGATATCAATGTATGGAATATTAATATTGCCACTGAGTAAAGTTACGTATTTTTTTGCAGCATAGCAACAAAACATGATTCTGAAGTAAGTCCAGTTTCAGTTTTAATCTTATATATTATTATGTAATTATCTATACATTATTAGATTGTTAATACTGGATAATATTGGCTCGTTAGCTTGAAAATTAGGTGAGTTCTCTCACACATGTATTATCAGGTTCTTGTGTGAAAACACATTGTACTTATCCCTCATTCCTAAAATAGGTTCAGTTACTCCAACTAATAATGTACTGCAGGGATTTCCATCTTCCTTAGACATGTGGTCTGTAGCCTCAAACCATTTGTTAAAACATGGTCAACAAAGGGTAGTTCTAATAGCACAATGACCTCAACACATCAACTGATAATTGTCCTGTAAAATTCAGAAATGATATGGGTCCAAAGAATGAGGTCAGCTGACTACCTGAATATACTGAATGACAATGCAATAATTCACCTGGCTCAATTTGTGAAAGACAAGACATTGTTCAGGAAGTATGACACATCATTTTCACACATGCATTGGCCACCACAGAGTCCAGACCTTAACCCCATTGAGAATCTTTGGGTTGTGCTGGAGAAGACTTTGCACAGTGGTCCGACTCTCCCATCATCAATACAAAATCTTGGTGAATAATTTTGAAAATGAAAAAGCTTATCGATATGATGCCACAGTGAATGCATGCTATAATCTCTAGGTCTTTCTGGTTTTGGAAAAATTCATAATTTATATTTTATTTCACTTTTTCCCAACTTAACCCCATTAATGTCACTACTTGAAATTAATATGGAAAGATTAATTACTTGAAACCCCAAATGTGGGTTTGTGTTTTTGCAGGATTTGGAGTCCTTAGTATCAGGGGAATAGGGGTTTGTGGTGTTCACACTGGACTCTGACTGGTGTCAGATATGCTAGAAGAGTCCCTCTGTCTTCCCAGAGGTGTGCAAACAGAAGGTACAGGCAGTGTTTACAGACCACAACTACATACAGAAACCTCTACCCTTTACACAAAATCAGTCCTACACAGGCTAAGTTGGACAGAAGTTAAATAAACAACTAATTCTTTGTCTGGAATCACATCAATATGCAGATTTCAACATGGAGCTCCACAGTACAATTCAAAATATCTATTGTTGTGAAAAAAATTTGTACGTAAAGACAAAAAAAGGACCAGAGAATTGAACTGATTGCTACAATGTAAAATTAAAATGACAAGAAAACCACTGTTGGTTAATGCTTGTAGCTGACTTGTCACTGAAGCGACATGATAGACTGGCATGGGTGCTATATTAGAAAAACTCATGTCTCAAGAAATATTTTTACTAGTGATTATTGACTTCCAAGTTTCCATTAGAAAAGACATGTCTCAGCGTACACCATATTCTTTGCACAGGATGCACCTCTGATTGGCTTTTTTTTTTATTTGGATAGTAATAAATTCAATTACACAGTAACTAAATCACTGACGGTCCCATATCAGCAACCTACAACTGCTGGCTGGAAGGACTTTGAACACACACAACTTTGCTAATTCACAGAGGAATTTCAACAACCCACAGGCAGCGAGAGGAGCCTGTAGGGAGGAGATAGTTTGTGCAAGCATTTAAAAGGGCTGTGTGCAAGGTGTTTCTCTACTTTATGTTCACCCTTACACTGCACTATAGCCGTGTTGGATTCAGTAAGCTGTAGACAGGGGAAAAGAGAACAATGGGGAAAGAAGCAGTGTTTGTGCTCCTGCTGCTAACCACGGAAATGTGGGTAAATGCTGCTGTAAATAAGACAAAGGCAGCAGAAACCTCCAAGCTAGAAAAAAAGGTGAAGACAGAAGACGCTGAAACCACTAAAACCAGTTCTCCAGCTTTCTTGGGTAAACTTTTGGTGGTGCCGATGGATGGGAGCCACTGGGTGGGTATAAAGGCTATAGCCCAAGAAATGGGTCGACGTGGACACAAGGTTACCGTGGTCATGCCAGAAATTAGCATGCGGATGGGTCCAGGGAAATACTATGACACTGTAACTCATCCTGTTCCTTACGACAAAGCCCATATTGATTCTATAATGTCCATGCATAAGACCAAAATGGAAAAATCTTCAGAGCCTTTCATGGAGAGGATGAAGACACAATTCTCACAAATCCAGAGAATTGTAAACTTTATCCACATAACTGCAGAGAGTCTACTGTTTAACACCAGTCTCATCTCACATCTGGCACAGCAGGTGAGTTAAATATAGAGCAATTGAATGCAACAGTCTTGCATGAACTAATTTGTAAGACTGTTGCATTACTCTCTGTACTAACTTTGGACTTTATTTAGAAAGCTTCTACCACCCTGCTTCTACTTTTCAGGCTGATGCTGTAGTGGATTCCTATAATATATCACTATAACGACATTATCAGATTGTTATTACAAATAATTGAGTGTGCTAGGGAGCATTTCAGTAGCTTATCAAGTTGCAGCCTGTTTTTCATTTTAGGGATCTAACAGGCGAGAAAAGACGTATACATTTCTGCTGCACAAACCTGCATTTATTTTTTGATAATTTCTCAAACAGTCCAAACTGCTTATCATTTAAATGTGGTACTGTTACACATCTCATTATCATCTGATGCATGACCCTGCTTTTAGAGCATGCCAAAAGCCAAATATGCCAAAAAGCACCCTTTATCACTGACAGCGACAATCTGATAATGTCATTATAGTGATTTATAGACACAGCATAGCATGCAATATAAGTCCATCATCAAGTTTATATATATTCTAAATAAATTTATGACTCCTCGCCTCTTCACTCTGCAGGGTTTTGATGCCGTCTTGACAGATCCAATGGTGCCTGTAGGCTCACTAGTAGCTCACAAACTAGGTGAGTTCTGCCACCCATAGATCATCTGGTTGCTTGTAGGTGCACATTTTCCAACATGTCCCTCCTAAATGACTTTCAGGTCTTCCCACTATTAATTTACTGCGAGGAATTCCATGTTCGCTGGACATGAAGGCTGCAGGCTGCCCCTCTCCACCCTCGTATGTGCCTCGCTTTTTCACAGGATACACAGATAAAATGAACTTCAAGGAAAGAGTTGTCAACACAGTGGTGAGCAACTGTGGTCAAATATACTTGTAGAGGGGCATACTTTAAGAATTTATTTTGGACTTTTCTGTACAAAATAAACTACCATGAAACCTAATGGGGTCACTGATTCTGGGCAGTGTAGCAGATTTCTAATTAAAATTCACTCAAAAGTCACATAACTGAAGTCAATCTCATATGTCAAGCACCAGCACTTTAAACAGTACATTTGTATATTGTCTTGTGATCTCTCTGACTCACAGGTAGCTTGGCTGGAGCCGCTGCTGTGTCGTCTGCTGTACTGGCACTTTGACCAAATAGCCTATCAGTTTTTGGGGGAGGAGGTCAGCGTAGCTCAAGTGCTGTCTGAATCTGACATCTGGCTGATGAGGTACAAAGGTTATAGACTGACATTTAAGAGAGTATACAAGAACCTAGTTTGTTCTATGAAGTAAAACTTAGACCCAAATAAACTATTATGCTACAAACGCAGGATCACGTGATGGTAATTTTAATTTAATGGTAACTGCTACCTAGATTGTTGTTGTGAACTTTCATGCTGCTGTTATTAAAACTAAGTTCAACATTCACATATTGTGATTCTGTGTTTTAACAGGTTTGACTTCACATTAGATTTCCCACGTCCTCTGATGCCTAATTTTGTACTCGTTGGTGGCATAAACTGCGACGTGAGGAATCCTTTGCCTGAGGTGGGGCTGCTGGGTATTTTCTACTTCCCCCTTTAATTAAAACACATTTTTGTACTGTAGGAATATGATGAAATTAATAGGGAAAGAGTAATTAATACAAACCCCTAATCTGGGTTTGTGTTTTTGCAGGATTTGGAGTCCTGGGTGTCAGGAGAGGAGGGGTTTGTGGTGTTCACGTTGGGCTCCCTGGTGTCAGATATGCCAGAAGAGAAAACAGCTGTCTTCCTAGAGGCCTTCAAACAGATTCCTCAGAAGGTACAGGAATGAAACCCACATATATGAAAATACATATTATTTCATACAACAGTGCATCAATTGAAACTTCATTAAACACTTTCTTGTTTCAATAGGTGATATGGAGATACACTGGACAGATTCCCGGCAATATTCCAGAAAATGTGAAGATCATGAAATGGGTCCCTCAGAACGACCTGCTTGGTCTGTGAAGGTGCCATATGTCAGTATACCAATACCAACGTGTGCCTTTTCAACTAACTGTGTGTTTGTGTATTAGCTCATCCTGGAGCTCGGGCTTTCGTCACTCACTCTGGCTCACATGGTGTCTTTGAGGGATTGTGTCATGCTGTTCCAATGGTGATGCTGCCACTTCAGGGAGATCAGCCTGACAATGCAAAGAGGTTGGCAAGTAGGGGTGCAGGAGTCATCTTGGATATTTATTCTATTACTACAGAAAGTCTCCTTTGGGGACTCAACGAGGTCATCAATAACACCAGGTGAGTGCTAATACAGTTGCTCACAATATGGTCGTCAGATCTGGGTTATTTAAATGTTGTATTCATAAACTCTTCTGATATGACTATGTGTGTCCAGGTATAAAGAGAGTATTCAGAAGCTTTCAGCCCTCCATAAAGACCGGCCAGTTGACCCGATCGACCTTTCAGTGTACTGGACAGAATTTGTGATGCGTCACAAAGGAGCAAAACATCTTAGATCTGCTGTCCATGAGCTTAACTGGTTCCAATACTTCTCTCTGGATGTTATAGCACTACTGGCCTCTGTAGTGCTGATTTATGTAGTGCTGACAGTAAAATGTTTGAAATTCTGTGTCCAGAAACTGAGAGGGAAGAGGAAGCAGGATTAAGCTATTGTAGAGTATCAATGACAATGTATGTGACCTTTTTGGAATTACCTGCATAAAATCATGATGCTCCCCCCACCACACTTCACCATTGGTGTGAAATATCCATGTTGCATGAGCAAAGCAATCACATCCACTGACAGTTTGTGTAACCCTAGACTGCTGAAAAGCTACATAATTTTTTATAAATTCAAGTTTTGATCATTCAGTATGATGATTCATGTAAAGCCACTTTTTGTTATAAATAATTCCTTGTATGCTTAGGACAGGAGGGAAAAGAGAAATAGGATAAAAACCCGAGCTGTCACACATGTCTGGGGGGACTGCAACACTGATTTAGGAAGATACTGTAGCCACAACCAAGGCCCTTCTAGCCTCAGCAGGTGGGGGCCATGAGTCAGGATGAGGATTGGAACCGGGGCCACTACTGACTGAAACCTCCTTGCAGCCCTGTCCTGCAGGCTAACAGGAGAGCCTGCTGCTCCCCCAAGGGAGGCCCAAGGGAGCACAACGTTCACCAACAGTTGTTTATGGTCTTTCTTTCTACCTTTGGCCCATTACCTTTGTTGACATGGTCATGGGAGAATTAGTCTCATAGTTGTTTCTAGCATCAGGGGTTAGGCTCGGGCTGTTGAGTAACTATGTTCTCCTTCACATGCTCATATTTTATGTTATATACATTATTGTCCTGTTAAATCTTTACGTGGTGCTAAGGTTCTCCGTTTCTTATCGTTGATAATAACTTGCAGTACAAAGTTTTGAATGTTACTTGCAGTGCTCCACCACATTTCACCATTGGTATGAAATATCTATGTTGCATGAGCACAGCAATCACATCCACTGACAGTTTGTGTAACCGTGAACAGCTGAATAGCTACATTCATTTTGATATTCTTAATTGTAGACCTTCTGAGGTGTCTTTCTTGTGAGACCAGGTTTAAATCAGCAAGTGTTTTCTGAGTCAAAGTAACTCTAACCAACACATCCCGTCTTGTTAATTGATTTGTCTCTAGGCTTGGTAAATCCTGACTTCAGTTAGATTTTATAGAAATCACAGCAGCCTGACTTATTTCACCTGAACTTTGAATGCGTGTTCAATAAATACATGGGAGATTATAATGGTTTGTTTTTATTGTATTTGTCTATCAGACTTTGATGAAGACCAGATCACATTTAATGACCTTTTAATGTAGAGAACAGACACTGTACTTAACAACTTTATCTATAGAACTGCACAGTCGAAGGAGATTCAAAGCTTATTACCATTAAAATAGCTAAGTAGGGAAGGCATGTGTTTTGATCATTCTGTATGATGATTCATGTAAAGCCACTTTTTGTTATGAATAATTCCTTGTATGCTTAGGACAGGAGGGAAAAGAGAAATAGGATAAAAACCCGAGCTGTCACACATGTCTGGGGAGACAGCAACAACTCTTATTTAGGAAGATACTGTAGCCACAACCAAGGCCTTGCTGGCCTCAGCAGGTGGGGGCCATGAGTCTGGATGAGGATTGGAACCGGGGCCACTACTGACTGAAACCTCCTTGCAGCCCTGTCCTGCAGGCTAAAAGGAGAACCTGCTGCTCCCCCACCTCCTCCCACTAATTGAAGCCAGTAACTAACTAACAATCGTACAGCCAGGTGTTATCTGAATATCTCATAACAAGTCAGTGCTGTTTGTTGGCTAATTTGACACTAGTTGATAAGCAGTAATCTAAGAGAGAAACTTGATGCAGGCCCAAGGGAGCACAACGTTCACAGACAGTTGTTTATGGTCTTTCTTTCTACCTTTGGCCCATTACCTTTGTTGACATGGTCATGGGAGAATTTGTCTCATAGTTGTTTCTAGCATCAGGGGTTAGGCTCGGGCTGTTGAGTAACTATGTTCTCCTTCACATGCTCATATTTTATGTTATATACATTATTGTCCTGTTGAATCTTTACGTGGTGCTAAGGTTCTCCGTTTCTTATCATTGATAATAACCTGCAGTACAAAGTTTTGAATGTTATTTGCAGATCTCCAGAGAACAGTTTTAAGTCATGGCTGCAGAGTACCTGAAAAGAATTAAATGTATTATACCAGCACATTAACATCAGTCATAGTAAATATTACCAATATTAAACCATAATGGCATGTCTGTTGACCTAGAACTGAACTAACTTTATTGTCAAAGAATACTAACAGTGCTGTACTGTATATTATATTCAAATAGACACTTTACAAGTTAATACTCTGATAGAGAAATACATCCTACCCAGCTCATTTTTCAGAAACTGCTATGGTAATTAAAATCATTGCGATAAACAGAGAAGATGGAACCGAAAGATATATCATTTCATACACATTGAAAACCTGTATGCATCAATAACACCAGGTGAGTGCTAATACAGTTGCTCACAATATGGTTGTCAGTTCTGGGTTATTTAAATGTTGTATTCATAAACTCTTCTGATCTGACTATGTGTGTCCAGGTATAAAGAGAGTATTCAGAAGCTTTCGGCCCTCCATAAAGACCGGCCAGTTGACCCGATCGAACTTTCAGTGTACTGGACAGAATTTGTGATGCGCCACAAAGGAGCAAAACATCTTAGATCTGCTGTCCATGAGCTCAGCTGGTTCCAATACTTCTCTCTGGATGTTATAGCACTACTGGCCTCTGTAGTGCTGGTTTATGTAGTGCTGACAGTAAAATGTTTGAAATTCTGTGTCCAGAAACTGAGAGGGAAGAGGAAGCAGGATTAAGCTATTGTAGAGTATCAATGACAATGTATGTGACCTTTTTGGAATTACCTGCATAAAATCATGATGCTCCCCCCACCACACTTCACCATTGGTGTGAAATATCCATGTTGCATGAGCAAAGCAATCACATCCACTGACAGTTTGTGTAACTGTAAACTGCTGAAAAGCTACATTAATTTTTATAAATTCAAGTTTTGATCATTCTGTATGATGATTGATGTAAAGCCACTTTTTGTTATGAATAATTCCTTGTATGCTTAGGACAGGAGGGAAAAGAGAAATAGGATAAAAACCCGAGTTGTCACACATGTCTGGGGAGACAGCAGCAACTCTTATTTAGGAAGATACTGTAGCCACAACCAAGGCCTTGCTGGCCTCAGCAGGTGGGGGCCATGAGTCTGGATGAGGATTGGAACCGGGGCCACTACTGACTGAAACCTCCTTGCAGCCCTGTCCTGCAGGCTAACAGGAGAGCCTGCTGCTCCCCCACCTCCTCCCACTAATTGAAGCCAGTAACTAACTAACAATCGTACAGACAGGTGTTATCTGAATATCTCATAACAAGTCAGTGCTGTTTGTTGGCTAATTTGACACTAGTTGATAAGCAGTAATCTAAGAGAGAAACTTGATGCAGGCCCAAGGGAGCACAACGTTCACAGACAGTTGTTTATGGTCTTTCTTTCTACCTTTGGCCCATTACCTTTGTTGACATGGTCATGGGAGAATTAGTCTCATAGTTGTTTCTAGCATCAGGGGTTAGGCTCGGGCTGTTGAGTAACAATGTTCTCCTTAACATGATCATATTTTATGTTATATACATTATTGTCCTGTTAAATCTTTACGTGGTGCTAAGGTTCTCTGTTTCTTATCATTGATAATAACCTGCAGTACAAAGTTTTGAATGTTATTTGCAGTGCTCCAGAGAACAGTTTTAAGTCATGGCTGCAGAGTACCTGAAAAGAATTAAATGTATTATACCAGCACATTAACATCAGTCATAGTAAATATTACCAATATTAAACCATAATGGCATGTCTGTTGACCTAGAACTGAACTAACTTTATTGTCAAAGAAATACTAACAGTGCTGTACTGTATATTACATTCAAACAGACACTTTACAATACTCTGATAGAGAAATACATCTTCCTCCCAGCTAATTTTTCAGAAACTGCTATGGTAATTAAAATCATTGTGATAAACATTTAAAACCTGTACGTATCTCTATAAGCTGCCATTTAAACGGATTGATTTGAACATGTAGTTCATGTGCAGAACGTGTTTAAACACTGTCTGTTAAAACACTGCCACCTCCTCCACTAAACCTTTCCCCAGTCCCAAAGGCATCAGCTGTGATTGGTTTTCTTTTTTGTATGAATAGCTAAAATTATGCAGTAACTAAATCAGGGACTGTCCCATATCAGCAACCTACTGCTGTTTGCTCTTAGGACTTTGAACATACCCACACTTAACACACCATTGCTAATTCAAAAAAAGGCATTTCAGCAACCGACAGACAGCGAGAACCATTTCTACCTTTATTTTGCCCTACAGTTTTGTCCGTGTTGGATACAGTGAAACAGAGAAACAGGGAGCAATGTGGAGAGAAGCAGTGTTTGTGTTCCTGATGCTGAACATGCTCACGCAGGTAAATGCTGCTGTAGATAAGACAAAACGATCTCCAGCAGAAAACTCCAGACCAGGAAAGAAGGTGAAGACAGAAGATGCTGAAACCACTAACAGCAATGCTGCAAATAACACCAGTTCTCCAGCTTTCCTGGGTAACCTGCTGGTGGTGCCGATGGATGGGAGCCACTGGGTGGGTATAAAGGCCGTAGCACAAGAAATGGGTCGACGTGGACACAAAGTTACTGTGGTCATGCCAGAAATTAGCATGCAGATGGGTCCAGGGAAATACTACGACACTGTGACATATCCTGTTCCCTACGACAAAGCCTGCATTGATTCTATAATGTCCACATATAAGAGTATAATGGAAAAATCTTCCGAGCCTTTTGTAGAGAGGATGAAGACACACTTCTCACAAATCCAGAAAATTAGAGACTTTCTCCACATGACTGCAGAGAGTCTTCTCTTCAACACCAGTCTCATCTCACATCTGGCACAGCAGGTGAGTAGTAGGAGGAGGAGCAGCTCGGAAATGAATTCAATTTAATACAAATGTCTTGCTGCTTGTTTTTAATTTCTGTGGCATTTGTTGAAATGATTTCTCCTACTCAGCTACAACCTTAACACCGTCTGTGGTTTTAATGTTCTAGTGGGCAGGGGTCAGCAAGGAAAATCTACAGGCTATGATTGACAGCTGTGCAGCACAGCTTGCTGTGTGTGGGGCTGTGGCCACAGACTGGTCATGCTTTAAAGGATGTGAAAAAGTCTATATAATAGACAATAGAGTCACCTCTATTTTTCCATTTACCTTTACAACTCCTCACCTCTTCACTCTGCAGGGTTTTGATGCCGTCTTGACAAACCCTTCGATGCCTGTAGGTTCACTATTAGCTCGGAAATTAGGTAAGTTCTGCCACACAGATCATCTGTTTGCTTGTAGGTGCACATTTTCCAACATGTCCCTCCTAAATGTCTTTCAGGTCTTCCCACTATTAATTTACTGCGGGGAATTCCATGTTCACTGGACATGAAGGCTGCAGGCTGCCCCTCTCCACCCTCGTATGTGCCTCGCTTTTTCACTGGATACACAGATAAAATGAACTTCAAGGAAAGAGTTGTCAACACAGTGGTGAGCAACTGTGGTCAAATATACTTGTAGAGGGGCATACTTAAAGAATTTATTTTGGACTTTTCTGTATAATGAACCAATAAACTACCATGAAACTTAATGGGGTCACTGATTCTGGGCAGTGTAGCAGATTTCTAATTAAAATTCACATAAGTCACATAACTGAGGTCAATCTCATATGTCAAGCACCAGCACTTTAAACAGTACATTTGTTTATTGTCATGTGATCTCTCTGACCCACAGGTAGCTTGGCTGGAGCCGCTGCTGTGTCGCCTGCTGTACTGGCACTTTGACCAAATAGCCTATCAGTTCCTGGGGGAGGAGGTCAGCGTAGCTCAAGTGCTGTCTGAATCTGACATCTGGCTGCTGGGGTACCTGTACAAAAGTTACACACAAATCAGCCTCAACATTAAGTCTACCTGGGTGTGTTAGTCTTGTGGTGTATAAGGGTCAGCAAAGAAAGGTTTAGAGCTGGCCTTGAGATACACAGTGCAGTACAGCTTGCTGTGTATGATGTTGTATGTGCATGACTGTGGTATGTTTGCATGCTAACCCGTCCACCATAACAGTAAAACCACCAGGTAAAGTAAATGTGGTGGTTTACCCTGATCTCAACTGGTTCCAGTACTTCTCTGTTGGCATGACTGGATTCTATAGTCTTGGTTTTTGTAGTACTAACATTAAATAGAACATGACATATAATGCAGTCTCACATTCATATATATATTTTGACCCTGTGTTTAAACAGGACCGACTTCACAGTGGAGTTTCCACGTCCTATCATGCCTAATGTTATATTCGTTGGTGGCATAAACTGCGACGTGAGAAATCCTTTAACTGAGGTGAGACTTCTTCTTCCTCACATCATAATACAGAAAAAGAATGCAACAGAGTAATAAATTCAAACCCCTGATCTGAGTTTTTGTTTTTGCAGGATTTGGAGTCCTGGGTGTCAGGAGAGGAGGGGTTTGTGGTGTTCACGTTGGGCTCTGTGGTTTCAGATATACCAGAAGAGAAAACAGCTGTCTTCCTAGAGGCTTTCAAACAGATTCCTCAGAAGGTACAGGAATGAAACCCACATATATGAAAATACATATTATTTCATACAACAGTGCATCAATTGAAACTTCATTAAACACTTTCTTGTTTCAATAGGTGATATGGAGATACACTGGACAGATTCCCGGCAATATCCCAGAAAATGTGAAGATCATGAAATGGGTCCCTCAGAACGACCTGCTTGGTCTGTGAAGGTGCCATATGTCAGTATACCAATACCAACGTGTGCCTTTTCAACTAACTGTGTGTTTGTGTATTAGCTCATCCTGGAGCTCGGGCTTTCGTCACTCATGCTGGTTTGCATGGCGTCTTTGAGGGATTGTGTCATGCTGTTCCAATGGTGATGCTGCCAATTAATGTAGACCAGCCTGACAATGCAAAGAGGTTGGCAAGCAGGGGTGCAGGAGTCATCTTGGATATTTATTCTATTACTACAGAAAGTCTCCTTTGGGGACTCAACGAGGTCATCAATAACACCAGGTGAGTGCTAATACAGTTGCTCACAATATGGTTGTCAGATCTGGGTTATTTAAATGTATTCATAAACTCTGACTATGTGTGTCCAGGTATAAAGAGAGTATTCAGAAGCTTTCAGCCCTCCATAAAGACCGGCCAGTTGACCCGATCGACCTTTCAGTGTACTGGACAGAATTTGTGATGCGTCACAAAGGAGCAAAACATCTTAGATCTGCTGTCCCTGAGCTCAACTGGTTCCAATACTTCTCTCTTGATGTTATAGCACTACTGGCCTCTGTAGTGCTGGTTTATGTAGTACTGACTGTAAAATGCTTGAAATTCTGTGTCCAGAAACTGAGAGGGAAGAGGAAGCAGGATTAATCTACTAGCTACTACTACATTTGCAACACTTCAATTAAATGCTGTTGCAAAGTCAGTCGAGTTGTGTAGTGTTCAAATGTGTGACATAGTGTAAAAAGAATAAGTAAAGCCATGTTGGGATCAAAAATACATTTAATAGACAGGAAATACAGATTATTATTAGATGGTTTGACAATGACGGCATTAGTGGCCACCCTTCTTTGGTGGGAACAGGGTGTACTCTACAGCCAGAGCAACAGTAAAAGCAGCAAAGCCCCACTTGAATCCTCTGAGCAGCACATCTGACAGAGTCACAGCACGGGCGAAGCCACCTGAGTATCTCCATGCCTCATTACTGGAAACAGAGAGAGAAGGTCAGTGAGCAGTGTTAAAAAAATCAAGCTGGATTCAAAGACGTCAGATAATCGTGCAGCGCAAATACTGACCGTGCCCATGGGTCCTTCAGGCCCCTGGCTGCCAGCCTCTTCTGTGTAAATTCTAGTGGTGTTCCCTCAGTCTTCCACTGCCGCCAGTCGGGCATGGACATCTTGCTGTGTCCGTGGTCACCTCCCATGCTTAAAACAGATACAGATTTAAGAAAGCGGACTTATATCTACATGTAGTTATAGCTTCAGGAAAGCATTACTGTGCTTACTGTTTTAAAACTTAAGGTACATCTGCCGGTGTTATTATAGTAACAAACAAGCCAAAATGTTGGTTTTAGTACAAACAAAGTATAAAATAAGGGGCACGCAATAATAAAAGCTCTTCAATCCAGTTTCTGTGATGTACAGTGAAAAAGATTTTAAAAATAAAGTTAACAAAATGCTTTATGTTCCCTGTTTTGTTCCAATTTCATTTTGTATAAAGCTGCTACCTACAGTACATATCACAGGTAAATATATTGTGGCAAATGATAATTACATGAGGGGCACAAAAAAAACAAGCTCAGTTCGCAGTTAAAATTATACCGACACAACTCCCAAACTAATTAAATGCAGGGATGGCAGCTATTTTTTACTATAAATGAATGTAAGTGTAAATGAGAAAAAAATTGAACTATTATTATACTGCGGCTATTAAATCTCAAGGTAAATTAACTAGTAGCTATTTTCTGAGAAAGATTTATCTTGCTTAGACGCCAGTTAGGGTATATGTATGCAATAAATAACCATTTGATTTTCACAGACGCATTTGTATGTTAAGTGCAGTACATAATAATCACCACTGTTGTATTATCAAGATATCGATATGAGAGCCTGCGATTATGCGCTTTACATAAATATGACCATGTAAAAGAGAAAAATACTAATTTATTAAACTCATTTATGACATGATGTGTTTTGTTTTCTCTATATTCTTATCTGTTTCTGTTCTCTTGAAAACATAGGTTCAAGCTGTCTTACTAGCATATTCTGACACAGTTGTAACGATGTTTTTAATCATTTCTGTGTTAATGAATGTGTACTATCCCTAAAAAAGACCCAAAGGATATAACACTAGACTGATCACAGACACATCCTTGGTGCAATCACACCGCTGTGTAACGAAGGCAGACAGTGTTTCCTCAACTAGCTTGACGTTAGCTAGCTGCGCTCTCCGCTACCTAATGTTATATAGCACTGCTGCTATTTGTTGACGTATTACCTCCACATTCGTCTGACTACAACTTTGTGTTAAGCAGGAGCTTTAAACTAATGAAATAACAGCATAAGATATATAAGAAATTCAAAGTTTCATTAGGAATCGTACCGTACCCGAACAGTTTGTTGTGACCTCTGCTTGTGGACTGAAAGCTTACGACAGCCAGACACAGTTTATGGTAGAACTACGGCAGAGGATTTGGGGCAAAATAACCACTTCATAAAGCGAAAATGGACACATCGAGAGCTCCAGAGTTCTCATATTAAATCCAAGAAAATAAAATTACTACTGCTAAGTGACCACTTTAATCTGACTGATGGGGCAGACTGACTGATTACAAGTTTGAAGACATCTGCAATGCTAATTACAGGACACACTATCATTTAAAATGTCTCTATGCTCACATTATTCTCAATCTTTTCTAGAGGTACCATCATTTTTGTCCATGCCAGTATCATTTCTTTTTTTAAGGTTTCTGTTGAACCATGATTCAAAAGGAATGTCTTATTTTCATGTAGTCGATTTTTTGTAAATTTGTATTTATTACCTTTGTCAGTTTCATATTATTTCAATGACAATTGTGGGATATTATTTCAATGACAATTTTGGGATTTTCTTTTTTTTTTTTAACAGAAGGGTACCAATAATTTAGTTCACGTCTGGATCCTTTAATTTTTTTTTTCTAGTTCATGCACAAAATTTTACTTAAAGTACTAATTTACTCCACTAAGAAAACTGTGTATTTAAAAAAAATGTTGAAATTAATATGTTTACTTGACATAAATGTTATACTCTAGTTCAAATAAAAATAAAAATAATGAAAAAAATGTGTTGTTATCAACAGACAATAGAACAAAAACTGCAGTTGATAAAGGAGGGGCTGATTTCATCCACCTTATGTAGTGACAGAGGGTTAATTCATTTAGGTTAATCCAAACCTGTAATAAGTACTAATTTTAACATCATTAGTTACTAATGTATTAAAATAAAAGTACAATATTTACCTCTGGTTTGTTTAGTGTAAAATGTCTGCACTGCTTAACAAAAACAGACAAATTAAAGCTTCTGTTGAGTCTTAGCTGTAAGCTGCTGATTTTTTCACAGCATAAGACATAAATCTGTGCAAATATTTCATATATAAGGCACTGCCATTGTCCTGCTGTGATATTTGTTGTTGTATTTCTAAGATCTATGTAACAATTGCATTAACCACTGTAGCTTTACTCAGCTAGAAACAGACATCCTGTATTTATTCATCAAACATGTCAGTTTATACACATTATTTTTCAGGAAACTAATCTTACACTCATGGCGCTATTAATTACATACAATTATGTACATCAATGACAACACAACCACCTTATAAGAAGGCCACCATGCAATATTAATGCGTCAATATGACAGTGCTTGCAGTGTCTTTATGGTTGTCCATCATCTTATTGGCCAAATGTGGATTTATGCATTAGACTCAGACTTTGTTACCAAACTGCATTAGAGTTTGCTTGGTGGGTTGAGGAGCTCTTTTAGAGCCTTCAGGTTCTCCCCCTCTGGAGCCTCGGGCCATGCACTGTGGTCTGGAGACAAACACAGACGAGAATGTAGCACATTACCTATCAAAAAAGAATAAAGTGTGGATTTGCAGCATGTGTGCGTTAGCATGGTATACGTACTGGGTATCTCCCACATGGAGTGGTACAGACTTTGTCCTGCATCCACCTTCAGGGTGGCTCCAGAGATGTAGGAGGCGGCAGGAGAGAGTAGGAAACACACAGTTGATGAGATCTGAACATGGAAACAGAGAACATGTCACTACTGTCTGACACAACAAAATCATAGATAAAAAGATTATCCACCAACTCTATCAATCTCATTTTCACACATCGATTGGCCATCACAGGGTCCAGACCTTAACCCCACTGAGAAACACAGCAAATGAGTGCCCTGACCAAAGCTAAAGGTGGTCCAACAAAATATTAGTGTGACTTCTTTTTTATTTGGATGGGCAGTGTATAACAAGGCAGCAGTCTACATTGCCTTTTGTCAGGTTATTCTAGGTGTCACTACATGGTTACACACCTCCTCTGGAACTCCTAGTCTCTTTGCGGGGCTAAATGGAACAGACATCTTAAAAAGATTTGGTCCAAGCTCCTTGTAATTCTCCATCGCAGTTTTGGAAAAGATGGTTCCCTGCGACCATAAACATGCACACACTTCAAATAACCACATAGTGAAAGAAATCCAATACGCTATTCTGCACTAACTCAAGACCTATGCATACAGGTGCTACAGCATTGACTCGGACTCCTGAATGGGCCCACTCGATGGCCAGGCTCTTTGTTAGGTTATCCACTGCGGCCCTTGCTGCTCCTGTGTGGCTGTCAAGGTGGAGGAGAACAGTGTTTCAGCATTAAAAAAAAAAGGAGTGGTTTTGTAAAGTTGGATGTGAAGTTGAAGGGGTTGGGACTCACGCCATGCCTGGAAAGCCTTTCCACATATCAGCGATTATGTTGACAATCACACCTCCGTGCTGTTTCATCCATGCAGTGTATGCTGTGTGGAGGGAACAGGGACGCTGTCACACTGAAAGCTTATACCCACCAAACGACCTTGTTTAACAGTTAACTGTTAAACTGTCTTACCTTCCTTGCAGCAGTAGAAGGTCCCAGTCAGGTTGGTGTCTATCACAGCCTTCCAGCCTTTAGAGGACACATTCTCTGCTGGGCTGCTGAACTGACCTCCTCCATTGTTCACTAGAAAGTCAATCCTGCCAAACTGCTTCAGCACTGATGATATTAGACCCTTCACCTGCCACACAGGAAGTTGAAACAACACTGTTAATATGGATCTTTCCTATGCTATCAGTGCCAAAATGCCAAAATCCCAGCCAGCAGAAATTGTGTGTGTGTGTGTGTGTGTGGGTGCACCTCATCCTCGTTGCGGATGTTGCATGGCAGAGGAGTGACACTTGCAGGGCTGGACGGAGGGATTTTTTGTCTCATCTCCTGAGCTGCTGCCTCCAGCCTCTCTGTCTTTCTACTGGAGATCACCACACTGCAGCCTGCAGACAAAGAAATGCTGATTGGTGCAATTTATGATTCTTATAAGAAGAAGAAAGAGAGCAGACTGTTAAACTATTACTGTAATGTCTCAGATTGCATGCTCCTAAGTGGTCTGTCATATGGAGAAAACAAAAAAGGTATGATTGTAAACTTGTGAGAGTTTTGTAAAACCCGCTTTTCTGTATTTATTCAGCAACAACAAACCTGGAATGAATGGTTTAAACCCATTAGACGTCTTCTTTTGTTCTGCCTCACACTGTAAATGATCCTGTCATACTCTACAAGATCATGTCGCGTTTTCTGCACTACATTTAAATAATATCACACATTTTAAGGCTTTGTCGGTCGTGTTTGCACAGTTCAACTCATCTGTGTCAAAGTTCACTTGCCGTCGCTCAGCTGTTCACTTCAAATCGTGTGCGCTCTGGACACAGATAAGTGACCCCACTGACTCTCACACATCGGATCACTCACCCAGCTCCACAAGCTCTGCAGAAATCGCTTTACCGATACCGGATCCCCCGCCAGTTACTATTGCAACTTTATGGTTGAACAAGCCTGGTCTGAAAACACTGGACGCCGCCATACTTGCTTCTAGAGCCGACGCCCCCTGCTGGACGCTTTGGTGACACAGTCTGCTGCTGCTGCCACCTTCAGGCAGCAAACTGACTGTAAACTCATTTTTCTCCACACATAGAAACTTCTAACTACAATGTACTTACTGTTTTATACAATAGACATTATATAAACAAATCATTCTGATATTTTTACAACGTTTTTTGGAACTTGGTTCTTTGAGTGTAATAGAAAGAGAATATAATCAAGTTTTAATAATAATTACAAACTTTATTGATCCCTTTAGGATTAAAATAGTTAAATCTCAGATTATTTAAGTTTTTTTTTCTGTAGGATACTGGACATTGTATCTAACTTGTAACAACTATGTTTTGCTGTAGTTTCATACAGTGTAATTGTTCTATGCATTTAAACACACGATTTGAAATGACTTTAACTTACGTTACTACACACAGTATTAACTGCTTGGTGCTGTTCTTTAGTAAAATGACATTATGTGGCACACTTATTGTGATGAATGGCTGTTGCAGGATATGCACAGGTATAATAAATGAACAATGGCTCAGTGACATGTAGGTGGTGTTAGAAGTGAGCCAGCATGTGCAGTGACAGAGCCCTGTATCTAACTGATTGATACCCTCACTGGCCACTTTGCTGCCATGAAGGTCTAACTTCAGTTTTTATTGAAAGTGTAAGATGATATTTATGTTTATCGAGGTCAAAAGTCGGATGTGTGGGGGTGTGTGTGTGTGTGTGTGGCCCAGCCAGGAGCTAAAACTAAACTAAACCCTTTTCAATTGAAACTCATTTAAGAGCTGCTGTACTCATTGTACTAAAAGCACAGGTTTTTATGTGGCCATTAAATATAAAACACACTACATAACACCTTTGGCAAAACGTTTGTAACTATTTTCTACTTTACCATCCTTTAAGTGAAATTGTTTTACCTTCTTTTAACAGTCAGACAACAGTATTACAGCAAAGGCTGGATCACATTTCATTAGTTAAATGAGCACTGCAGTTGTATGGAGTTAGGAAAATGCAGCCTAGAAGAACCCTTTCTTATGTTTTCTCTCTGTTACACTGCCCCGCCGTGCCCATGAAGGTAAAACTTTATAAGCAGCTTGAACTTCGGGGAAAATTGTCCCTCATGCAGGATGGGGAACATACCTTCTTAAAGATGTAAGATACATTTTCATTTTACTATTACAATATGGACCAAATGAACAAAGACACAAAGACAAGACTCCATTCCAGACCGTTTTATTTTTGGTTGTTGAGGCCATGTCCAGGTTGGATAAATTATAGAAAAAGTCCCAAAACAACCAGTGATCTTCCCACTGGTTTACTGGTCCTTCAACTCCTTCAGTCTCCTGATTGCAGACTTGACTGTGACAGCGGAAGTTGTGCTGCAATAGAAAGAAAAAAGATTCATCAGTCAGGTCACTTTATTAACTACACCAACTTAACACACCTAGATATTACCATTAATCTAGGTGTCTTTTTCTTTCCCAACAGAAGCTTTGGATTAGATTCTGGCAACATTGGAGGGGGGCTATAATATTGGCTTTAGGTGTTTTATGCCATCTTGGGAGTTTTCATATTATGCGTCTAGCTAGCTGTAAAGCCACTGTTGATTTACACTGAATTATTTATTCTCTTCATTGACACAACATTGGTGGCTTCTACATTGAACGTGATGAACATGTTTTCTTCTAGTATGTTGGCTAATTAAAAAAGAAAAACGTAAACTATCCAAGTACAGACCAAAATTAGTTTCCAATTTATACTAAGGAAAAACCACATCATGCCTCCCATTTTCAAAATCTAATCAGGGCCTCAGAGGTTACTATGTGCTTAACAAATGCACCAAAGAAAATAAGCAGGGTGAGAGAATTCTTGAATAGCAGGTTTCACACTAAAATCACTGACATTTAATTTAGACTTCTTGGATCACAAAGACTACAAGCTTGGAAAAGAACTTTCATCTTTTCATCAGTGTTTATACAAATCAATAAAATAACTGAGTGTGTATACATGGACTCAAGTAACTACGTTGTTGAGAGAAACCAGGTTTTTCGGATAATCGGTCAACACGTTTACATGTACTCAAGAAAGATAGTTACTGGAAATCGAGTAATGTGATTTCTCCTCTGCCCTTAGCTGATTTTGGAAGCATGGTCCACAAATTTTTCTTTTCTCTCTACTTTTTTAAATACGTGTTTTGGGGAGGTGACTGTTGTGAGAGAGAGAGAGACAGCGACAGAGTCATACCATTCCTATTTACAGCACAAACTATCTAAATTGTAAAATAATGTGTGAGAGAACCAATTGCAACTTAGTTACTTGATTGCATGTTAACGTCCCGACTGACTTGTTTGACTTTGGATTTACTTACAATTAAGGCAAACACCCTTTTGAAACCAAAATGATATAGTGATGTATATATATTGAGTAAAAGCAGGAGACGAAACCCTAAAACCATAAAGGTGAGTCGACAGTTATGTCTCAGTCCAGGTGACTGCTTATTACCAGATGAAGCTCGATGGCAGAATTAAAGCAAAGCAGAACAAACTTACTTGTAAGTCCAAGCACCTCCAGCCACTGTCTTCCTGCAGGAACCACAGTGCCAGATACCAACAGCCCTCCTCTTCATCTTGGTCTGCAAGTACAATTTGTAGCACATTAGTATAAGTTTCAAAGACAGTCTAGTCAATTTGCCAGTTGCAGAATTCAAACATTAAATTTGTGAATGCCTAATGCATGCACTACTTTATGCACAACATGACCATAAATTAGTCACAGGGCAGTCTTAGGTGACTCTTAGGGTTATTCTTACCTTGCCGCAGAAAGAGCAGGTGTATTTAGCATGCTGGGAGATTTCAATCTTCTTCACCATCTTCCTCAGCGACGCGCCATAACGCGTGCCATATTTACCAACGATCCCCACCTTCTTAGTGCGCTTGGCCTGTGGACGACATGAACACACAATAAGTCACAATGATATAAATATGCATCAATGACACATGCCCGTAAAACATTTGACATTCAGTGTTACATCTATGCAGAATTGATGCTACAGAAATGTCAGGAAGCTGTGTCCCTTCCTGACAGCTAAGATCCCCATTGTACAGAGCCAGTGAAGTTCTGGGGATAAAATAGGATAAAGTGTTAAGAGGAACACGCTGTTACACATTACTGTAACTACCAAGCACACATTTTTCACCGTCAAGTTGATTTAAAAATTCCACAGATCCCGGGTGATTCAATTTTGGGACCCATTGGTGCAACATGCTAAATTACACCAGTATCAGACTAGCCACCTAGCTAACAACTACTAATTCGACAAGCAGGTTTGGAGACAAGTTCTGCCGAGACACGCTGAACGATGTTTCAAATTACTTAAACCTGTGGGCCCTCTGAACAATAACCAGGTTTACAGTGTAATAGCCGAAAGTAAGCTAATATGCTTAGCCCGCCCGGTACTTGGGTTCAGGCTGTATAGCAATGATGGCCGCCATTTATGTTTCAACAGGACATGAAAACATCGTTTTTGCCATTGACATAAACTCAAGATCAACACAATTGTTATTCAGGTCTCACAAACAACATCACTGCAACCCATAAGAATGTGATTTTATATCAGTTGTAGCACATAAAACGTTAGATTGACATGGATTACAGAGGGAACACTCAGGGCTCACCATCGTTTCAGTGGAGACGCAAGTCCAAAGAGGGATTGCTTACCGCGCAGGCGCGATTTACCCAGTCGACGCGGAATTATGGGAGTTAGAGTTTTCGCAGACTTTAGAAATTACAATTACACACAAAAATAAATATATGCATCCCAGTGAATAATTGAGTCGTTAGCTTTATAGTTTATAATTGGTTATCTGACAATAACAGAAATTATTAATGTAAAGACATTTTTAAAGGACATGAATTGCCCGTAACTAAGGACGCTTCGCTAGCTACGCGCCTGCGTATTTCGTGCAGGACGTCCACATCCCCGCTGCTGCCGAGTTGAAATGTTTGTCCACTTAGCTCGTCAGAATGCGGCCTTTGTGGTTTGTAGAGAAATAGTGCGTTGAAAACATTATTTCTTGTCGAGTATTTCAGGTTATACGCTATGAAGCTAACACGGAAACTAGTTCTTGCTAAGGCTAAGGCCTCCGACTTGGAAAGCGTGAAGAAACTGAACTGCTGGTAAACGTCAGCCCATCACTAATGTTGTTGTTGTTGACTTGACGTGCTGATGTGTCTCGTATTTTCGTTAACGCTGTGTTTCATTTTTTCAGGGGATGCAGCCTCACGGATGTGAGTAATCAACAGCTAATATAGAAATAATATTTGTTCGAATATGTAACCCACTATTATCTCAAATCTACTTTTTTTCTACCTCTTTCCAGATTTCTATCTTCTCTCAAATGACCAACATTAAGGTCCTGACACTAAGGTTGGTATATGCTAATCTTTCCACTGGTCTCTCTCTCACACACACACACACACACACACACACATACAGTTGTGTCACTAGTTACAGAAAGACTTTCCTGTCACACTTGCAGTGACCAATTTGGGAGGTGGAATAAGAAGTTAGTGATGTTCTTCTCCCTGTCTCCTCATAGCGTCAACAACATCTCATCTCTTGCTCCTCTGGCTGGCTGTCTGTCTCTATGTGAGCTCTACCTGAGGAGAAACATGATCCCCTCCCTCTCTGAGCTGTCTCATTTGCGCCTGTTGACACGTCTCAGAGTGCTCTGGTTGGCTGAAAACCCCTGTTGTGGAACTGACCTGAGCCAGTATCGGCTCACTGTCCTACGATGCTTGCCTCGCCTCCAGAAGCTGGACAATCAGGGTGAGAGTGCAGTGTCTTTGCCAGACTCCTCAGTTGCAACAGAAGCATGTAAATGACATGACTGTGCTGGATTAATGTGCATTTCAGTGACTGAAATGATTAGAGTGGTAGGAACGGAGGATAGCAATGAAAGTTTACATCAAGGTGCTTCTAGTATCTGCTGTGGAGTCATAATTATAAGTGTGTGTTTATTTTCTGAGTGCAGTAGTGACAGAAGATGAGATTGCGCTAGCTCTCATGGAGGGTGAAGAGGTCATCACTCCGCCAGACGGTGTCCAAAGCCAGCTTTCCAACAATGGACTCCCAGATGCAGAGACAGAGAATGACCCGCTCAACTACAACATGGTGGAGACCAAGTAAGCCTTATAGAAAGAAACCATCATGCACAGAAATCCGAATCTACTTGGATGAAAAGCATCTTCTGACATAAATAAAACCTTTCTCCTTATTCTTCATTTTAGTAAAATCCGGCAGGAGTTAGGGATGAAGCCCCTGTCCAGAGACAAGTTCCCCTCCGTTTCTTCCCCATCAACCAGAGAAACCAGATCATTTCAGAGAAAGGTAATCTTTCATCTGAGATCATATTCTCCTAAAAAGCACTTTGAATGTTCTCATCACATAAGCCATTAACTGATAATTTTTTCTTTTCAGACACACGCGCTTGATGCAATTCTACTTCTGCTGAGGGATTTGGATGAAGAGGAGCTTCGCATTGTGTACACAACTACGCAGAACAGACTTCAGACTTACACACTGGACTCAGAAACACTGAAGGATTCACTGCAAACACAGAAAACTGCTGAAATCCAACACTGACACAGCATGCACTCAGATTGCAATATGCATGACACATCTAAACTAATGCACAGAGCCTTTTCATGTTCATTTTCATTTCACGTGGCGTCATGTTAAACTTGTTTTTTTTTTTTTGCTTTTATAGCAGCATGCCTTTGTAAGAACAAATCAAAGTTTTGCTACATGTAAAATATTTCTGTAATTAAAGAGAATAAATAACAATACATTAACTTTGATTTTAATTACACATATTTTTAGCTCAAAACATGGATACAGTGTGAATGTCACAGTGCTACAAAGAGGTATTTAGGATGTCAAAACATTCCATGGATATTTTGATTTAAGCTGTGCCTGTAAGATGGGCTGGTGTCTTCTGTTCATCACATTTATATCAATTACTAATTCAACCAGACTCTGCTGGGAAAGTCAGTTCTTAAGTTATGTTTAGCAGAAATCAAAAGCCATCTCTCCTCAATCACCCTCCTCGTTCTCCAGGAAATCCATCAACGTGCTCGCATCCACAGCAACAATAAGATACTCCACTCCATCTGCACCCTGGACAATCACAGAAATAAACATAAGCCTGAGGCATCAAAATCTGCAGAGCATTACTGAATAACTGTAAAATTAACCAGAGCTCCACCTTGCGTGTCCGAATCAGTTTGTGGTCTCTGAACTCAGTCAGCTGAGTCCTCAGCGTGAGGTCAGAGTTGACCAAGAACGCTTCTCGACAACGCTGGTAGAAATCTTGGAATGACAATCCTGCACACAGACACAGGACACAGTGCAATCTTATAGCAATACACTGACAAAGTAAGTGGAAATCTGTTTAGAAGTTCACACCATGTGTTCACACCTGTGTATGAAGGATTGTCTTTGTTTTCCAGCTGAAATTTCACCAGCAGTTTGAAAATTCCTCTGCAAAAAGAAAAACAAAACAACTGTCAAACAATTAATCTTCCATTTAACATTTTATCTAACTGTATGTGGTACCTTGCATTTGGTGTCAAGCTGCGGAGCACGTGCGTAAGGGAAGACAGAGCAAGAGCTCCAGTCTGCTGCACCAGGAGAGAATTTTCATATGATGTCTCCTCTGCGTAGTGCTGGAATGTCACACACTCCCACCACAACCAGTTAAACTGGCTCTGCTTAAACTGGTCCCAAACTGGAAACACAATTTTAATTCATCAACAACACCCAATAACTGTGTAAGAAAAGTGCTAGAAATAAAGATCTCCATTATTTATATTTCCAAATGATCTACACTGAAAAACAAACACACACCTATAGGAGCATTGATGTGGTCTAAAGAAGCCACCAAGTGCAGGTTGGGGAGTGATGCCAGCTGCCCCAGAGCACTCTGAGTCTTCTCTCCTCGCAGCATCGGTCCATCTATGTTATGGACGAGCAGGTACACGTGCAGATCTGGGCCTGCAAGGACAAACCTAATTGTGAAACACAGAATTTAAGCACAAGGTTTAACAAAGTGACAATTTACAGACACACTCACTGTCTTTAAGGGTCTGAGTGATGAACTGGATCTGGTCTGCGGGTGTTCGGAAACTTCCCTGGTGGTCTAAAACCTCACATGTCAGAGCATTTAAAATCTGAAATGAAAACATTGATATTTTAGAAAAACAATCCAGAAAACCACATCAATATAGTTGGGGCTTTTATTTTAAATTGGTAGGGGAATGACATTTTTTAAATTATGAAGTCTGCCTGTGCTGACCGATTTAAGAGTAATGGAAGGGAAAAATCCATTGATGACGAGGTGGATTTCTTCAGAAAGGTGAGACACACGGAAGTCCTCCAGCAGAGCTTTTTTGCTGCCTAAACCATAGACCAGCACACTGAAGCCCAACCTGCACACAAACACATAGACACCTAATGTTTGTATTTATAATGTAATGTTTATATTTTAACAGTCAAGTTACAAGAGCAAACCACACTCAACTGTAACTGTAACATCCACTTGCTGAAGTGCTTTCTGTGTTTGCCGTGGAGCTGTTGGATCTCTTTATAGTAGCACGATGGCTTCCCTTCTAAAAGCCGAACCAATGTCTCCTGAGAACACAATATAACAACAAACGTTACCTCCAAACGGTGGGAAAGAAATACATTTGAAATGTTTAAATCACTGGGTGTTCTGTACCGACCCTGTCAAGTTTAGGGGTGTGTAAGCGATCTAGGGTGCGGTCTGATGTCAAGATCTTTGAACTGCCATGAGCCTCGAAATACTCTTCCACCATACTGGGCTGGGTGAGGGGTTCAGAAGTGGTTTTGCTTTTCTTGGCAGGAGTTTTGTAGAGAGCTGCAGATGAAGCTTTACTAGGTGTTCTTGAAGTCTTCGAGTTCTCCTTGTCCTCTTTCTTCACTTTCTGCTCCTCCTGCATCCCATCATCATCGTCATCTTCCCCTGAGTCTGAGGGCGACAGCTCACTGTCGCTGTCTGACTGGAGGCTCGGAGCTGAATGTAAAACACAGCTTTAAATTACAGCTTAAGCCTAATTTTGCATATTTAACTACAGTAAGATGCTTTGTCAGTTCTCTAATTACATGTCAAACTCACTTGTCATTCTCTTCCTGAGCCTGTGTGGTGTTGTAGAGACAAACTGGACCTTTTTGTTCTGTCATGTATAAAGGAGAGTAAACGCAGTAGCATCACAACAAAATCCCAGCATTTCTACACAAACCACAATGTTGTCCACGAAGGTTGTTGGACCTGAAGTTAACATGAGAAGTCAAATAGTGTGGTCTCACCCTCTGTGGTGTCCTACTTTCACCTCTGTGGTCTAGATAGAGAGACAGAGAAAACAAAACAAGCTTAACCGATGGAAATGGACACAGGATGTGATGGCTACAAAAAGGTAGAGGTGGAGAGTTGTACTTACTGCGGCCTGTTCGGGTGGGAGTGGAGGGTTCAACATTGGGAGTTGTATTGAAAGTCACGCTTTTTCCAGGTGTCCGTGCCAACTCATTTGCTACATATAAACGACAAAACCGTATGTAATACATCTCAAAAACATTTGTTATTGAATATTATTCTACTAAGGAAAAAAAAAGCCTGTGAGTACTGGACGCTCTCACCAGTCTGAGCCATGCTGTGACCACGTTTGACTTTCTGAAAAGTGAAAATGGAGGATCCAGCCACCCTGGACAGATCCTCGTCATCCTCTGTGAAAGCAATAAAAAAAAAAAATACAGAACCACTTACAATACAAGACTACTTTTTATGTTTCACTGGTAACTAATGCTAATTCAGGCTGTACCAGGAAGAATTGGAGGCACTGTGTCAAATCTACCCTCATTGAATACTGGGTGGATCCAACCTGCACTGGTTTTAGCTAGGTGTGTGTTAGAAAGATAAGCTGAAATAAACAGTTATATATTCTATTTGAGAAGAATGAGGTTGAGAAGGCTGAAAATGAACCATCACAGCTGCCTCACTCACCTTCTGCACTGCCTGCCCCTAAAGCCTGGATGTAATTCTGCTCATCAAACACTTCATTTTCATCCACATCCTGTTCTCCATCCCCTCGCGTCCGTCGTGCAGCTGGGCTCTTAAACGTCACCATCTTCTGAACAGACCCGCTGTGGCTCTGTGCACCTTTTAAAGTCACAACACAAACACAAACACAAACAGGACACGGAGCCGTCTGACACCTGCCCACGAACAAAAGCACTTCAGCAGCAGACGTGCAGTGACTACAGTGCACATACCCTCCTGCTTGTCCACGATGTGCTCCAGAACATCTCCATCACCGACGAACTTCACCTTTAACACGCTCATGACTAAAGGAAAGCACACATTGAGACAGTAAAGACGTGTTGTTGTGTGCTTTAATGCTAATCATATCTGTTAATACTACGTTCATGGTAACTAGATTAGACTTAGCTGCCAGCGTAACGTTAATGTGCAAAGAGAACAACCAGTCAGCGGCTACAAAGAGCGTCTGCCCGCTGAAGGAAAGCGGAACCGTAATCAGATGTATCTGAACTGTAGTAACTTACTTGACAGTGTCGGTATCGCCAGCGAAAAATGTAATTAATTCGTTTATTAAGTGAAAGCTAAACCGTGTGATAACGTGACAACTTTCCGCGCCATACTCCTGAAGTTTTTAAACCACGTGACAGCAAAAGGTCACACGGCAGCCAATCAGCAAGCGCGCTTCTAAGAACACCATTTCCCACAATGCCCTACGCGCTTGACCTCACAACCTGCTGCTGAATGTTATGTGACTGAAGAATTAAGTTGTATCAACAAAAACACAACTGCTCCTACAGTGATCATGATAACAAATCTAAAAATAATATATCTGTATTATAATTTAAAATAAAGAGGGAACAAGTGGAAATAAAAGATTTTATTAAATTCATATTTATGAGGGATTAAGGTATGTGGAATACAAACAGGTTTCCAGAGTCTAATGGCATTCAGCTGGGTCTTTGCCACAAAACAGTCAAATATGACATTGGGGATAGGAGACAATGCTATCCTAAACCATTCTTTTATTTAGACATTTAAAAGTATACAGGTGGTTTTTCTCCACATTGCATTATACAGAACAATTGTGGAATCTACAAAAGTATTATACGCTATTTAATCAAAGGTTAGTGCACTTTTAATTTGGAATGATTACTACTGAAATGCTTCCTTTGTCATAGGGATTGAGGAGAGGAGGTATACAGTAAATATTCTTCAAACAGACGTCCACTGCTTATGAAATAGACTACAGGTGAAACAAGGTCCTCTCAGAATTATTTCAGCTATCCCAACGTAGTCATGTTCAAGTGCAGAGTTGGACAGCTGTTCACCACCCGCGAGTGGGTGTCCACTTCCCCACTAGACGACCCTCAGAGTGCACATGGTAAACAGGATGCATCATCGCTGTTGCACATGACTGCAGAAATTAACAAAGAGAAACAGATAAGAGGAGAGTCACACAATAAAACTAACACATCACTAGGATTTACTTCACATTAAACAGTACTAACATGGTAGGGAATCAGCGTGAGCAGAGTGCCCAGGGGGAATTTGCTGTAGTCCAGTGGTCCTGACATGGGCTCCACTCTTCCGTGCTCTTGCGTCATAGATACTAACCTGGAAGGACAAATCCCTCATTACATCACTTGCACTCAAGTTTACCATTGACTTCTGAAGCAAGTAGAGATATCATTACTTGAGGTTTGGATGTCCTTCAATCACGGCAAATCCAGTGGGAAGTTTTCCAGCTCCGTCCAGACTGGAAAGAGCAAGCAACAGCAGGTGAAAGGTTACATCTGGGCCAAGTTTGGATGGATAGGATCACAATATTTCAAGTGTGGTGACAGATGCTTACAAGCTAACAGTCAGTATTGTAGCAGTGAATGAACAAAGCTAGATCTTGTATTAGCTGTAGTTGCTATGAATACTACTGATATACACTAATTTGTATTTTGTAAGAATGGAAAATGAAAGAAGCTGCACTTAATAATAGTAACAGCACCTGATTCCAGTCCATCCACAGTCAATCAGGAGCTGGTTCCTGTGAGGGCAGTGTCCAATGACTCTTGTCAAAACCCGCACAGCCACGTCCTCCAGACTGCATGAGCCGATCAAAGACTGCTGCACGTCTAAAACATGCCAACAAATACTTTGTCAAACCATCACTGCTCTATAGATGACTTTTTGACATTAAGGTACACTGGTACAACTACATCTATCCACACACCATAGAAGACGTAGTTTCCAGGATGCACCTCACTGAGCTGTGACATGTCTTTGACTGGGTGGCTACAGGAAGGAGTGGAGCCAATGCTGGACTTACAGGTGATCCCAACAGATTTCAGTCTGCCAGAAAACAAACCTAAATTAATTCAATCTCCTGAATTATCCATTATATCAATAAAGCTCTTCAATTAGACATCACTCTACGAGTTTAAAATCTCTTCCACCTTTGAGGTATTAGAACTTTAAAATCCTTTCTTAAAAGCTTTATTGCTTGTCTTACTTTTCCACAAACTGCAGCGTCAAGCTGGTGGTTTCTTGAGCAACAGTCTGAATTTGCTCCACTCCTCTGCAGTTATAAGTGTTCCCACAGTGAGCGTACACTCCTGTTAGCTGCACACCCTCAGTCTCTGCGATGGCTTGTGCCAATCTGACAGCCTCTGATGCTGAATGCAGGACACCAGCTACAAGAAAGAGCAAACACTCAATCAGCAGGAGGTCGGGAGGATTAGGGTTAATTTCTCTGTATGTTTACCTCTCCCGTTGCCACAGTCAAGTTTGAGCCAGACGTGCCACAGTCGACCATCTTTTAGTGGTCTCTTTTTGAGCTGCTCCAGAGCATCAGGGTGATCCAATAAAACTTGAAAGAGCTCCAGCCTTTCTGACAAGACTGCACAACGCTCTATCTAGATACACATTTATAATCATAAATGAGTGCAATTGATATTTTAGAGTATGGTTAAAATGCAAGAAATAATGTGCAAATATATTGCAATAATGTGCTTGCACTGACCTTCATAATAACTGATTAGTCAGTTGGCAGAAATAATTAGTCACTGTTCAGTCACTGTTTTAATAACATTTCAATTCAGAACAAAAATAACTATTTCAAGTAAAAGTAAGCTTTGCGGTGAGCCAGCATGAGTAATACCTTACCCCTAAACCGAAGCAGCTAAAAGTTATGAGCCTTGCTAGATAGACTTTATTCATCCCACGATGGGGAAATTCTTCAAATTGATGAATTTTATTGTTTGCATTTGTGCTTTTAAAAGTCAGGTGGATTTGTGTTTTAGCATACATACTGACTTCTTTATGTTCCTCTAATAATGTCACTTTTCCAGCTATACATAAGTAACATTAAAAAATAAAAAAAAACTTGGTTTATTGTGTGAGTTAAGAACCTTATCAAAGGGAACTGAGTAAGCATAGAGGATGTCATCAAATCCATGGTCAGCATAAAAACAGGCCTCTGCCAACGTGGAAACCACGATGCACCTCCGTGATCCACCTGTCATTATGTCAGCACACTCCCTGGAGACACAAATGCACAGATGAAGACTTTATCCGTATCCCACACATACGGCCAATTTGTACGAGTGTTTTATAGTGTAAGAGTGTATGTGTGTGTGCGCATACAGGGTTTTATGGGTCTTCATGTGTGGGCGAAGCTGAACTCCAAGCTTCTCAAAGTGTTCAATCATTTGCTGGGCATTTCTCTTCACTTTGTCTACATCCACCACAAAAGCAGGGGTACACAGGGCTGAGAGAGGCTCTCCTTCCATGTTGACAGTACTGCACGAGACACACACACACACACACACACACACACACACACACACACACACACAGTTCCAGTGCAATTACATTTTTGGTCATGGCTACACACACACACACACACACAGTTCCAGTGCAATTACATTTTTGGTCATGGCTGCATGAATGCTTCAACCCACAAACCCTTTCTACAGTAACACTATTTTATATTCTTATACATGCATGGATATAATGGTATGTTTTCCATACTCAACTAACATAACGTACATTTTGTTCCAATTCGTTGTAGTTATACAACGACTCGGGTTATATAATGTACAGAACTTTGAACTTGGAAATCTAAACACCGACATATTTTTAGTTTTTAGCTTTTCCCATTTTACAGTGAGTATTTCCTAACTTTAAATGACAGTCAAGAAGAAATGAAGTAGTGGAGAAGAACAACATAACATAGGTGTTTGAAAGAAAATCGGAAAATAATTCAGATGTCTTTGAGCAGTTAGCATTATCTTGACGAATATTAATGACAAACTACGTGTTGAGTTAGTCTTTGATCCTCATCTTTAAAGATGACTTACGTTTGCTGGAGTTTCTCGCCGACAAACATATGATATATGTGATATATATCTATACGGCGCCGTGGTCACATTACTACGGTGTCCTGGAGTGGTCAAACTCTGCCGTCAGATGCGATTCAGTATGTACTGAAGTGACCAAAGTATTCAATCTGAGTAATGAAGTGCAAGTGTGAATGATCCAACCTAAAGCACTCCGCAACTAGAAGAAGTAGCAACTAAATTGTTTTGCTCATCTTAAGGCGAGTAGATACTTTAAGTATAAAAGTACAGTACTCCACTTACAAACTGAATTTCTCTGGACATCAGTCAAATTAAGTCATACAAAAATCAGTGTCAAAAACATAATACAACTTCATAGTGTACAAAATTTGTGTGTGGATAACGTGACATCATTTGTTTCTAATGAGTAAAAATATCATAGAAATTGAATTAAAGTGACAAAAATAAATACTAATTCTGCAGAATAGATATTGATGCAAGCGTTGCTAATAATGCATCTGGTGAAGTTTGAGCTAATTTAAACACTTCATGTACTTTATTCAAGTAAAACTGTACTATTACTTGAAGAAATGTGCTTTTCAGTGTGGACCATTTGTTTAAAATATTAGAACTGCAATCAAATAGATGGAAATCTCTCTTGGCTGCAGGTAATCATTGAAGTGCTCAAATACTGTAGATTAGTCTGTGTCCAGTACTGGGTTTCCTGCTTGTCTCCCTGATTCAGCAGAGACAGCCAGATGTAAAAATATGCCCTTTATGAATGATGTAATGGAGCTAAGAGAGGATTTCTCTTAAAGAATCAAAATAATGTGAGAGTGAATCATTTTTATTATGGGAAGAAGATGAATATTACTTGTCATCACAGGGAAATGTATTATGTATGATTTCGGTCCTTTTCTAAAATTGGTGTTGAGCACCACCTGGTTGCTGTTCAGCTCACTGTGACTTCATGACAAATTGCACACAGATTAAAGCCATATTAACACATCACACATGGACCTACAGCACATATTGTTGCAAAAACAAACAACAGCATTGGGGTCACCACATTAGGCTTTATTTGGACTTAATGTTTACAGATACGTCTATTTTATGCACTACACCACATGTATGTGTATGTGTGTGTGTGTGAGTGTGTGTGTGTGTGTGTGATTCTTGTGTGGCTTGTGTGGGACATTTATGTGTGATTTTGTTTCCCTGCATGTTTTTATCCCCTGATGAACTACAGTAACTTCAGCATAAAATGATGTAAAAATACTTTCAGTACCAGTCAGATGGCTTGGTCCTTATTGCTGCTTTAGCACCTTTAATGTAAATAATGTGACTTTGTGAAGAGAGACAAATAGAGAGAAACTGGAAATCAACACAGCATAAAAACAAAATAAAGCCTGCAATTAGTTTCATACACATTAAGTAATCATACTCTCCTGTGGGATGCTTGTGTGTGTCTTTGGTGGGAAGTGCTGACCATACATTTAGAACAAAGAGAACAACCAAGTTACAAGTGATATTGCATGTGTTTCAATATGTGCTGGTCTTATGGGTGTATGGGTGGAATGTTCACCCGTACAAACAAGATATGCCGCCGTCTCAGTGCTTACATCCATCATTCATAATGATAATGATCACAGAGGAGTGGCTTACCCCTCTGTGTGTGTTTATGTGTACAATGTGAAGGAAGGCCCTTCTTTTCTTCTACAGATTTCAATTCTATGGTGTAGAGCTTTTTGGTTCCTCATTAGCATATCCAGCGGATAAAGCGATTAAAGAACGGGCCTGTGTTGAGCACGGTGTAGTCACTTCCTCTAAAGATGGCTGACGTGTCCCCTAGTGACACCTTCCGCAGCACCTCTTCATTGGTGTCAGTTCCCATGGCAATCACAGTGGGAACGCCTTCTGCTCGTCTCATGGCAGATATGCCCTCATCCAGCTGATCGCTGGCTGTGATGCCATCAGTGATGAACACAAAGGCCACCTCAGCATTGCGACGACTCAACCGGTTTCCCTTGCTACAAACACAACATTACACAGAGTTAAAGGAATAAAGGAAGTGATCAACACTTTAAGAAAATACACTTCTCTGCTGGATGAGAGGATGGATGATATTATTTCACACTATCTTTGCTGATCTTATCCAACCAGTGATCTAAAACACTGTGATTGTGATAGTCCATAATGTGAATCTACTATATTGCTCTTCACCCTACACACAACCATCACTTTTATTCCCCAGAGAAACAACTAGCTTTACTCTACACTTTTAAGACTTGCTGTTTAATGTGGTATACTTCATTTGTTTCATCTGTAAGAAAAACATTTTACCACAGCTTGAGCTTACTGTTACTGTGAGATTGCCAGGAAACCAGCAGAGACTCAGAGTCACCGTGTCTGGCCAAGAAATAGTGATGCAAATAAACCCCTGGAAAATCACAACTCGCTATTTTTGCACCTATGTTTTTGTATAGTTTATATGTTTTTGTAAACATTTTAATTAGTGAGTAGTGACTTAGTCACTTTTTGAGTTCTGCTAGCAGTTAACCTGTGTTTCCAGTTTTTATACTAAGCTAATTGTTGACTAGCTCCAGCTGTACTTATCACTAGGTATTTTCTGTAGACAGAACAATACCCATCTTTTAATTTGAGTCTCTGCAAGAAAGAAAATTTCCAAACTTATTAAACTTCATGGCAAGTAATCAGCAATGAAGAACATGTATATAATGCAGGTTGTTAAAAAAAACTGTAGAATCCAGTGTGTGTGTTTATCATACCTGTAGGAACACCACATTGTTGACAGCATGGATGATCGCGCTGCCCAGAGCAGAAGATGAGTCCATGTAGGTCACACGTGCTAATGAATCAATGATCTCTGTCTTATTGTGTGTGAGCTTGAACTCCACCCTCTGTTCTGTAGGGCTGCCGTACTGCACCAGAGCCAAGCGGGCATTCCTCTCATCTGTCGGGCCACTGGCCAGCGTGAGTTGGTCAGCCACTTTCTCGATGAACTCTTTAGCCCTGCGGTGGTTCTCCAATCCCATCCTCTCAGAACCATCCAAGAGGAACACTATATCCACCGGCCGCTGAACGCAGCTAGCCACAGCAGGCCCTGGAAACACAGTTATAAAGTTTTAAATCAAACATGCTGCTCTATGAGCTACAGCTGCAACACAGATGTTCAAAAGTCAAAGCCAGCAGAAAATATACTGTACATGCTGTTCTTCCATACATGCTCGCTGCAGTCCAGCTGTGTGATTTCTTATAAACCTTCTCAGATCAATAGTTGCCGCACCAAAAAAGCACTGTTTTAGTTTGCTCTATAGTTTTATTGGCTCCACATAACAATATGACAACATCAATATGTTCTATTTTCACAAAACAAAATCCTTAACATCAGTATGTTGCAGTCATTGAGCTAACATAATGTCATAATATCTGGTTAAAGCTGCTCTTTAGCCATTTTCCTCTAGTCATCCGACTTTACAAGCCAAAGCCACATGCAAAACAACATGCACCAATCAAGGGCATAGCATACAATAGCTCCTTCACTGTCAGCGCCCACTTCTGACTCATACAGGATACTGCGACATGTAGGAAAGCAGGTATTTTCCACATGTAATGGCCTTTTTTCACCAACATGAGTCACTAACTCTAAATGAGCCTTAAAAAATAAATAAAAGGCTGTAACCATGGATCTGTGCAAAACAGCAAAAATGAGCTTGTGATTCACAGTGGAAATGAGGCTTCATTAAAGAACCACTGTACATTATACAGGAGCAACATGAATTGCTCTACAGATGAATCTGCCTCCAACAAATGGATAACATTCGCTCACAATCTGAATGGAAATATTCCACAAAAGACGGTAGAAATGATATGTATAATGCTACTAACAGACAGTTTGTAAGAGATGGTGCCACTTTCATCTGTTCATTCAGAATTGTTTTATGAAGAGAGGGAGTATCATGCAGTCACATTTTGACTTTGGGCCCATTATATAAAGTATCTAATCATTAGGCTGCTCTGAAGGCTTATGAAAGGACCAGCTTCATATCATGCGACTGTGTTGCATCAGCCCAGGTGTATAATGCACCTGTAGAGTTAAATAATGCCTTCAATTTTTATAAAATATAGTCAATGTCCAGCAGTAAGCTTATTGGCATCCATAAAGGCGAGGTAGCATCGTTAGCATATTAGCATTAGCAGAGTCCTATGGCTTTCTCTGGGTCCCCCATAATGTCTCCATAGACATATTTGAAGGAGTTGATGAACAGCTTGGTCCACAGCTCCCTGTCTGCTCCCTGGGCGAGTTTGGCTCTCTGGGCTGTGTATGCCATGGTTGCCACGCCAACACCATACTGCTGCTTGCTGAGGCCGTTCAGCAGGTTAGCCACACCCTCCAAAGAGGTGGGGACCAATGAAGGGATCCCTTCCTCAGCCAGTGGCTTCCAGGGGGCAGGGGCTTGCCCCACAGGGATGCCCCTTCCTGCAACAAGTGGGCGGAACAACATTGTGGGCAGGGTCCCACAGACACGGCGCATCAACACAGCCAAACAAGATGCTGCAGGTTTACCGCATTTCATAAAAAGGCTGGCTTTAAACCCACATTAATGGCACCTGTACAACAGATATATTGGCCGCTGCTCAAGCCACAACACATGTAAGCTTTAACATATCTTAAGGCGTCAGTATATTTTAAACAAACTAGAAACTGTACGAAGTCACAGTTCGGGAAGCAGGGATAGTAGTCACTTCAAAAAGTGGTTGTGTGATGAATGCAAAAAGCTTGAGAGAGAAATACTGTATGCTTTCTCAGCTCCAATTTGACAAGCACTTTGTTTAAAGCATACAGACGCCTTAATAACGCTGGTCACTGAATGATGATGCAATGAGTACAAAGCGAGGGAGAAGCTTCTTTGATGCATAATGTTTCAAAATCTTACCTGATTTACAAGGGAGGTCAGGGCATATGACGACCGGATCTAAAGCAAGAAGAGAGACAGTGTCAGAGATTAGGAGCAAAAACCAAAACATGTTCTCATTGTCCAATATGTGAACATACACAATGTGTTTCCCCAGTGCGAGTTTACCTGGGCATAGCACATGCTCAATCTTGTCAATGAACTCCTCAGCAACCAGATCTGCGAAACGCCTCATGCCCATCACCCTTTTATCCCTCTGGCAGGCGATGCTCTTCAGACTCTCATTCTCTTCAATTTGGTCGAACATGTCTCCAATACCGATGGCACTCACATCAACACTGGGATCACTGCTCACACCAGGAGACACAAATACAAGCGATGAGCACATTTCTATGCACTTGTGCCAATTCGCAATCAGAAATACAGCCGCCAGCGCCAGGCACCTGCAGAGGTAGGTGAGCAGAGAGTCGTCATCTCTGGGGTCGAAGCGTCCATCGGTGATGACAACTACAGTGACGTTAGCTTTGGCTCTGCGGCTGTCCCGGATCAGGTTGTCGTAGGCGTACTTCAGAGCAGATGGAGTCCATGTTCCTCCAGCAATCCACTCCAAACGTTTCACTGCGTCCTGGATAGTGGAGAAGGCAGCACGTGAATAACTGTCAGTCAGCCATTTTGAAAACCTAGGCTGATTTTGTGGGAAGAGACTCTTTGATGGCAGTGTTCAGCGTGGCACTGCACACATGTTGGTGATTGTCACTGAGAATATATAGAAAGAGACATGTGCACATGAGATGATTTCCATCTGCAGCATGTCTGCAGACAGCGCATGTGACCAGACTTGATAAATTAAGAAACATGTGGAGGACTGTTTGTGGAGGAAAGACTTTTGTCTTTCCTCCACAAACAGTCTATGCTACATCCTGGAAATAAACTTCAAAGCTGTTTGCATATGTGTTTGTGTCTGTATGCGTGCGTGAGACCTTGAAAGAAGACAGTGAATCGATCTTGGGGTCGTCGAGCTTGATGGCCTGGAAGGTTCCACTGTGACTGTACTGAACAACTCCCACCCTTGTGCCTGGGGACACAAGCAAGACATGTCTAAACATGCTTGAGTTGGCAGCCATTTGAAAAACAGCTGTTGAACTTCCACAGACACTGAGCAGACTCTGATTCTGACATCATGTATCAAGAAAGGGAACAAGTGTACGACTATGTTTGCATCCTCGCCTGTTTCCGATTGAGGGTCTTTGGCAAGAGATCCCAGTCTGTTGATGGTGTTTATGACGAAGTTCTTCTCCAGGGTGAAGTTGGTGAGACCCACTGACTCCGAGCTGTCAATCACAAACACAATGTCCACGGCTCCGCAGCGCTTCTCACAGTCTGCAGACAACAAAACACAATGCAAAGATCTGACGCCCGGTCAAAGTGTACTGACATTATGAACAGCTTAGCTGTCGCAGCTAAACTCACCACAGCAGCCACACGTCTCCCTGATGTAGTTCATGACATCACATTCCTGCATGAAGAGATATGACACATGATTACAGCTGTTTTATCATCTGTGTGTTTCTGAAGATGAGTCTGTGATAAAACAGTGCTCAGATGAGATGTTCTTACAGTGAGGCCGGGATCGCCCTCGGGGCCTGGATCTCCCTGTAGACAAAAACAAAGAATTCCCAGCAGTTGATTTTATTATTTGAAACTGGACTTTTTACAGTCTGTTTCACCTGCTCTATGTCGATGTGTGGAAATGTTTCTTTATGTACAGGTTTTGTGTACTTACGTCACGTCCTCCCTCTCCTGGGTCTCCTCTGCGCCCAGGTTCACCTGGAGGCCCTGGCTCACCCTGTTAAAGACAAAGAAATCATCAATATATAACACACACAAGTGACAGCAGACACCCAGTGACAATGAGTTACTTACTGGCTCTCCTGAACCTCCTTTATTTCCAGGGTCGCCCTTTTGACCGCAGTCTCCTCTGCTGCCACGAGCGCCACGATTACCCTTTTCTCCTCGCTCACCCTGCAAAACAACCAGGGAAGATTTGTTTGATAAGCATTATCACTGCAGCTAGCCAATGTAAGGAGACTAAGCATGTGTGCATGTTACCGATGGTCCTCTTGGTCCAGGATAGCTAAAGCCAGGTCTTCCGTGGTCTCCCTATATAGATAGGAAATAAACAATTAGGACACACATGAAACTACATTATTGAGAAGAGCCCAAGAATGATGCTGCCACATTTATGCGTAAACAGATACACACTTTTGGTCCAGGCTGTCCAGGCTCTCCTCTTGGTCCAGCTTCACCAGGGTCACCTCTTGTACCCTACAATACAAACAGCGTTAAAGCAAGCTACACATGGCACGTATAGACATGATGCCCAAACTTAGTTTGTAACATACATTTCTCCCTGGCTCTCCTGTTGCACCTGGTGGTCCCCTGGGTCCTGGCAGCCCATTGTCTCCCTGTTCAGTGAAGAGAAAGTCAACAACATGAGCAACAAAAGAGCACAGAGTAAAGAGTTCTGTACAGTGTTTGTATTACTTGACACTATTGAGACAGTACAATTTTCTAACCTTTGCTCCTTTGTTTCCTGATTCACCTGGGAGTCCTCTCTGGCCCTCTGGCCCCATTTCACCCTGAAACATAGAATAAAGTCAGCACTGGGCCCCCTAGTGGTAAAATAATAAATCTTGAAACAAACATTTGAGCACATAAAGTTCATAATTCAGAAATGTGTTGAAATTTTGTGATGATGCAGATTAACTCATACCTTTTCTCCTTTATTTCCATCAGGCCCTTGAGCACCCTTTGGCCCATTATCTCCTCGTCTCCCCTGGAACAGAAGAATATGTAGAAAACCATCAGGCAACACAAAGATAGAGAAAGACAGGAGAGGAAGGGGTTATAGGTGAAGTGGGCATTCTTACCGGCTCTCCTCTTTCTCCTGGACCTCCAGGTATTCCCTGAGAAACACAACACAGCGGTGAGCTACTTTATACATGTAAATAAGAATGTGTTTGAATGTATTTCTGTCTGTGGTGATGAACTGAGTCTTACTGGGGTTCCCTTCTGTCCAGGCGAGCCAGGTGATCCAGGGCTTCCCCTTTCTCCCTATGGAAGACACAGACATTAGCCTTTCGTCTTCATTAGTAGTAGTAGCTACTCCTGTCCCTGTTTCCCAGCTTACCTTTGGTCCAGGCTCCCCTGATGGGCCAATAGGACCAGGTCTTCCAGGCCGTCCAGGATCTCCCTGAGGGCATGACATAAACAATTAGGTACTATTTAACCACAAGTCAGATTGATGACGAGTATTAATAAAAGACAAGACTGTTAACCTTCTCTCCATCAGGTCCGGGACCGCCAGGTTCACCAAAGCTTCCGGGGTATCCATCAGGACCCTGCAAACCATCCAATACACACCATTAATAAACCATACCACAAGATATTCACAATGGTAAATCATGTCATATTCACAATGCTAAATCATGTCCAAAGTCATACTCTGTCGCCTGGGTCTCCTTTGCAGCCTGTAGCGCCAATCCGTCCAATTTTACCCTAAAAAGAGAAGACAAAGGAAAAAACATACATTACAAAACAATTGTAAGATAGAGTTGTGCTTCAGAATCAGACATCCACAGTTTAAAAATTTCAGAATAATGGTATTTTGTTCCCTAAACGGGTAAAAAATTGAAATGTTGTTTTCTATAGTCCCTACCTTCTGTCCATCAGTCCCGTTATGCCCTGGGACCCCGGCAACACCCTATTAATAAAGAAAAGAGGCAGTTAAAGGAGAAAGGCCCAAAGTCACATATCGGGTTTTACCATAAATTGAAGAAAGAAATGCGTACCTTCTTCCCCTGAGCTCCCAACTCTCCCTGTGGGCGGACAAAATGTCAGAAGTCATTTCATGTACAAACTACTGACAGACTCATATATCATCACCATGTGACCAGATTGAATTATCATTCATCTGCAACCCCAGCAATTTATTCAGAACATCACCATGTACTGTAAGTCATGTATCGATCAACCTGACCCACACCAAGGGGGACCGGTGCCTCACCTTTTCGCCTTTAAGACCCGATTCTCCCTACAGGAAGAGAAAAAAAAAAAAACAGGAAGATAATTTATCACAGCAGTGTCACAAATAAAAAATTTGAGGGACTGCAGTGACGTGAAGGTTAAATGAAACTGTGGCGTCTTACTTTGACACCGGGCTGACCAATAGGACCCTCAATGCCAGGGTCTCCTGGGCGACCTCTTTCTCCTTTTTGACCTGGGTCACCACTGTCACCTTTCGCTCCCTGCAGACAAAAGCAGAACATGTCTGTGAGAGTGAACTATAATTGTGTTTTAAGTGTGTGTTTGCTTGTGTGAAGCTCACTTTTTGTCCTCTATGGCCTTTTGGACCAGGGGGCCCCTCTGTCTCCAGACAGGACACGTTGTGGCACTGTACATTTTGAGAAAGAAATAGAAGAGAAATAATAAAACAGTGATAATACTGCCTGCAACACTAACTTTCATATTTCTGATCATCAGTTCAGTTTTCTTACCTGTACGTATGACAAATGTTTCTGTAAAGACAAAACAACAACAAGGTGTTAGCATAGCAAATGAATTAATAGTCATGTTTAATGTGTGTGTGTGTGTGTGTGTGTGTGTGTGTGTGTGTGTGTGTGTGTGTTACCATTGTTTTGATGATGCGGTCAATGGTTTCAATCTGTATGTCGGGTTTGCCTTTGCTCAGATCCACAGCCATAAAGTTACTCCTGTAGACTGTAGATGGAGAGTTGGCGATCTCCTCCAACCCTGTTTCTACAACTTTGTTGGAAGCTGCCACAGCAAAAATCCGGATATTCGCTTCACGTGCTCTCTCTGCTGCCTCCTTGATTGTCCCGCAAGGTGAACCCGTAACGTGGCCATCGGTGATGACCACAGCAAATCGCAGGGCCTCGTGGTTATTGCGAAAATGTGCAGATGAGTCCAGCATTTCCTTGGTCATATTAGTGAGGGCACAGTCAATGTAGGTACCCTTACCCAGGTACGTGTTGTTTGTGTACGATTTCTTGACTTCCTGAAAACAGTGACAAGTGTGACATCAAGGCAAGATTTCCAAGCAGACGTATATATTTATGATATCACTCTCATTTTTGTTCATTAAATATAAGAGTACAGCCAGCAGCAGGTTAGCTTAGCTTAATTTAGCCTGACATAATGAATGAATCCGGCTGTGTTAAAAGAAATTTAAAAATGTATTAAAGTGCTGAAGCAACAATTTTTTATTGCTTAAGTCTTTTTATGGAGGATTATGAGTTAGTCCATGTATTTGCAGGAAGTGGATTTCATATGTATTAAACAACAAATCAAACAAAAGTGGACAAATATCCCAAAATGGAATCAAATCAGGAACTTTGCAAAAGCATTTCTGACTAATGTAAGAATTCATTCTGGATGCAGCTGTTACCATGGTTCCCAGATAAAGATCAAAGCTCTCAAATATCACTAACACAACACATTAACCTTGTGTGTTTAGTCTTGTATTTGAGTCCAACCCTCACAGTCAGAGTGTGTGTGTGTGTGTGTGTGTGTGTGTGTGTGTGTGTGTGTGTGTGTGTGTGTGTGTGTGTGTGTGTGTGTCACTTACATCAATAAAATGTGTTTTGGAACCAATCCCAGTGATGATTTTCTGTTCCTGGGAGAAGTGCAGTCCACCAATATTCCAGTCGAGGTTCACACTGTCCCTGAATTCAGCATCTTCTAAACGACTTGCAAAGAGCTCAGTAAAACTCTACACCAAAAAGACACATCAAACATCACTGCTAATAAAGCCACTTTGATCAACTGCCATTTATAAATACATTAAAACACACAACAATTAATTCAGTTTCAAGGAATGAAATCAATAAATTAGAGCAACCCAGATGCTCTTAGCGAGGGATCCAGGAGGTGGCTCCTGCAGGGCAATGGTCTCAGATGTGTCAATGGTGAAGTACACATTGATTGGACAGTTTCTCTTCTCTGGAGAGACAAAGCAAAAAGCATTTATAAAACTCAGTGAAAAACAGAAACACATAAAAAATGCATCAATCTGTCAATCTTATGAACAAGTGACTTAACCCGTTCAACATTACATATTACTGTGACATTTAAGCAAAAAAGGTCCAGTTTGATGTCACTCACTGGTGCACTCTGTTGTCTGGCTGTGAGTCAAGGCTCCAAGAAGAAGACACAGCACGACGACCTCTAACCTCAGCATCTTCCTCTTCTCCCGTCTGATACAAAACAACAGGGCACACGTGATAGAGCAACTCTCTGTTTCTGATTCTACGTGAATGAACTAAAGAAAGGATGGTAGATAGAGTTCATTAAGAAAATGCAAGATTAAAGATTTAAAGGAAAGACAATAAAAATGAAAAGGACTGGAAAGACAAACTTAAAGCCTAATGTATAAAGTGTTACATGTTCAATAATAGTTGGCATGTAATATTGACACAGAGTTTTTTTTATGAGTTACATAAAAGGCTATACTTTTTAGTATTTGATGACTTAAACAGAAACAACAACCATAAACTGCAGATTTACAAACAAATCTACTAAATATATTCAGGCCTGTGTTTTTTACAGATTTACTGACTCAGAAAATAAAACTGTCAAGTACAAGACTACAAAAAATTGAGGTAATTACCTAATCAAAAAGTTGCACCTCAACTTCTCAAAAAACCCTACAGCGGGAGCAGACATGGGTTAAACAGTCTAGTTGTTTAAGAGCAGGCTCTTTAGGTTTTATACCACAACTCACAAAGTCTCACTCTGCTGCCCTCTAGAGGATTTCCCATCTCTCAACAGCTTGACTTCACTGGCTGTCTATTAACCCATGAGAGGGCCTTGGCCAAGGGTAGATAACCCTGGTCCTTAAGATCCACAGTCCTGCTTGTTTTTCTAGGGCTGTGGCTTTCTAGAACAAATGTTGCCTACACCTGGCTTTGGTGGACAGCCAGATTCGGAATTAGTTAACCACAAGTTTATATAGCAATACGCACCATGTAAATTGTGACTATACAGATAATTTTACATGGGCAAACTTACAGTGTTTCTCATTTAAGTTGCACATAGAGTCAGGTTCATAAGTAATGGAATGAAGCTAGATTTTTTGGGAATTTTTGGAAGTTGTTCGCTACCATATTGAATTTGGAGTGTGACACTGGCTTTAAGGAGCTAAATTAGTGTTTGTGTTTTAACATAAACTCCAAAGAAGTGCCAACGGTGGTCATCATTACGCTAAAAAAACATACAGCAAAAACATCAGGAGTGGGCATTACAACGGTTCTTATTAAAGAATTAACTGGTAAGGCCTGGAAGACCACAACTGACAACTAAAGTGGATGAGTGCAGAAATCTCTTAATGATGATGGCCATTTCACAACATCTAGTGAAGCTGTTTGGTTTTAGGGATTATCAAAGTCTACAGGTAAGAGATGCTTTATAATACAGAGGCTTCCCATCAAGGTAAAAAAAACACTGGTAATGCTCAAGAACAGAAATGCCCGATTAAACCCAAAGATAACAGAAAATATTTTTAAAAGTCTGACCAGTTCTGGGATAAAATTCTTTGGACTGGTAAACCAAGATTACCTTGTACCAGAATGATGAGAAAAGAAAAGTACAGAGAAGGAGAGAAACAGCTCATCATCCAAAGCATACCACATCATCAATCAAACATGGTGGAGGCAGTGTTATGATGTGGGCATGTATAGCTGTCAATGGAACTGTATCAGTGCTGATAAAAGTATCAGGATGAATTCTGTATATAGGGCTAATCTCCCTGCTCAGATTCAGCCTTATATAACTTTCGATTACACACAGATAACGACCTAAACCATTCAGCAAAAGCTACTTAAGAGTTTTTTAAGGTGAAATAAATTCTATATTCTTCTTTGGTCTAGTCAGGCACCTGACCACATTTGGTCATGACCATGGGTTCCACACTTAATGGGAATCCTTCTTTCTAAGTATGTTAATTTTATTTCAATACTTATAAGCCTCCAAAAATGGAAGGCTGTTTATGAAAATGGCTGTAATTTAGGAATACTTGCTGCCCCCACTTTGTCAGATCCCATAAATTAAAGCGGAAACACTTTTTACTTCAAGACACAGGACAAACTCCAAAACTTGTTAACCGATTAGCAGTTAATTTAGTGCCCACAAAGAAACCAGCTGACAAACCCTGACTATATGGCCTTAGTGTCTTCGGTGTATCTGAGGCCCTGATAGCTACTGTGTGGTGGACGGCAACATCAGTTGACAGCTCTCTCATCCAGATGACACCACATTCAACAAGGTGTGGGGTTCATCTATTCATCACACTGCAAGTGTCCTCCACTGATACCCACTGCAGTAAACAGCAGCAAATGAGGGGAAAACAACAAACTGTAAAACTTCATCTTTACATAATAATTATTATAAATTACACCAGTAGAGCAACAGTCCTGAAATTCACTCAAGAGATTTTCTAGCACGTCTCAGCAAAACAATGCTTTCAGAACAAAGGCCTTTTTAAATGAGTCGTCTTCAATGGTCACACCAACTACCACCAACAGAAGTGTTGCTGTAGCTCCCTCTTGCGGACAAACATCTATCTGTGATCTGGAGAAGTCGAGGAGAAGTCGTTCCTCTCCTGCTTCTCAGAGCAAGAACCTAGGTTGGAGTCCTCACACCTTTTCATCTCTGCACAGGTAGATCTCATGCAAAAGTCTGCAGAGATTACTGAGAACTACTGACAAAGCGCTTGTCCTCTTTGCTGTGGTTTTCATTCGCAAGTGGATTTCAAAGGAGTCGCACTGCAGTTTGGTGTGACTGGGAAAATGCCATTTTAGTTTTATGACACGGATAAAGACAGAAACGGGTAACGACAGACAGGGGAGAGGAAAAAAGAGGGAGCGCACGCATTGTGGTGCGTAAAAACGCATCTTACCCGAACTCTTCCCAACAATATCAAAACTTCGTGAGCGGAGGATCCTCTGTTGATTATCTCCTCATCTCAGCTGGAGGGCATGCAGAAGAAAAAACGGGGCAACGGGAGCTCGACAATGGCAAATAAAGCCGTGGATGCGCGATTACTTGCCGCAGAAGAGCCGTCCGTTCGCTCTCCAGCCCTGGTCCACCCCAAGAAACAGGCTCAGATCCCTCCTCCTGAACGGGCACGGCGCACCCCTAGTGCTCAACGATGTCCGCTTGGGGGCGCCGTGGCCCTGCAGGAACACGTGTGTGCGTGTGCGCGTGTACAGGCGGCCTATTGTACCAGTCTTACTTCCATGCAACAGTAAAAGAGGTGGCCAACGCGCTGCTGGAGTTCTGGACAGCTTCCCCGCTAAACGACGCCTTAAGCCCCTCAAATGAATGTAATGTTTCTTTAGAATCAGGAGATGTGACAATTTTATAGATGTGGTCCTCAGCAACACACATGGTGCAACCCTGGGGACACACTGAGCCTTTGCATCACTGAGACAGAGCATTTGGTTTTCCACCTTTAATCAGATACATGTGGTCTAAGTGAAATAGAACAGGATAAAGAGCAGACATAACCCCCCCATACTCATAAAGACACACACACACACACACACACACACACACACACAGCCCTCAAACTGCCTGGTTGCAATTAGTAAGCAGAGTGAGAGGAGTTTATACTTGGTGTAAACACTGACAGACTGTCCATGAGCTCGCTAACCATATTTATATGCATTTAGGTGCTTCAGCTGCCTGCTTGACCATTTGTACGTGCATAAGACGTTTGTGCACATGGTGGGAGGTCCCCCCTTTTGAGGATTTACCTTGTCTGTACACATCTGAACTTGCATAGACCTTGGGAATGTAATGCCTGTTCTATTTAAGCTCATTGTTGGCAGTGGTTTGCTGGCTGTAAAGTAACCGTAGTGGAGCATCTTAGTGTCCAATTCTGCTTGACTTTTCTGATGTGGCTTACAAAGCTGCCAGTGCATTAACCAGCTACACTGCCACTAATGTGTTATCCAGTGCAGAGCACAGGACGTGATGTCAGGAACAAGGTTTTAAGTCCAGATCTGATCAGGAAGATTAAGAGGTCATGTGGGTTAAATCAGTCTGGATGATGCTGATGTGAATGAATGAATGTGGAATGTGTATAGAACATTGAAGAATATCAGATCAAAGATGTTTTTTTAGTGAATGGTTCCCTTTACAGTCATTACGTACTGTTGCTACACTGCAGAAACGTAAAGGAGTTAATGAACGAGCAAGTTTCAAAATGTAGTCCTCGTTGCTTTTTTGAATGACCTTTATCTGCTGGTATAGTGTGTTACAATCAATCTAGAGGTGGTTGGACAGCAGCAGTCGGAACTTTGCCAAAGTGACCAAAGAGGAGAGGGGTTGAGAAAGAAAAGAGCAGCAGGAGGAGGAGGAGGAGGAGGAGGAGGAGGAGGAGGACGCCAGCTGCTGACCAGAATTATTTCTCTGAAGCTCCTCTTCTGTCTTGGCCAGGGAAGGGTTTTTTCCTTAAAAAGAGAAGAAGGGAGCGGTGGTGCAATGTGTGTGTGTGTGTGTGTGTGTGTGCATGTGATGGAGAGATGGGGAGTTGGGGGGGGGGGGGGGGGGGGAGGCTTCTGGTCTCTCTTAAAACTGTGACTCATAGAATAGGAATTACCTTCCTCCCAAATCAGAGTAAACTACTCTGTGCCTCTCTCGATCTCTCTTTCCCACACACGCCGTCTCTTACTCTTTAATTTTTCTTTATTTCTTTCATATGCATTGAAAGAGTGTGTCAGGCTGGGGGTTGGGGGGGGGTCTGCAAAATCAGTTCCAGTGTCATTAACGATTCAAATCTGCTAATGCTTGTGAAGCTTTTTTTTGTTTTTTCACTTTTCCACAGAAAACACACTAAGGAGCAACTTGATGACGTTACGATGAAAACTCACACAGACGGGGTGACGGCAGGAACACAAACGCACAGCTGTCTAACAAGCCAATGCAAATGCACATGAACACGGTCAGACAGCTGATGCGTGTTTACGTTTACAGCATGGACAGATAAGCAAAGTGACAGCTTTAAAGCTTATTTACAAGGATGTCCTAATCTCTGCGACTGTCTGTGTAGGTATGTGATATATGTCTTCCAGATGTTTCCGAAGTTCTGGATCTAAAAGATACATTTAAAAACAAATAAACAGGATATTACATTAAACTTATGATAAGTTCAGATCTACACTCCTTTCTTTTCTTCTTAAAAGGAATCTTTTCCCCTCCTTTTCTCCAGATGTGCGCTCTGTTCGGACAAGGCAGCTGTTAGTCATTACATTAGTGTATCACACACACACACCACACAACTGTTCACACACAATGCTCACACTGTCAAATTTATGCTTGTAACCTGGGTCACTACCAGCGAATTTCAGGGGAAATGTTGTGCTGAGGTCTGAGAATAAAATGGTAGTGAGAAGCGAAGTCCAAATGTTGTGGATTCAGAAGAATTGAGACTCATAAAAACTACAGAGGAGCCAAGACAAATTTCTGAGGAACAGTCCGCCATGCATGCGGAGCCAAGTAAATCACATATAGATGCATGCACATGCTGCAAAGACTGCATCACCATGCAGCTGGACCCACACAAACAAACACACATGCAGGAGTTCTGTCGAATTATCTGATAAGTGCAATTCTTGGCCGCAGACTTTCAGTAAAAACATTGATGAAGAAATAGATGTACCCCACATCATGTGTGCACACAATTGGATGAGGCTCAAACTGTCAAATGTGAGAATAAAGTGGAGATAAGTTCAAATATTATGGGTACAAAAAAACAGGAGGAAATTGAGTCTAGAGACTAGAGGGGAGCCAAGAGGGGAGCCAAGACAAATTTCTGAGGAACAGTCCACCATGAACACAAATCACCCACTTATGGACGCGCACATGCTGTAAATAATACAAATGCATCATGTCACATGCAGGTGGGCACACACACAAACAAACAAATAAACGTGCAGGAGCTCTGTGGAATGCTCTGATAACTGCAATTTTAGCTCAATACCTTCTACAAGGACTCAGATATAGAGGAAAAGATGGATGCGCGCACACACACACACACACACACACACACACACACACACACACACACACACACACACACACATTTGGGAACACAGGATTAAAGTGGAAAATTCATTTAAACATGGACAGTTCCACTGAAGTTCCGCTGAAGTAGAGACATTTAATATAATTTAAAAAAGTGTCTATTGTTGCAAAACAGACTATTTAATACCGGAGAATCCATCTGGGACACATACTCTGTTTAAGACATTAGCAACTGAAGAGTCAAATACATGAAAGAGATCACTAGTGATAAGCTGTTGACCCCTGAAGCAGGAATAGTTTCTTCTCTTGTACGTCTTCGACAGGGAGGTCAAAGGTCAGACTTAACTGACCACTCGTGTAGAGATTCAGTGAGTTCCTCAGGGGTTCTTCAGCAGGTAGATACTTGCTGACAGGGTGGATTCAACTTGAAACCTGCGTTTAAGTGATTCTGCTGCAGAAAAAGAAAATCAAAGTAAAAATTCTGCTTTTTCTTTACAACCATCCATTATCCTAACATTAGTCCTGTGGAGCCCATCCAAGCTATCATGCATACTAAGGTGGACAACCATACACACTCACAGTCGGACCCATGGGCAATTTAGATTCACCACTTAACCTAACTCCACATAGAAAGGCCCCCGCTTCTTGCTGTGAGGTGACAGTGCTAAACATTACATCACCTGCCTGCTTTTCTTTACAACCTTACTTTAACCATGTTGTGCGTCTTGCTAAGATAGATATATATTAACATTAATATTGGAGGACATGAGGCTGTGTCTAAATGAGTAGTCAGATTCGGATGGCCGACAGTGTAGGACAGTTTTATCATATTATCTAAATGACTGAGTTTTCTATGACAGTGGGGGTACCTGTAAAGTGAGCTGGATTCTGTCACTGCACTGAATATGACCAGAGAAGATGTAATGACAACGCTAACATGCAGTGGTTAAGCAGGTAATGTGGACTCTGGTCACTATCTTAAGTTAATATGCCAGCTTAACTAAGAGTATTTGAGACACCTTAGAGACTTTATCCAAAAATGGTGGATGTATTTTGTAGCTGCTCTGTAGTTTATGAGATATCTCAAACAAAACATGAAACGAGCTATGTTGATTGGACACAAAGATTTCAACCAGTCTCATCCATCCATCCATCACAGGAGTTCTGGAGCCTATCCCAGCTGTGATTGGGCACGAATCAGGCTTCACCCTGGACAGGTCACCAGTCCATCGCAGGGCAGACATACAAAGACAGAATATTCACACTATTAACTAATCAAACTCATAGCCTATGGGCGGTTTAGAGTTGCCAATTAACCCAACATGCATGTCGCTGGAGGTGAGGGGAAGCGGGAGTAACCAGAGAAAACCCACACAGACCTCAACAAGTGGATTGGAGCCCAGATCCTTCCTTGTTGCTGGGGGGGCAACAGTGCGAACCACTTCACCAGCGTGCGACCCCAGTCTCAACCCCTTCACGCAAAAGGCCTCAGCATGTTGTTAACAAGGGAATATGGAAGTTCACAGAATTCAACTTGGGAGAACTGTGGCAGCAAAGAGACAGTTTTAATGCACTTTAAATCCCTTATTATTATGAAACTGTAATTATTAAGTATTAATAAATTAGAAACATTGATAATTAAAATCATTATTTCAAATAATTCACTGTAATTATTAATATACTGGATAAAATAAAAAGGAGACAATCCAGCAGTTGGAGTTAGAGACATGAGACTTTACTTAGATTCTGATTGAAAGACATGAGCTTGAATGTGTCTTGTGTGTCTCGTCACAGTCGATCACACTACTCGGATGAGAGGTGGCATACTGATGTATTTAAATTGAACTGTGATTTGAAACTTTATGTTGGTGGAAGTGGTGGAAAAGTATTCCTAAAATCACAGCTAAAAAAATCTAGTGTGTCATAGCTAGGGTGGGTTTGCTACATAATAACTAAACAATAATTAGCTTCTATGTTGAGATGCATCATAGCAATATAAGCACAGGGAAACAAACAAAATGTATGTACTAGCTCCTCTGAGACACTGTTTTTATGTGGAGCTTAGTGCTAAATGCTATCAGCATGCTAATATGCACATGACAATAATGCCAAAAATATTCTAGGTAATGACACAACGCAATGTTTTCTATCTTTACCAATTTAACCTACTGTGTTAGTCTAGTACGCACCAAACAAAGTTGTCATAAACTAAAGTACTGTTAAAAAATAAAATGCTAAATGGATGATGGTGTTAATTCTAGGCATCGCCAGAGTTTAAGTGAGTTCTAGAGAATAATGGATAAATCCAGATCAAACGAGACTCTTGTATGTATTATAGGGTAACTATGCACATTATCATTTTTATTATTATACACATTAGTGTATCTTTATTAACTGTAAGACTTCAAGTGTAGACAAAAACGAGCTGAGGGACTTTGGTGTAGTAACCTTTATTGAAGGAGCTGTTCCAACACTGCTGAGGTTTTGTATCCTCAGGTTAAAATATCTTCTTTAACAACATGGGTAGAGTCTGATACACTGAGACTAATAGCACCACAGATAATAACAACAGGGCAGACTCTGGTCCACAGATGACAACGAAACCCAAGGTGTGGAATTTACAGCTGATGGGAATCAAACTGTGTTTGTATGTTTTTAAGAGGGGCTCACAGCATGAATCCCATTACGTTTCATTTGTAGCCGTCAACCATGACAGATGTTTTCCCTTCACACTGATGAGATCGGAAGGTGTGTGTCTGGTGGAGGCTTCCTTGCTGCACAGATAATAAAGAACAGGTTTCTGCTTATTTAAACCAGAGACCCCTGTCTCTGTTTATGGAGCAATTGCCTAAAGCAACAAATTGAAAAATCACCTCACCAAAACCCATACATGTAAAAAAAAAAAAACATTTCCACACACACACACATGTCAAGCCCAGCTGTCATGTCCTTATTAGTACCAGGTGATGTCCTCTTGGGTTTTGTTTGAGAGTCTGCCTGATGTCACATCCTGTTTCCTCTGTCGGGCTGGTGATCTAATAGAGCTTTCAAGTGATGTCGGGTGTGAGTTTTCATCAAGTCGGGAATATGTCACAACCTTCCCAACTGGCTATTCAAATACGCTTTACAGGGACTAAACTTAAAAAAAAAGTTGGCTAGCCAATCATGAGCCAGCCTTCCAGGTTAACAGTCATTTAGGCACAGCAGGCACTCACCAAAAATTTTGTATTTGTAAGTTTTCAGTTTACAATTAGGTTGTTTTTTTCCTGTGAAATTGTGACACAATCGACACCACTTGAAAGAGTGGTAAGAGCTACAAAAATTTTCATATAATTCCCTAAACACAATCCTTCAACATGCGGGGATCCAGTCCTGGAGGGTGATCTCTGATTCATTTTGAACTCACACTAGGTAGATTAAGTCAAAGGCCAAAGCTAATAGTGATACAAGGATGCAGAATACCTGAGTAGAAATCAGTCTGCTAAACACTAGAGATAAGTTCAAATGTGGCCGTTTAAGATGGAGTTCCAGGACTGATGTGACCCTGTCGGAAATGGGACTTTATCGCTCTGAATTGTGCCTCCCAGGCAAAAATCCTTCCACATGTATACTGTCACAACGAACTCTAAAACTCTATAATGGTTTAGCACCATCAGTTGGCTTGTGGCTTCATGCACCAAGCATATGAGATGGAATTTGAACACAGCCTGAGATAGTAAACCTTGGAGGCTCAATTCAGGGGAAAAAGTTCCATGGACATTTCATTTGTCTGCCACATAATTGTCATTTTGTGACATTTCCTTTAAAAAAAAGTATTTGAACACAGTGTATGGTAAATGAGTGACACTGAATATTAATGGGACTAAAAATCGAAAGCGTGTTGGTCCTTGTTTGGGCTTCTCTGTTTAGCCCATGGCCACCCTGCGGGAGGCGGTTTGGTAGAAGACCCCGCGGAGCAGAGAGGGGTAGTCTGGGACACGTAACAGGTGCCGCTGTGCGTAGGTGGTGTCACCCGGCCGCCCCCTGCCCACCAATGTGCGCAGGTTGACCTCGTTGACCTGGCTGCCGACAGCGATGACGAAGAGCTCAATCCCGGCGTCTGAAACTTCACGGACGCGTTTCTCCAGATCAGCCTTAGTGATAGACTGGGACCTGCCATCAGAGAACAACAAAAGCTTCTTTGTGCCTCTTGATGCATCCCCACGGCTGCGTAAACTTTGAATGGAAAATTCCATGGCCTCCAACACGTTGGTGCCGTCATTTTGGAAGGCAGCCTCTTCAATGCGATTCAGCAGGGTCACATTGTGAGTCGGGGGCAGCTCCAAGCGTGAGTTTCGGCTGTACTGGCCCACGGCCACTCTGACGTTGGCACCAGGGGGTTTCTGTGCAGTCAGGAAACGTTCGCCCAATCTGTGGACGAAGGTCTTACTTATCTCAAAGTTCTTCTCCCCGACGCTGGCCGAGCTGTCCATCATCATCAAAATATCAGTACCTTCATTAAAAGAGACTGCAACACAGAGCACAATGCAACTGATCATGAGCTGTTTTCAGTGGTTCTGTAAATGACTGTTAAGGTAAAAACTTGAAAGTTCAATCAAATGTTAAAACTAAGAGCACATTAAAAGAGAAATACTTACTGGGACATTTGTTGTCTGGGCATTTCTTATCTGAAAAAAACAAAAAAACATGTAGCTCAATACAAAATATTCAACTGATGTTGATGAACAACAGTGTGTGCAGGTGTGCAGGTACTGTACGTGTGTTTACCTTGACAAATTTTGGATGTGAGGTTCTGCAGGAAGGGGTCTTCCAGCAGCTCGGCAAAGTTATCCAGGACAAAGGAAAAGCCTGGTTTGGGGTCATTTTTACACACCATGTTTTCGATCTGCTCCTGGTTGGGTTGACGCTCTGAGTAGTCCTTCACTCCTAAACCGCCCACCTAGGCACAGAGACAGAGACTCTTTAACTTACGTGGTACTTCTGCGTTCCAGCTGAAGTGTGTGGTACAAAACATTTACGTGACTTCACGTGAAGTCTTTTAAGGTGTACTGTACTCACCCGGATGTTTTTACCACAGAGTACATCGAGGGGAATGTCGTCCCTGTTAATATCGGAGCGTCCATCAGTGAGAACGAGAACGACTCGGTTCTCCCTTTTCATCAAACTGATTGTGTTCTTTAGAGCATAGTCGAGGGCCTGGCCTGTGTATGTGGCCTCAGCCAGCCAGCGCATGTCTCTCACTGCCCTGCACGCGCACACACACACACACACACACACACACAAATAGAAATTTAAGGGCAGAAACAAAATCTGAGACTTTTTAAAATATGAATGATATTTAAAAGACATCCCAACATCTGCAGACAGTCTTGTTTTCTTTTAAGAGTGAAATTAATAATATTAATAATAATGAATACTTTATTGAAATTATGACAATAATACTGATCAAATAAACTAGATAGACTTGTTAATTATTCATTAATTATTGCTGTTATAAAAATCCAGCTCTGTTCTCCTTGCATGAATGTGACTGATGATGTCAACATTATCAATCGATCATTGTAGTTACTGTGTTTTGAGAACACTGGTTAAAAATGAAAACTGCACTGCTTGTTCTTAGAAAGGATTAGGAGCTTTTTGCTAAATAAAAAAAGCAGCACGCTTCCCTCTAAATACTTTTTGACTTAGGATGAGTCCTGGACCTGAACCACTGAAACCAAACATGAACACGAGTGGTAATGCTCAGTCATCATGAGTCACGGTTACACATTCAAACAGCATTAAGGGAGGAGGGATTCTGGATGCATGTGAACTCACAGTTTAAAATCAGCAAGGCTTTTGCCCAGTCGGACTACTTCTTGGGCTCTGTCGCCACTGTACTGGACTACACTCAGGCTGGACTCATTACCTACGAACTGGAAAGAAAAACATTTGATTGGTGACAGAAGGTTTTGCTCTGTGTGTGCTGTGCCTGCGAACATGTGTTTTCCTCTGTCAACATTTCTGCGTCCCACCCATCCTGACTAATTATATCCAAACTGGAAGAGGAGAGTCACTGGAGAGACATAAAAGCAAGTTCCAAACCCATAGACAATATCTTTCATTCACACTTTCTAATTTGAGGCCTGTTTTTCAAGCATTTCCTAACATCTCTGAAAAACACTTTTCACAACATTGTTGGTATCGCTCTGAATAAACAACACAACCCACAGAGTTCAAACGTTGAAAAAGATGGATGAGTATGAAATGTCTCAACTCAGGATTCATTCAGAGAAAGATATTACCTTGACTTGCTGGTCTTTGATCAGTCTATCTATGAGTCTGACGATAAAGTCTTTGGCGAGACCAAAGTTTGTTTCACCAATACTCTCTGAGCTGTCCACGATGAATGCCAGATCCAGAGGCGCACACCGACACTCTGAAGACGCAGGAAACATGCACACAAACGCTTTGACAAAGGCTCACACTAGCCCTGCAGTATTTCAAATAAAGACAGTAATGCCTGTTTTAGATCGGGTGCGAGCTTACCACAACAAGCTGCCGAGTGATTAGAAGAGAAGGAAAGAAAAAACAAAGTTATTAACAGCTCCGGGAAAAAAAAGGAGTGACACAACATAACCTGCTTAACCTTCACATCATTCTGGCTTCTATCGCATGTTTGGTTAATCAGGTCCTGGGTTGAAAAGGACAAAGTGTTTAACGTAGAGTACATGTGGTTTCACTTCTGTGTGTGCATGTGTGTGTGCAACTTACAGCAGAGCTTCATGATGATGTCCAGGATTTCACATTCCTGTAGAGAGAGAGGTAGATGACGTATTACAGCATGACAACTGCTAAATCACATTACACAATATACAAGCACTGCTCAGAAAGGAAAAGACAACATGAAAATATTGATATTTTACTTCGAAGGCCGGCCAGCTATGGATTTTCCTGTTTAGGAAATTGCATGTGCGGCTCGATGGAGCCTTCGGTATCAGCTTCAGCTTTAGAACTAGCACAGTCCTAAGGTGTAATTAAGTCTGTGGTGCTTGGCCATCTAATCTTGTCACTAAAATGAGGGAAAGACCTTACATTAAATGGACTGATTCTTATTATTCGTATAATTTTATACTCACATCAGTTCCTGGTGGACCAGGAGGCCCAGGGGGTCCCTGTAGGAAATGAGAGAGAGATAGATAGGAACATTGAGTGATTCACCCCCTGATAGAAGTGTGTGTTTATTTATCTGTTAAAAAGAACTGGCCAGACAACGGTTTATCTGCTTTGGCTTCAAGATGACTTCTGGAAGTTACTTTAACTGGAATGAAAAAAAAATGGTAAACCATTCCTTCTTTGACTGCAAACCAGAATCCCTCAGTCACAGAGCACACATCCACACCCACACATTTGTGTGTGCTGCTATCTTTCTGCAACAACACGTGAATCTTCCAAAAGTTCGTTGCCACAGCACTGGGTTTTTTTTTTTTTTCCTTCGCTCAGCTGCAGGAAAACCATATGTTTTGTTTTAAGAGACATAAAATTCAGTTTGAGAGCATTCTTTTCTGTGACAAAGACGCCAGCATGGCTCACACACACACACACACACACACACACACACACACACACACAAAGAAAGACAGAGGAGGAAGGAGAGAGAGAGAGAGAACCGTTAAGTGAGAGAAACTGTCCCGAGAAAACATGACGCACAGTGTTCATGCAGAAATATGCAGCTCAAGTCAGACAAAAAGCAGAAGAAGAGGGGGAGAAAGGTCGGAGGAAGACGAAAAGGATAAAAAGTAGGGCGTGAAAGGGTAGAGTCTAAGGTCTAGTCATGCTTTCATACACAGTGTTTTATTTGGATCCCATCTTTGCTCAAGCCTTCACGCAATCCGATACCACGAGCGCTGCTTGCCAGTTGATAAAAGGGATGGGAAATTACATTACAGCGTTCCTACTGTCTGAATGAGCCAATCAAAAGTGATGCCTTACTTCACATGTAGCTTGGTGTCATGTTGTGTGGTGAGATTAGTTAAGTTTAACTGTTACTGTTACTTTTAGTTACTGTAACTTCTTCACACAGGAAGCTTTGTACTTATTCGTTTTATTAGTTAGGAATGGTTTTTGTGACCAGGCACTGTCCTGGTGCTCTAAATACTCAGTAGAGCACCAAATGTCTATTAATACGCAACTGAAAATAGTTTCCCACAAATATAACAAATATATAATCTACCCCTATTGAAGCAATATTTGGTAAATGTTTTATGTAGGCTGTTTTAGGAAGTTCTTTTTCAAAAGTTAAAAAAAAAAGGTATATATTTGTGTACTGTTTTTAAAATGTATCTAAAGTTGATCTATGATATCTGAATTTATACGCCCCTAGTAATGAATGGACAGGCTGTAGAGGATGGAAATATTTTAAGATGGACTAATGCATTGTTCTGCAAAAATGTAAACCAACCTTATTCTAATAAATGCTGATTACAATCAATCACATTTTTGTGACATTTTGTCATTGTGATACTTACAGTCTAACATTGCACAGATTTTGACTAAAGATGGAAATCAGCAGGTTTGAAATGATGTAAATTTAAATATAATTTTCTGATATTTTAGGTTAATCTTAGACCTTTGTCAATGTGACTTCAAACCGAGGCCACTTTTCAATATAGGCATTTACAAAAACAGTAAAATGACCTTAAAACGTATGTAAATGTATGTAATGTACTGATGTGAGAGCAGTTCCCAGCAATCCCTTCAAAGTCTCAACATGCATACACAGGCAGACAAACCAACACACATGCGCACAGACACGCATACTGTCAGCTGATGCTCTGGTTTCTGGCATTCTTACCGGTTTGCCCTCAGGTCCTCTGTGACCTTTGGCCCCTTTGGATCCGGGAGGCCCTGGCACATTGTCCTGTGAAGAAAGAAAAATTACATGGACATTAACAGCAATGCCAACACCTGTTTACAGACTTATAGTCATAGACAGATCTGCATATATCACATCCAAGGACACACTAAAATGTAAGAGTGTAAAAGTGGCTAACGTGTGACAGTTGCTTGCTGCATTGCAGTTTATAGCTATTCTAGTTTTTATTCCTTACGGTTTTAAAATTGTTCTAATGCTTTTTCCTAATCAAAGAACTTTAATTTGGCTCATCTGGAGTACCTGCTGAGATATCACAATGTAAATATGGATGTCATCTGCATAAAACATCTACATGGAATTCACTATGAATATGATCTATTATCTAATTATTTTATTATCAAACTTGACAGTGAGAAAGGTCCATGTTAATGTACCAATATCATTTTGGAAGGGGTGTCTGTTCTGAGAAAAGCCACTAAATCCATGCCAAATCTTAACTGTAACCTGATCTGGCCCCTCTGGCCAGCTATCTACCACGCCTGTGCTGCTGCAGGAAGGGAGAGCAGCTAAAGCCCCTGCAGCTGCTGCATTTTGACCCATCGCTGTGAGATTTCAGCCCACACTGCAGAAGTGTGGAGAATAAAGAGCTTTACACTGCAAATCAATTTAGAGAAATTATCCAGTCTTCCATGTTCTATGTTCCCACAGATACTGTTACATACTTATAAGAAATGTAGGCAGTTTGCTGAGAATCAAACTAATGCAAAATAGCAAACTAAAAGCACTAATGATGCTATGTCCCAGAAATGGCCTTCCAAACAGCTTGTGAACATGTGTACGATGTATGGATTGGTAGTCCCATAAATACTCAAGCTCAAAAAAGCTCAACATGCCAGAGATGTTGAGGTAAGATGCAGTGAGGGGCAAAGGGGCAGGTTGTCACAGCAGAGTCACCAATTATTAATAAATCGTTTCTGCTCTTTGATGTAAGGTGGAGGCTGACTCACACAACCAAATCTGCAATTCTTCGAGAGGGAGGAAAGAAAGCAGAGACGATAATGCCAACCACCTGGCTTTTAACACACACACACACACACACACACACACACACACACACATACACACACACACACACACACACACACACACACACACACACACACACACACACACACACACACACACACACACACACACACACACACACACACACACACACACACACACACACACAACATGCGTTTCCTATTACTGCACATTCTCAATTTCAAACAGTCTGATGTAAAGAGCATGGACCATATCATCCACAGGTACACACAAAGATGTCATGGCCTTGATTTTATGGCATCACAGTTGATGACATATAACCAGATGTGAGTGTTTGCTGTACCATGTTGAATATGTGAATATTATCATCAAGTGTGTCAGCTAAAAGTAAAAAATAAAAAAAAGCTCAAATATCTGTCTCCACCTTTGTCTTATCTGACAACCCCCCTGCCCCATCTATCCCCTCCCGTCCCCTCTGGCCAGGGAAAGTGCCAGCAACAAAGTACATGTCTGTACAGTGTGAAAATATTTAAACAATTTAAGTTAAAAATCCAGTTATTCAAAAATCCCACTTAACTGTCAGATTTAAGTATTCTGTATAAAATGGACTAAACGTGAGAACAAACAAGTGACTGTTCAGAGATTATACAAAGAAAAACGGAAGCGTTCATCTGGGCGTAAGTGGAATGTAATGGATTCATTTTTTCCATTGAGATAAAATACGGCATCTCATTATGTATTTTTAGGACTTGGTCTTGGACTGACCAATGGAACAGCAGCAGACAGAAGCTTGGCTATGCATCTTTAGGCAGTACATTAAAAATCAAGGGAAATATGCTTAAATGTGAAGCTACAGCTAATTAGTTTAATCCAGTGCATAACTAGGAACAGGGGTTAGTAGCTGATTACACCACATACATATGCACTTTTTAAATTAAATTAGGCAGACTGGCTCTTTTTCGCTAAGCTAAGGCATTCATTGCTATAAAGTTGAATTTAGAGTTTGTAGCCTTTTTCTAACCTTATTTTTACTAGAAATATTTATTTTAATGTGAAGATTATTAATATTATTATTTTATTATTCTTGTGATCCAGACTATGCTGTGCTGTACAATGCGACTCGTCCCTTCTAACCAACCAGAGAACTTAAATTATTTACATTTGATTAGTAAGTCTTGCAGCATGCACATTTGTTATCATTTGATGATGGCTCCTACCTGAAGCACTGGGCGGAGACTAGCAGATCAGGTATAGGGAGGGTGGAGCAAAATGGATTGAATTTGAGTCTTTTGCTAGCTTGTAGCTTTCAATTATTTGTCAGCATAAACCCATGACCATAAAATATATAAAAATGCGGAACATTAGAGAGCCATATGACAGATTTAGTAATTTATTTTTTTTTACAATTTTCCAAAGCACACCAAAAATTCGTAGACTAGTATAGTAAAAGAATCAGTCTTTTAAAAAGTGGAAGTTGGAAGTTGAGAAAATTTTAAAGACAATTCCCAAACTATTTCTCCTACGCTGATGTGGCATGTTTTGAGATCTAGCAGTTTGTGAACACAGCTGTAGAATTAGTAACAGAGGTTATGAGATGTTTCGTGAATGCGTCTGTCACTACTCAAGAACAACAAAAAAAATAATAAAAATGGAAAGACATAAACCTTATGGCGACTGTGTGAATTATACTTTACATTTCATCTTGCCCTCTGCTACAGAGCCACAAATGAATGATAAGTGATAAACTGATCTGACAGTGTAAGTCCAAAGCTTACAGAGTGTGACTCCTCTTGAAGAAAAGAGCTCAGGGTGCACTGGTGCACAGTCGAGAACAAAGTACGAACGTGCAGAAATGTTTACGTCATGAAACATGAACCTTGGAAATGAAATAAACTCTATGTAAACACGGCCGAGTTGAGAAGGGGGTTAAAGTGTTAAAACTGGTACGCTATATGGACACCTAAACTTGCCACGCACACACATGCACGCTCACTCATGCACACACAGTAATGCACTCCCCTCATCGTCTCTGCTCATTTCCTGGTATCCTTGACAACAACATATACACAGCTGCATCAGCTCAAAGCCATCTTCTCCAATGGCGCACTAACACACAGACGCACACACACACACATAAAATGTGTTCGGATCTACTAAAGAAAGCTTTTCCAGCTGCAGAACAGAAGGCAAGTGTGAGAGTACTACATGGACAGAACCAAATAAGAAAAGTGTAGTAAAGTGTGTGAGGGGCTAACGCAGAAAAACTGAATAAAAGGCAAAAATTAAACGATGAAACATTACACATTATTATAAGTGTTCAAAGAGAGAAATAACAGAAATATGTGAATGTGCTGATAAACGGAAACATGACTCACATCCTGTCAACGCTGTATGCCAAGAACGGATTGAGGAATAATAAAAAGAGATCAAGAGTGAAGACGAACTCCAAAAAGTCAGAGGCAGACTTACATCGGGGCCTGGATCTCCAGGCTCTCCGTCATCTCCTTTGGGTCCAGGGGTCCCCTTGCTACCCTGGAGGACACACAGCAGAGTAAGACATTAAGCAGGGCATAGGAACATGGCAACTGATGTTCGTGAACAAGCTGGTTCGCAAACAGTCATGTCAACATTTTTCCATAAACATCCAGCAATGAGTCGAATCTCGAGTTAAAGAGGAAATCTGAAAGACAACCTACCGGCTCACCAGGGTCTCCACGGGGTCCAGGGTAACCCTAAAAAAAAAAAGACATCAGTGATCAGAATGTAGCTATTTAATTGCAGCAAAGTCATAAATGACATACACTAACTACTCTAAACACATACCTGGAAACCAGGACAACCTGCAGTACCATTTCCTGCCACACCATCTTCTCCCTGAAATTAAGGCAGAGATATTTACAGCCCCATCTGCATCCACACACACACACACTCATGGCAGGGTTTATAATGAATGGCACACATCTGTCCCCCCCCCCCTTCTCTGTCTCCCACACTCACTCTCTCTCCGATGGGGCCTCTGTCTCCCGGAGCTCCTTTGATTCCTCTCGGCCCTTTAGGTCCCTGGAAGACAAACGGAATGATAAGATTAGAAACATATGAAATGCGACTTGAGTTTGTCAAAAGCCTTTGGATGCTGTCGAGACACTGAGTGGGAGCACATGCGTGTGTGTTTGTGCGCGAGAGTGAAGACTCTAAATTTAACTTTTAATGCCTTATATAATAATCAGTAACCAGGCAAGACACTGTCTTCATATTCTTAGTGTATGGACATGAAGCATAGATGAATATGTACCACCAGTTTTTTTCAAATATCAGACCAACTGACTTCCAGTGAGTGAGAAAAGACAACAACACAAATATCTGTCATGTAAAATGACCAAACAACTGCCCAAACTCTGCGTTCAAGCAGGATCCAAGAAGCTGATTGAGTAAACAGATTTTCCTTTAAACACATGAGCACTTATAATAAAATCTGTGCATGTGTGTGCGTGCGTGTGTGTGTGTGTGTGTGTGTGTGTGTGTGTGTTCTGTTGGACTCACCTCTGGTCCAGCTGGGCCTTCATCTCCTCTGTAGCCAGGAGGCCCGTCCTTGCCAGGCTCACCCTGAAAAACAGTAACACTGTTAATGAGACATTGTTAAAAGAAAATCCTCCAAATAAAAAACACATGCAAATCAAACTGTCCTACATTTGTTTTTTTCAACTCTTGTATTTTGTTCATACTCTAAGCTGACTGTCATTCCTGCTAATAAAATGTGAATGCTGTGAGTTTTCAAATAAACATAAGGCTCTGTGACACATCTGTTAAAACGTTGCAGGCCTGCTTCACCTATGGGTGAAGTCAGTCACCACGGGTGATGGATCAAGTCTGAAGTGTGCAGTGTTGCAGTTGAAACCTCACACAACAGTGATGTCACAATGTGCAGACACACCCTGAAGTACACGTCTAGTGCAGTCAGATGAGAAATTAAACTGGAGCTCAGCAGAAACAAGATTTTCATTTACTGTCCAACTGTTTGCTAAAGGAAAACACTGTAATTACACCAGCTATTTTCAGATTTTGACTCAATCGACTACGATGACACAAAGTTAACTCTGTTAGCTTGATCAATCTGAAGTGCTCCCAGTTCAAAATGGCCACCATCATAATAAGGTCGTTGTACATCATCATGTGGTCATGTCAACTTAGATGTCCTGAAGTTAGATGCATTGAGCGGTATACATTGTTATAGGGTGTTATTTGTTAAACCCAACATTTTAGGATAAAAAGATCAACACTGATAAAGTTAGTCTGTCCGTGGTACTTATGTATCCCAGCTTGGGACATTGACTGGATGGAGGAAGAAACACGACTGCTTTGACAAATTTGAGAAAATATACTGAAGCCTTCAGACGCGTCTGACTTACAAAGTGTATCTTGGATCTGACACATGATTTACAGAAATAGAAAACAAAGTGCTGTAGTTTATAGAAGGAGTTACAGTTTGCATTGGTGCAATTTCCTGACTAACAACAGCTGTAGCAGCTCTGCACTGTGCTTAAAGTGGAGCCAACCTTTTTGTTTGAAGGGAACCAAACAATTGAATGTATAGATGTGCATGTTGACAAGACTGTTTACATACACAGTTCATAAACTTCAATTGAGCAAAATGTTTTATTTAGTTTAGGTTTGGTCAAGACTGCTTTTCCTCTATTTCAATTGCCTGCTAAACATTATTACTCATATTGCATCCAACAGGTCAGTTATTCCATGTTTTCCATACTATTCCATTCCTCATTTTCGTTCAAACAAACGAAAGCACAAAAGAGGCATTGAAAGTTCTGACATCACGAATGTTACCACAGCTAACGCTTGTAATATATTATTATTATTACACTGCCAGGTGCCTTATTAAGAAAACGATACTGAGGCTTTGGCTAAAGCAGACGGAGAGAAGAACTGAGTCAGAGGGGAAAGAGTGAGCGCTGATGTTCCCAGGAGGAGTAAAAACTGAACGAGGGGACTTGGAGCAACGCAGGAGTGGGCAGCAATCTGGGGCAGGAGCCAGGCTCGTTTAACTGTGTACTCTCTCAACATGAAATATCGATGCACATGCACAAGGGCTCACATGTGCACGCGCACGCTCACGCACAAGTTCCCTCACAAATGGAAAAAACAAGAGGATGCTGCCAAACAGAGGAAACAGAAGTGGGTGGTTCGTTTCTGGGGGCTCCTCCTGAAACTCTACACTACAAGGTAACGAACAGCGCACGCAGCTCCTGCTCCTGTTTGTGCCCATTTGAATCTGTGTGTGTGTGTGTGTGTGTGTGTGTGTGCGTGATTATATTTGAGGGTGTCTTACAGGGGCTCCGTTGGGGCCAGTTGAGCCCTCCCTCCCCTGCTCGCCACGGGGTCCTGGCTCCCCCTGGCAAGGAAAAGAACAAATGGATGTAGCAACATAAACTCTTTCAAAAACAGCAACACAGGCAGAGACAAGTTTTAAACAAAGTTAGATTATTAGGAGTCGACAGGGAATTACATTATAATAACAAGTTCCATTAGGGTCAGTGCGGTTGCAGCTGACTCTGTATGATGGCCAGACTGTATTTCCCATGAATTTCAAACCCTCTTTATCCCACTACTCATGCTCCTTATCATCACTCACCGGATCTCCCCTTGGACCTCTGTTTCCACGGGAACCTTGCTCGCCCTTCTCTCCAATTGTTCCCTAAAAGCGAATTCGGAGATGTTAACACATATTTTAGCAGCTCACACACAAAAAAACGTGCTCACTGAAAGTCAACGTTAATCCTGTTTACTCTCTCTCCGCGAGGTCCATCCTGTCCAGGTGAGCCCTGGAACACAAAAAGCGAGGTTTTAGAGGAGTCGCTAAACGGTGCAACGTTGATATTTTTGGGGGTTGTCAGGCAGCTTTATCACTTACGTCATCGCCGCGCTCTCCTTTGTCCCCATCAGGTCCACGAGGGCCCCGGTCACCCTGTCATAACACAGATATTTAACGTGTATCATGTTTCCTGCTCTGGCTCATGTCTATGTCGTGTTTCGCTCTATATTGATTTACCTGAGGCCCCTGTGGGCCGTAGTTTCCTGGTCTTCCTGGTTCACCGTCTCTTCCAGGATCTCCCTGAAACAAGCATAAAGTATGTAATTACAGACCACCAAAAGGCTATCAGTCTATAATATTATTAGTATTATAGTATCAAAATCTTAACCTTTGCTCCTTTCCGTCCATAAGGACCAGCGTCTCCCTTGGGCCCAGGCTCTCCCTGCTTGCCCTGGAAGCAGAAAACACAGACCGCTGTTGGAGGCCTCTGTGCGTGTACTGTGCACTCATGTATGCATGTGTGTGTTTATAGCATGACTATATAGCTTCATCTAAACAACCTGACAGCAGAGAATGTAAACAAAGCAGTGATTATAAAGCCAAGGTCCTCAGTCAGCCTCCCTCTGGGGGTGGGGGCTCAGGGGGTGATATTGGTCTCGGCTGCACCAACAGTGACATTCCTAAACATGTTGCAGCTAATGACAGACCTGTAAACAATCTGACTTGAGTTTTGGCAAGGTGCTGTAATGGCGGTACAAACCCCCCCTTTGCCCCAAACATCAGACTGTGACACTTGTGTGAGTGGTGCTCCAGTCAAAGCCTAAAGGCAAAACCATAAGAGTGGGATTATTCTGAGATTAAGAGATACAACTCACATCTTCTCCTGGAGATCCTTTACAGCCCGGAAGACCAGCGAAGCCAGGTTCACCCTAATGAGGAAAACCACAGACACATATTAAGTCATAAACCTCAATGATTATATCACATGGGAAAAGGGAGACGAGCCAGACAGACTGAGCTTTACTGATTGGGTGGGCGGGGTCTGTGACTCACCTTGCGTCCATCAATTCCATCATCTCCTCTTTGACCTTTGTCCCCCTAAAAAAAAAAAGAAAACGAAATTCAGAAGATGAGATGACAGGAACAAATGAAAGTGGATAAAAGTGGTTGAACAAGAAATGAACATTGAACATGTCAAAGGAAGTAAAGAAAACAGAGAGAAGAGGAGACACACGAGAAAAGCTCACCTTGTAGCCTTTGTGTCCTCTATCACCCTGCAGAGAACACAGGCATTAGTTAACCATGAGTTATACAACACAGAGCATATACTGAATCTTGTTTTAAGTATACTTCTGTGTTTGTACCTTTAGTCCTTTCTCACCACGGTCTCCCTGGAAACACAAATAGAAACATCATCACCATCGTCATGATCGATATGGGCTTGTCCTTTCATTTTCAGAATGCTGAAGTGATTATGAAAATATATCGATCTGTAGGAGCAGACAGCTTAAAACCGACTAACAGGAAGTTTATTTGGCTTGACAATGTAAATGAAATAATAGTTAAAGAACAAGTTCACCTCCATTAATTGCCGATGTGAAGCCATGTGATGGTGTCTTATCATACATTAATCACAGCTTTGGTGGGCGTCTTTGTTGCGACTGCCACAACATTATTCACAATTAGAATACTTGTATTTTGTTGGTGATGCACTCTACCTTCATTCCACGATAACCAACGGGACCAGGATCTCCAATGTTACCCTGTAAAGCAGCAGAAAAAATTGTTCCTATTAGGTTGTGCTTCTGGATTAATCTGTGGACACTGTGGGAGAACGTAGACTATTGCTCTAAAGTTTGGGATCCATTAGATATGTTTGTTTTCCAATGAAACACACTGACATTAGACTGAAGAGGAAATATAGCAAAAGAACAGGACATGATGACATTGTCAGAGTTAGAAATAATGATATTTATGGAAATTATCACTGTGTTCTTTAAACTTTGACCTGAAAAAAACACCTTTTGCAGCAATTACAGCCTGGCAGACCTTAGGCATTCTAGCTGTCAATTTTGATAGCTGCCTCCACGATGCTTGACTAAAGGTATTATTCACTGTTCTAGCATCTTTTCATTGTTTCTGCATCTCAAAGATGTTCTTCTGTTTGATCCAAAGACCTCAAACTTAGACTCATCTGTAGACAACACCTTCTTCCAGTCTTCCAGTGCAATTCCAGCATCCTGGAGCCTCCTCTTCAATATTGATGCTGACACTGATGTTTGACGTGTACTATTACTACTAGTGCAGCTGCCAGTTGAAGACCTGTGAGGCGTCTTGTCTTAAACTACATACTCAGATATTTATCTTCTTGCAGAGTTGTGCAAGAAATTTTAAGGTTCCTCGCAGTTTCTAGCATTGAGTAGCTTTCCTTTCTAAGGACAACAATAGACTGATGGATCTCTAATGAAGATTCTTTCCTTCTGGCTATTGGTACCTATTGGAACCTGTAAACAAACAACTGCTGATGTTTAGATACTAAACTAACCTAAAGAACTCCGTGCTCTCTTGTTTGCTCCATTATTACAATGGTTCTCAGCTGTGCAACACAATTGCAAAAGAAGCCATACCAGAAGATTGATGCAGAGGACTGATAGATCATTATTGAAAAATAGTTAATCATAATTCATTTTAATTGTTTGGGAAATTGATAAAATTGTTGCCTTAAATGTGTTCCTAAACCTTTGAGCAGTAGTGTATGTGTGAGGATGATGGTGAAATCACCTACCACGCCACCTATATCTCCTTTCTCTCCTGGCATTCCTGGTCTACCTCTTTCTCCCTGTGCAGAAAGAAAACATATGTACAGCAATTAATTAGTGTAAAGGTTTGAATGCAACAGTGGAACAATGCTAATTTCCCTAGTGCAGCTGATAACACTGGATAAGTTGCATTTTTGATATCATATGCATTCGTATAACAATTATCGTACCTTAGCGCCAAAGCCTCCGTCTTCTCCTTTGGGCCCTGCTGGAGCCTGTGGTCAAAACGGGAAAACACGTCCAGTGAAACAGTTGCTAAAAAACTATTCCAAACCGTTTGATTTGGCAGCAATACTGTAATAAATGGCATACTTACATGGCAGTCGTAAGAGCAACACTGAAAAAGGAAAAGAATAGAAATATTATGAACAAGGCTATGGCTCCCTATATGTTTGGTTATGAAGATTACTGGCTGTTTTTGTTCTAGTGTAGATAGAAGATGGTGTGGGCCTACTTAAGTGCTCTGCTCTTAAGTGAACTACTTCACTAATAATGATCACTGCAGTCACCTGAACTGAACATCACTGTATTGAACTGTCATATTACAACAGGACTGAACGATATGTCAAATAGTTCAAATATTTGTGATGCATCTGCAGAGATTTTGTTGTGGATGCAAAAGTAGCCACAAATCACGATTATCACAGCAATCGTAAATTGCTTTTTATGCGTTCATTACAGCTTCCTGTGGCTGTCTCAGAGTGACCCCTCCTTGTTTCCTGAGTGTGAGAGCGTTTAGCAGAGTTAACAGTACAAGGCTAAGCAAGAGATAAGTAAAATCCCAGACACTGTAAAGATTTTAATGACATTAACTGCATAAACAGCTCTACCACACCAAAACCAGTAAAGGACTAATCTGTTTTGTTAATCTTTTTTAACAAAAGAAAACCATAACAGTTTTTGCTACTGGGATGTTTTTGTTAATTCCCTATGAAAACATATTAAAAAGACATACCGCATCCTTTGTCTCGTTTGTCTGAAAAGAGGTAAAGAAAACACAGGTTAGTTTAAAATCCAAACAATTTACTCATTCTATAGAGAAGAGAAGAGATAAGACGAGAAGAAATACTTACGATCATGTCAATGATTGTTCGAATAGTTGCGATCTTGGTGGATCTGGAGTCGTCTGCAGCGGTGAAGTTCTGTCTGTAGTTATGGTCTGTGGCAATAAGCGACAGCCTGGTGTCCTGGTGAGGCACAAAACACAAACATCACCACCTGCTGGCCCTCTTCCAGTGGGAAACAGGACTCTTGCTTCTTGGTAGTAACCCACATAGGCTGACATTATGCAGCTCACAGCTTGTCTTACATACCTTGCTCTCTACCTCAGGACCAAGTTGAGATTTAGACCAGGAGAAAAATTATGTTTTATTTCACTGTACTTAACTGTACTGGGTTCATCTGGAGGGCTTTGTATATAGAGTCAGCAGAAATAAGTTTAATACCATTTAATGACATGTTCCTACCAAACTAGAACCATAGGAAACTAGTTAAAAAACATAAAAGTTATCCTTCAATGTCAACACCAGACTCTGGTGGACACTGGTTTTAGTGTTTTACTAGAACACGAGGACAAGACCTAGTTCACAGTGAAAACAGATGGGCTTTATCCAGAGATGACACCTTTTCATAATGAGATTTCTTTGTGTTTCTTTTGAATTCATTTTGTATGGTTTAACATTAGCTGTGAATTTCGTCTATTTGTATTATTTATTTGCATTATTTAAGTCATTAAAGTCAGAATCAAATGTTGCTAGATCATGATTGGTGCATGTAAGTACATGATGTCACCTCTTCCCTAATCAGAGAAGTGCAGAGAAAAACAGAAACACTATGTACAATGTAAAAAAAACAACAGTGTACTTTCTCTAACTTTGAGGACATGTAGGTATCAGGCCACTAGGGCCAAATGCACAAATGTGTTGGTGCCTCTTTACCTCCTGGTCAGGTGTGATAGCAACAGCAAACACTTTCACTCCATTTATCTTGGCTTCATTAGCGGCCTCCTGCACACCTCCACATGGCTCTTTGTAACCAGTAATAGGATGGCCATCAGTCACTACCACAATGTACTTATTCTCGTGATAGTGGGAACCCCTGCATGTAAGCAGACACATAAAAACTCAGAAATGACATCGCTGCTCTCATTATTTAACCTGCAAAAGTGTTTATGTCTGTAACACTATTACCCAGTTAGCAGCTCAGCGAGGCCATGCCTGATGGCACAGTCAGTGTAGGTGCCCTTGCCAATGTAACTGATGCCTCTAATGGCTTTCTTGAGCTCTTCGCGTTCAGTGTTCAAATCAGTCAGGCCGCGCACAATGATAACGTCATCACTGTAGTGCAGAGCTCCTGAGTTCCACGTGAGGGTGCGGTCACATCGGTGGTGCCTGGATACATAGAAATTTTCAGTGGAGTCAAGAATCATCTAATAATACAACCGTTGAATCAAAAAATGATGCATTGGTGTAGATCTAACAGTACCAACAGCAAAACAAATGTGTGCTTTATTACAGTCATTTGTAATGGAGTATCCTTGAACTGTACTGCTGTTACTTTAATAAGTCAAGAACTCTCTATGATTGCAGATATGTGTTTCTGTGGGTCTTACACATCCTGGAGTTCATCTATGAAGCGTACGGTGAATTCTTTGATCTGGTTGATATAAAAGTCGGGAGGTTTCTGTCTGAGGGCGACACTCTCAGATGTATCCAGTACGAAGTAAAGGTCAACAGGACACTCTGTATATACAGCAAAGAAACAAACAAAGATGGCTGTTAGTAAATATTCCCCATTAATAATGTCCAATAAATAAATAAACAAACACACAATGCCCCCCCCCCAACACCCAACACACAACCCAAACAAGGAACTCATCCATGCTTGATGTCAGCACGGGTACCACTGCTAGAGGGCAGAAAACCTACAGGGCAACATGGTGAACTGCCTTGAAAGCATCATACTGGGAGTCAGAGGGGTTGATCCACCTCTACACAGGTACATTTAGCAGATCAGGTATACGTACACACTGGGAACTGTTGCACTGCACCCTTGCTGGGAAGCAGGCCTCAGGTGTGCCTGCTTTGATTCTTGTCCAAATGATCTGAGTCTGCATTGCATTCCAAAGCCTTCTATTCAGGCCCATTAAGACATAGACATGCTGCCAAACAAAACGCTGCTCACAGTGGGCTAAGGTCTCTGTCATCCCCTGATCTGACCTTCAGCTGTAATTGCGTTTCTTCCTCTGATTCTTCAAGACAACTCGTACTTCAATTCCAAACAAGGATCTGCATAGACTCTCAGTAAGTATCACTTCAGGACGTTTGCATGTAACACAAAGCCATAAACACCACATAATAGAAAACAATCAATGTTGAAAAATCTTTTTCTGCAAACTTACCCCAAATCTTTCTTTTTTCAGGCACTTGGGCTCCAGCTAGAAAAACGCACAGCAGCGCGAGGAGACCTCTGAAAGTCTCCATGACTGAACCGCAAGAAAACAATAAACGCGAAAACACAACACCCCAGTCCCCAGACAAACTATCACCGAAACTCTCCGGTCCTCAAGCCCTCTACTTCTCAACCGATTCGGCTAACTTTTTGGTGATCCAGCGATCCGCCGCAGTTTGTCCGAGGCGAGACCCAGAGCGCGCAGAGGAGGACCAGAGCGCACGGTGGAGGAGAGGGAGGAGGATGAGGAGGAGGAGGAGGAGAAGGGGGAGGAGGAGGAGGAGAAACGTTCACGCGCTTTCTATGGGGGATGACGAGCTGCTGCAGAGCAGAGTCCGACCTGAAGTTTACACAAAATCCAAGATGTGTCTGCTTCCTTACAAGGGTCCACGGGGACGTGGATCTACAGATATAAACAACAGCACTGTCAGCCTGGGGCGAGGCTCCATTGTGCACACATTTTTTTTGCAAGAAAAGGTTATTATAAAAAGTGAAGTTTATATTTCAACATAATTCATGACTTATAATCAGAAATCTGTGAAAACCTTTTACATTTAGGGTACAGAACCCCTCACTTCACATCAACAAAGCATAGAGAGATGCTGGAGTTAATTTCATCAAGCTTGATGAAAAGCAGCTGGAAACACATCTTGGAAGCATTTTGTTTTCTCTTGCTGCAGAAGTTCTGAGGAAAATGGGGGTAGTGGGAATTTTTTTATACATCTGGTTCACTTTGGCGTCCAGACCAGACTTGAACATTAAAAAAAAAAAAAGAGGAGGTAAGGGGAGGGGTGGGTGGAGGAGAGGGTCTGTGTCTTGGAAGCAGGAAGAGTCACAGCACCATCTAGTGCCTCCAGGAGGCAGATCTTGGAGAGCGCTTTGGAAAAGAGTGTTAAAAGATCAGCGATGCACTTTTATGAAAGGAGGCAGGGAGGGTGAAGGTGGGGAGTGTTCATTTGGCGAGGTGTTGATGGGGGTGGATGTTGCTGTGGACAACAGTGTGTGTGGGACTGAAGTGGAAGCTCTTGGCCTGGACTCCACTTTTCCACTGAGATCACCGTTTCAGAAAGCAAAGGTTGTTCAGAGAGGCAGAGAGGGAGAAAGCAAAGGAAGTGAGAGAGAGAGAGAGAGAGAAAGAGAAGGAGAGATGAGGAGAGAAGGAGGACATCTGGTAATGATCTGTATTTATTACCAAGCTCTCATAGTAAATCTGTTGGGTTGTTGGCATCTGTGTGTATAAACTGTGATGCATGTATTTGAAATGTCTCAATAGAAAACTTCATCAGGAAGATATTTCTCTATACGATTCTTGAGAAATTCATTAGCAAAACAATGTAGTGTTTTCAATTTTCTCAGTTATAAAAGAAGGAATCTCTAGTGTCCCCCCCCCTCTTTTTATAGACATGAGGCTGGCAGGTGGGGTAAGAATTACTGAGAAGTCATTCTTTGACCCTTCAGAAAGACAGTCAGGATACACTATGGGTCCAAAACTTTGTGGACAATGACAGAGGATTTATGATTTTATCTTTATACACCACCACTATGGATTAGAAATAAAAGATGTGTTCAAAGTGTAGACTTGCAGCTTTATTTCAAGAGATTCCACAAAAACATGGCTTCAACTATTTAGGAAAATTACAGCCATTTCAAGCAGAGTACTTTTATTCTCAGATCTCAATAGCTGACAAGAAGTTAATTAACCAGGTGTGGCCCATTCCCGTGTTACAAAAGAAGCTAATAAGGGGTCTGAAGTTGATATCAGACATTGAGTTGGAAATTCAAGGAAATTTCAATGCAGGTGAAGGAGGCCATAATTAAGCTGAAAAAACAACCAAGACAATATAAATTTATAAGAAAGGTAGCAAAATTCTAAGATGTGTCCAAATCAACAGGTTCGACAACACACTGGTGAGCTTAACAGCAGCCAATGTCTAGAAATCCACATAAGTTAAAGTGGATGATCACAGAATCCTTTCCTTGGCGGAGAAAAAACCCTTTACAACATCAATTGGTGTCAAGAAAACTCTGGAAAAGGGTTAGGGTTAGAGAGCTAGACGCATCATTGTCAAAATGTATCATGAATGTAAATACAAGGTGCAAACCACTGATAACATTCAAGAACAGGGAAGCCAGATTGGACTTTCCCAGGAAACACCTAAAAAGCCTCCAATGTTGAGGATACAGATTCTTTGAACTGATGAAACCAAGAGGAATTCTGAGGGTTACTCTCTGCTCACGTTTAGCCAAATGCTACCAGCTGATTGGACAGCGCATTACATCGCAGATGGAGATTGACCTTAAACATACTGCAAAAGCAACTCGAGTCTTAATGAAGGCACAGAAATTGAATGTTCTTCGTCCATCGTCAATATATTTCAACTCAGTAGAGCTGCTTTTCAGTTACTGAAGACAAGACTGGATGCAGACAGACCCACAAACGAGCAGCGACTAAAGGTGGCTGAAATGAAGGCCTAGCAAAGCAGCCTCAGAGGAACCTCTGAATTTGGTGATGTCCATGGGCTCTGGACTTCAGGTGGTCATTAATTACCAAGGATTTTCACATGCATTAAGTAAGAAAAACTGGAAAATGGAGGCTTAAAATGGCTGTAATTCCTAAATGGTAAAGCTGAAGGTCTACACTTGCATTGCGTCTATATATGTTGCCATATTCCCATTGTAATGGCAAATAAAGACAAAATCATAAAAAAAAAAAAAAAAAAACTGTCATTGTCCAAATAATTCTGGGACTAACTATATGTCCTCAACAAGATAAGCTTCATGTAGAGAAATAAACATGCATGCTTCTGAAAGCAGAGAGGTTCTGAACAACTTCTTGGGCACAACCTGATGACAAACAGGATACAGCACCCAGTTCCCACCGGATCATAATTTTCAGTGGAAGAAGATTAGAATATTTGAGTATGAAAGAAAAAAGGAAAAACTGCTGAGTACATCCAGTGTGGAGGTCATTACAGCTTGTGGTTTTAAACGTCTTGCAACATTTAGCACACCACAACATTCATCTCTGGGGTTTTTAACTTTCCTGCGAATTTCAGACTTTTTTAGTGAACATGATTCAAAAGTTACTTTGCACAAGTGACCTCAGATGAGATGAAACACAAGCATGGAACAAGGGAGAAGCTGTGGGTATATTTCGCTTTTCCAGCAAAATAATAAAAGTCAGTGGATGGAAAAAAAAAGAGCAGATGGAAGTGATTAATCCAAATGTGCCTGTTACATCAGAACTCCAGAGTATGCCTGAGGTCCACGTTAGCAAAAAAAGGTGCTGTTGGACAGTGGTGGTCTGATTCAAAGTATGCTCAAGGAGCACAGCGCAAATAGAAGAAAGCAGGGAATTCTGTTTGTCACAGTTTATGATCCTTGAGATACAATTAAAGATGCCAGTCAAAACATGAGGAAATGCAGGAATGCTGTGATTCCAAACCACAACAAATAGCTAATGAGAGGAAATGTCCCACATTAACCTCTGCTGCGGTCCTCACTTCATCAGCCTCTGGTGTCCGTAAACATCTATTGTGTGATGTGTTTTTCTCTACTTTCCTCCTTTACGTGCCCTGCAGCAAAGAACATCACCAAACTTAAGCAAACAGTAATTTAGTACAAAAAACAATTAAGGTATCCTCCATTCCTACAGTCACAAAGGGCCAGCAGTAACTGACAGTGCATCAAGCTGAATAGAAAATGGATAACGATTCACCTACTGCCCTCTACTGAAACCTTCAGATATTTACCCAGAGGGATAAATTGCCCTTACTTAAATAAATAAACTAAATCAACATGCACAAGGAGAAACCAAAGGCAATTTAATATGTAATTCACAAACCTTGAAAACCACAGTGAAGATATAAAAGGGCCAGAGGAATAAAGTGATGTTAAAATTAATCTGTTTTTTTTTAACTCTGCACCTTCACAATTGTGTTTCAGCATTTTTACAGAGACGAAATGTTCGCTTTAATTACATTTAAGTATTTTCCAAAAATATAGTTTCCCCAGCATCGTTCTCAACATATTCACTTTAACATCTGAATGTATTCATGCATAAGAAACTGATGTTTAAAAAAAAAAAAAAAAAAAAAAAAAAAAAAAAGCCTGATGAGGAATGAAAAGGAAAAAAAAAAAAACATCTGTTTGTGTTGATTGTCATAGTCCTTGACTAATGGATGTTGTGACTACATTTATTTTACATAAACTAAATTCCATCAGTGACCAGACAGCATTATTCAATATTCCTTCATGTATTGCTGGGTTTATTTGGTCCATTGCGATCTTTGTAGCCATTCTGTGGCTAAGTAAATGTGTATGTTATGAATGTCAGTCATCCAATTTTGGGACTTAGTTCATGTTAGAGTGGCTTTTCAGGTGCCTCCTCAGGTGGTTCAGACAGGTGTAGGTCTTGGGACAGATCTGGCAGTGGTACGGTCTCACTCCTGAGTGGTTCAGCATGTGCTGTTTAAGCACACTTCCATCTGAGAAGGCTTTTCCACACTGAGAACACACATACGGCCGCTCTCCAGTATGCACACGCATGTGAACTGTTACCTTGTGTGCCATTGTAAAACCTTTGCCACACACTGTGCACTTGAATGGCCTCTCTCCTGTGTGGGTGAGCCTGTGGGTGCGCATTGCACCCATTTGGGAGAAAGCCTTTCCACAATCTGGGCAAATGTGTGGCTTCTCACCTGTGTGGACCCTGGTGTGACTTCTCAGTCCTCCTGCGGTGGAGAAACACTGTGAACAGTGAGTGCACTGGTAAGGTCGCTCTCCTGTGTGAGTGCGCATGTGCTGCTTTAAATCGTAGCGGTTTCTGAAGCCGCGGCTACAGATGTTACAGCTTTCCGGTCTGTCGTCATTGTGGCGCAGCTCGTGATTGGACAGACACTTCTCAGACAGGAAACACTTGCCACATTCCTGACACTGATAGGGTTTCTCGTGGTCAACTCTCTGGTGGTACTTCAGCTCGCTGATCCCAGGGAAAGTCTCATCACAGTACCTGCATCTGAAGCGATGGTTGGGGCTGTAAGGAAGCTGATGTTCACTCATCTGATGGTTCCTCAGCAGGTGGGCCATCTTAAAGGTCTTTCCACAATGGGAACACTCGTATTTTGTCAGCAGCTGCCCACACTGATGTCGGACTCGCTCATGTAAGGACCTGAACTGACACCCACACTTGGTGCAGATGTGGGCAGCATTTTTACACTTTCTCTTCCTGTGGCCAGACAGGTGAGCCTCTGTGCGGAAGGCTTTGCCACACTGGGAGCATTTGTAAGGCTTTACTGCAGTGTGGAACCTCTGGTGTTCGAGAAACTCAAAACGATACTTAAAGCTCCTTCCACACAGCGGACAATTATGGGTGACTCGGCCCCGTGAGTAGACAGCTTTGACAGAAGCCTTCCTAGAGGACAGGGCTGCTGAGGAAGTCCGATGAACTGCCCCACTTTTCCTATGTTTACCTCCACTCATTAATTTGGCGGCCTCCATTTCCCCAACCTCTTCGTGTCGCTGTTGATGTTTGGTCAGACACTTGGAGGAGATAAAGCTCTTTCCACATTTCTTACACTGATAAGGCTTGTCATGGTCTATCTGTTGATGATACTTCAGGTCACCAATGCCTGAAAAACCAACACCACAGTGGCTGCACTTGAAAAGTCGGCTTTGAACATGAGTTAGCAGGTGTTCCTTTAAGCTGCTAGACTTTTGGAAACTTTTTCCGCAGTGTCCACAGTCATAGTTACGGCCACGCTTTGGGCAGTGGTGCCTGAATTTGTCCAGTGATGTTGGAAAACTGTTCCCACATTTAATACACAGATATGCAGCATTTTTGCATTTCCGGAGCCTGTGACCAGCAAGCAGGGTGGCTGTTCTGAAAGCCCTTCCACACTCAGAGCAGTTGTACGGCTGCAGCCCGCTGTGCACTCTCTGGTGTTCGATAAGGACAGAGTGATGCTTGAAGCATTTGTCACACTCGGGGCATTTATGCATTCCTGACTGCTGTCTCTGGCGAGGAGATGATGGCATATCAGTCCTTTTTGGGGATTCAGGAAAGTCAGTTGAAGTGGAGGGGTTTGTGGACAGCTCCTCATCAAACATCACAATCTGGGGAACCTCATTGTTTTCATCATCACAGGCACTCGGGTGGGAAGCAATGGCCACCTCCAGCGATGGAGGGAGAGATAGAGAAGGAATGAGAAGATCATCTGACTGAAAGGGAGCTGCAAGCAGAAAAAAATTATAAATATAACACACTCCTCTATCATCAAATAATACAGTGCATCCAGAAACTATTATGTTACATTCATATTCCAAAATGGATTAAATACATTATTTTCCTCATAATTCTACAGAAAATACACTATAACGACAACGTGAAAGAAGTTTATTTGAAATGAGCCCAAGACTGAAACCTAACTGAACATCTCTGGAGAGACCTGAAAATGGCATTTTGAATAAATTTGCTAAGGATTCAAACAAACTTCTTTCAAGCTGTCATTATGGGGTATTGTTTGTAGAATTTTGAAGAAAATAAAGAATTTAGTCCATTTTTTAATGAGGCTGTAACATGACCAAATGTTAAAGTTAAGCGCTGTGAATACTTTCTGGATGCACTCTACCTTAGTTGTTATCAATGAAAAATGTGTACACACCAATGCTACTCTTTGCCAGCTTTCCATGACATTGTTTGCTTTGAAGAAGAAATTTTAGGTCATCTCCATTTGAAACACACTGCATATACTCCTCTAGGACAGATGGGGCAGCACTGATCCAGGAGGCAGTCTAGGAAAAACAAGAGCATTTTTGAATTTTATGCTGAATGCGCTCATATTCAATTACTTCATTTTCATTTTTTTAAGCAATTCTTTCCGCACCTGTTTAAAATCTGGTATTGGCAGCAGCTCCTCCAGTCTGGTAAAGAATTCACAAACTAAAGTCTCCAGTGCTGTGTCAAAGTCGGGACCATACTCGACAGGAAACACATTCTGTTAAATAAAATGAAAAAAGGATAACTTCACATCTGCAGCGTTATCACACAGAAAACAATCTACATTTTATTTTACTAAAACTACAAAATTAACAGATTTCTAACGTTAGAATTTTGACAAAATGTGTGTGACTGCACCAAAGACATTGAGTTTAATCTTAAATTTACCTTGAGGAAATGTTCTCTGCCATCAGTGTCTTCAATGAGGCCTTGCACCAGCTTCATGAAGTTTGCCTCTGGTGCTTCAATTACAGGATCATTTGTCTGAAAATAAGCACAGTCTTTAGCACAATAAAATATAAAACACTCAAGTAACTCTGCATCTAATGATTAGTTACTAAATTCATTGTCAAAAATATTTCCACATTTTAGAAGGTCTTAATTTTGTCTGACCAAACGTTAAAAGATCAAGTCCATTACTCTAACGTATGACAAAAAATCCTCAAAGTTTTAAAACATTTTTACTAGATATTTACTAGTATTATTTTTGTTTAACTTTTAGTCCATTCATTCAGTAAATCTGCTTTTAAATTAGTTGCAGAAGACCATTCTACTAATTGATTATTTAATTAGTCAACTAATCAATAAGCACACTCACCTCCTCAATGCAAGAAGATCGGATTCGGTTAAGGTGCGTCTCAACAGCCTTTAGATCTTCAGGGTGTTCTGAACGCAATAGTTCAAGAGTTGTCTATAGGAAAATGAATAATATTTTTAATATTTGTGTTTCATCACACACTGCTAAAAAGTCTTATTCTAAGTTACCTCTTTTTATGCACATCAACATTTGCCATCACTTACCCTTGCTCTTAGTCCTAGTGACAGCAGTCTCCCCTCTCTTTTACTCATCAGTTCAGGAACTGCATCTGTTACCATGGACACAAACTCCTCCAGTTTCCCATAGTGCTTTATGTTCCGCTGCCGTACCACTTCCCACATCACTGCTGACATCAGTCGTAGTGGGGGTACCAGGAGTGCCAGTGAGGAGAGAGGGACACTGAACTCTTTAAAGAGAAAATCAGACAATCTCAAAAACGATGCGAGAACCTTGTCAACTGTAAATAGTGTCACATTTGCCCGGAGTTGACTTAACGTTTAATATGTAGAGCTTTGACAGCACAGAAAGGTTTTGGAGTTGTAGGGAAGACTAGGCTAAATTTTATAAATGAAAATAATATTCATTCAAGAATGCTAGGTTTTTTTAAAAGCTGCAACTTGTTTGTTAATGAAACAGACTGTGTACTTAAAATACAGAACCTTATCAATACAGTGTCTCTTTCTACCGGTGTTATTATTACTCAATCTATGCCTTTAATGCTCTAGTACTATACTAGTTACATTGTGAAACGCAGCATGTCAGTGTTCCGTTATCTAAAGCCCCGGACTTGGGTGCATTAAACTAACCCGAACCGCTCTATTCACCTTTTTATCCTCTAATATTGGAGATAATCCACAATGATAAAACACAGTCAGTGTTTCTACCCTGCGAAATAGTAAAGGGGGCAGAGTGAGGAAATTAACTGTTAGCAAACAACTGACGGTTAGCACTTTTCCTCACATTAAGCTAACGTTAAGTGCTGCTTACCGTCACTTACAAAAGACCCAATAAAAACCTTCCTCTATCGCTGAAAAGAATAACGCAAAAACACGGAATATTGTTAGTGTTTATACCCAATAGCATCGCTAGTGACGAGACTAGCCACTAGGCCGCTGGTGTAGCCTAGTAAAACCGGCATATTATAGAGCAAAACAATTCTTGTTCCAGGGATTAGTCGAGGCCTGTCGAGCCGCGAATTATCGTACACTTTAGCTACTCGGCTAGCCGCATTAACAAGCAAAACTTACAACAAGCTTCACAAGCTAATACATACCCATGTCGTTCATTGTGGAATTATTTAATAGCGATTGATGAAAAAATCATTACAATGGGATATGTATCATAGTTTCTATTAGCGGTCAAGCTAGCCGCATACGGGCTTCAGGTACCAACTTCTTCCTGAAACACGTTGTTCAGTAGCTGGGAGCGTTGGCCCAGCTAGTGTAGGTTTGGACGAGGTGCGTTCGTTATGTTGTACGGGGCAGCCGAAATAAGGTGCACCGCCTCTCCGGACTGTCGCGTTCTATGTGTTGTATTTTCGTTAGCTTTTCATAATTGAAATAATACTAATTTAAACATTTAAAAACAAGACTAGTTGAAACGATAATAAATACAACATCATTTCTAGAATTGTTTTTAAATTTATTTTTATACTTTTGGGTTGTTTGTTTGAGTACACTTCTTTCACAAGCTTTAAACACTGATACTGTGCAAAACTTCACACATTTAAGTAGAAAAAGCAGGTTGTCAAGAACAAATAGGCAGCTTCCATAATGTAGTAAGGATTTATTCAATATTTAGAAAACTTAAACAGACACTTAAACAATGTTGTAAACTCGAGTAAGAAATTGTTACCCAACAGTAGAATTAGGCACTAATTAATACAGATGGAGAATTATTCCTTAAAGACTCATAACATATGTTTTAGGACTAGTACAAAAGCAATACACTTATTAGGTCCAAAAGCCACACTTAAAGAATTAACCTTAAAAGAGGTTACATTAGAACAGGTCTAACAAAACAGGATAAGGCATCAGCTAGATGAAGTCTGGACCACACTGTGTGTTTTTAAATGTCTCTTCAGGTGATTTAGGCATGTGTAAGTCTTTGCACACTGCTGACAAGCATAGGGCCGAACCCCTGTGTGGTTCATTGTATGTTTTTTCAGTTCGCTGCCACGTGAAAAACCTTTCCCGCATTCAGAGCAGACATAAGGGCGCTCACCAGTGTGCACACGCATATGAAGAGTCACTTTACTCGCCATTGTGAATCCTCTCCCACATACAGTGCATTTGTAAGGTTTTTCCCCCGTGTGGGTGCGTCTGTGTATCTGCAGCTCGCCGGCTGAAACAAAAGCCTTGCCGCAGTCAGAGCACAGGTATGGTTTCTCTCCTGTGTGGATTCTTACGTGTATGTTCAGATTTCCTGACACAGAGAAACGTTTCCCACAGTATGTGCACTGAAAAGGCCTCTCGCCCGTGTGGCTGCGCATGTGGAGATTCAGGTCGTGTTTGTTCTTAAAAGCTTTGCCGCAGTGAACGCAAATCTGCGTTTTCTGCTGCCTGTGTCGCAGCTCGTGGGCCGCAAGACAGGCGGCCGAGCTGAAGAATTTCCCACACTGCATGCACTGATTGGACAGCTCCGGAGGGTGAATCTTCTGATGGGTTCTCAGCTCACTCATGCTAGAGAACACCTCCCCACACTGTCTGCAAGTGAAGATGCGGTTCTGGGTGTGAGTCAGCTCATGTTTACCCAACAAGTACATTTTCTTAAAGCTTTTTCCACACTGAGAACAGTCAAACTTTTGGACACTATGAACACACCGGTGTCTGAATTTTTCCTGCATAGACTGAAAGCTATTCCCACATTTGATGCAAATATAAGCTGCGTTTGTGCATTGGGTTCGTCTGTGAGTGGACATGTCAGATGTCCTTCTGAAGGCTTTTCCACACTGAGAACACTTGTATGGGTTTTCTCCAGTGTGCAGTCTCTGATGCTCCAGGAGTTCATAACGGTAAATGAAGCACTTCCCACACTGAGTACATTTATGGGCTACTCTCTGCCGAGGGGGGGCAATCCTAGGGCTGGACAGTAAAGAACTCTCAGCAGACGAAAGGGGAGCTTGGGAGGTGGCTGAAGATCGGTCATCGTCTCCCTCCACAATTTCTACATCAGGAGTGCTGTCAGTGCATTTCCCTCCCGATGTCTGATCTGCTTTGCTGGTTTCCAAAACGTTTGTGTCCTCCTTACACAGCCATCTTGAATCTCTGGCCTCGTGAGGAGATATCTCTCCAGATTCTATTTGGTTTTCCAATGTTTGTGTTTCACATTCAGCACCCTGGTTGTTGATCTCTCTCAGCAAAGGAAGGTGAGATAATGATGAAAACAGCTGCTGCTCTGAGGAAGAGGACACTGTTGGAGAAAGCAAGAGAACAGCTGATTTACAACTTGGCTGTTTAAGTGGGTTACATTTAAAGATCAATTGTTAAAGTGCCTGTAACATGTAGTGGCTGGATAGTATAGTGTTAAGATCGCTGCTCCCCCTGCGGTAGACTGGACCTCAAAACCTCTGGCTCTGGCCTACCTCCAGTGGGGGTCCTTAGGCAAGACCTCCTTACTCTTACCCTGCCTTTGCCTTGTAACTTGTACCTCACTTGTAAGTTGCTTTGGATAAAAGCATCTGCCAAATGACTACATCTAAACATGTCTGCAATCAATAATCATTGATGATTAATTAATAATTTTCTATTAATCTATTATGATGTGATTAAATTTGACAACATATAAATGTCATATAATAGAGAAAATGTTTACATGCACTCAAAAGTTAACCAAGTTAATCACAGAAATTGGTTGCGGTGGTAAATAAAGGAGAGCACTTAAATGAACTGTAATAACCTGGTTACTGTTAAAATGAACACAAAATAAGAGTAGTAGTAGTGTGTGTGTGTGTGTGTGTGTGTGTGCCTTAGCTGACCTGACAGACAGCACAGTGAGAGACAGACAGACAAACAAATCTCTTCTCTTCTTTCACAGTATGAACTGTAAGAATTGTAATTGTGCTCTAATGTTCAGCCATCGAAATCAATTGATTTAAACTTCATTTCTGGTCACTTTCTGCTTCAGTTCAGGACAAATCACTCCATGCAGTGGTAGAACATACATGCAGTATTCTAATAATTACTGCTTAAGTGCAATTGTTCCATTTCCTGTTACTTTCGCTTCCTTTGTTTCAGAGGGTAATACTGTATACTGCATTTACAGTGGCAAGAAAAAGTATGGGAACCCTTTGGAATTTCATACATCCTTTTTCTAGCACTATGAGGTTTTTATGGATATTCTCAGTACATTTTTGTGATATTATTTTTAGGCACCATCATATTTGTTAATACTCTTGATTTATATGAAGATCAGATCCTGTTTTATGACAAATTAATGCAGAAAACCAATCAAAAGCTTCACATACTTTTTCTTGCCACTGACAAGTTTAGTTATTCATTTCTTTGCCGCTGCAGGTATAATCAAGTAGTACATTACGATGTATAATTATGGATTGTACTGGCTTTGTACCTAACTCCAGTTTCAGTTTAGTAATGTTGACTCATTAATGCATCAATACTAATCCAATAAAATGACATATATCATTCTGTGATTTCTCTAATTCCCTACCCAGTATACGATAACCAGGTTTCCTGTTCACAAAACAGTAAAAAAAATAAAATAAAATCAGCTTACTCGAGTGAGTGGCTATGACCAGGTTACTTACGTGCATGTTAACACACTGTTGAAACAACTGTTGTTCTGGTTGATCACTTGTCAGGCCCATATGTATTCAGTTTACGATGATGTGTCAAGTAAGAGAAAAACATAAAATCTTCATATTTGACAAAGTGGAACCAGAAAACACATACTTACCTAATAAATCACTCACTAATTTTAACTGTCTGATTGTTCAGCACTAATATGCACATAAAAACCTAGCTAACATCCTAGGGAGAGAAACTTACCAGTGGAGTCCATCTTGGCCATTTTATCACAGTGCACCTCGCTTCTGAGCAATATTTTGAAGTCATCTGTTTTGGTTACACACTGCATGTACTCTTCTAGTACACAGGGCGCATCACTGATCAACACTGCAGTCTGAATCAAACAAACACAACGAGTATTTTAATCTAGATCCAAATAAAAATAATCTCTAGAAAACATATTGCAAAATGCAATTTCTCCAGCAGAAATGATAGATTCTGTACCTGTTTAAAGTTTGGAATAAGCACCAGCTCTTCCAGCCGGGTAAAGAACTCACAGACCAGAGTCTCCAGTGCTGCATCGAAGTCCGGACCATACTCCACAGGAAACACGTTCTGTCAAGAAGGTTTATTCAACTGTATGAATGTTAAGTCTCATGAAGCAAAAAGGCAATTTAACAATGAGGCAAAAGCAGTAGCACACCTTGAGGAAGTGCTCCCTCCCGGTTGGATCCTCCAGAAGTCTCTGAACAAGCCTGATAAAGTTGGATTCAAGTGCTTCATTTTCTAGCTCAACCTGTGAAGTAAAAAATACCCATGTAAAACATTTTTTTTTTTACAACATATGGATTCTCATTCAATGTTCATGAATGAAAGGGTCCCACACCTGTTTTGAGGTGCACGGCAAGAGGCTGTCCAAGTTTGTTCTCAGATGCTCTGACTCTTCAGAACACAACATCTGTAAAGTCATCTGAAAATGTCATGGAGAAACTGTAAGAACCTTATTTTTAATTGGAAAGTTAAGAATTGGTTGATAATTATAAAGTAACTTTTTTGGTAGAATGGTGGAGATGGCAAAGTTGTGAATAGGCAGTTTCTTTTAAAGGTTAAAACTACATCTGATATTATGGCCTACGCTGTAAAATGCAGGTGCAAAACTGAGAGGTAAGATAAATATTTCAGGTAAATAATTTACCACTATAATACTTAAATTGTGTTACTAAACAGTTGTATTACAGATTACAGAAATGTAATTTTGAATTTGAAAAACTTGGCAGTGTCAACTGTGTGTTGATAGATGATGCACCAGTATCTCTTACCTTTGCTCTTAAACCCAGAGTGAGCAGTCTCATCTGTTTATTAGCAAAGATGCCAGGGATGGCTTCAGCTACCAAGGACACAAACTCCTCCACTTTGCCATAATGTGCAATGTTCCTCTGATGAACCACCTTCCACATCACAGCAGACATCACCCGCAGAGGTGGAACCAGGAGCCTTAGCGAGGACAAGGGCAGGACACCCTCTGCAAGAGGAGAAGGTGACTGTAGCATTATTAGTCTTTCTAAAGAACACAGTACTGATCTAGTCATCCAAAATGAGCTGTAACACTAAAGGTACAAAGCATCTATAATATTAATGTACAGTTTCATTATTTTGCAGGACATTTTACTGAAAACACTCCTAGCAGAGGACAGGCCACAAGCACACATATAATGTAACAGGCAGAAGCCATATAAAGTACATCCAGTGTGATAACAGCACTTTTATGTGTATAGTAGGCACTTTTGCTAGTTCTCTCGTGTAATGAGTAATGGTAATGATTTTATCTTCAGGTAATAAAAGTTAAAGAGGAAAATAATGTCAATTTATTCAAGCACATTGAGCTGCCCAAAAAGAATCATTTAGGTTAAAATTTTTACTTCTTTGTCTTCTGTTAGCATCGGGTTTTACTCATAATTTCCATACTTATTAAAGTCTACAGGGCATAAGATGTAATAGTGAAGTATTCAGTGTTACAGGAGTGGCACACTTCATTTCTCTGTTCCTTGTTAGGCAAAAATAAAAGAAATACAACAAAAAATGAAATGACTTCTCTTCTGGCGTTATATCTAGATATGAACATATCCAAGGATGATTAGGACTGTTCCCATCTTGACAAATAATTCATATAGAAATCAAAAAGTCAACGGTAGTCGGCAAGCTAACAGAATCAAAACAAACCGACATGACCCCGGCAAAATATAAAAACGTTACCCATTTCATTCCTCCGAAGACTTATGATAGTTAGGGCGAAACTGAGGAATATTTTCTGATTCAAAGATTCTCCTCATGCGGTTACAGAAACAATAAATCTCACTGCTCCTCGGTGTCAAATGCATGGAAACACCACTGAAGACCACTTCCCGATGCTACTTCTTCGTGTTTCGCATTTAGGTTAACATAACTTTATCACGTTGCTTTACCGCCACCTATCGTCAGCTACAAGCAGGTTGCTGTAATATATATTATACTAACCTGACAGATTTAAGGATGGTTGCACTTGTGCATAATGCAGAGAGGATACAATATGCTGTATCCCAAGCTGTAGTCTGCCTCTATGAATAAGGAGTTTCTTAATCAATTTGTTACATTTCTGCAGCATTTGAAGGCATGTTCTGTTCACATCATTAAATTACACTTCTGTCCATATCATCTGTCCTGATGCCCCCTGACCTCTCTGGTCCCTGAATCTGTGCCCTAATCCATCCATGCATGCTCTACCAAATATTTTAAACTGTATTGAATTTGAAGTCCAGTGCAGATTTGTTGAGAGGTGAAATGTGTGGCAAAGAAAGATTTCTAGTGACAAATAACAAACAAGGTCAAAGATCTCTGTTACTGTTGAGACTTGTGTGGAATAAAAGCAGTTGGTGAAGTTTGAACAACTTTATGATCTTACTCAAATGTAGTTAGTCTATAATTATACAACATAATGAAGTTATGTGTGCATTATATTGCAACATTTAATGATAATCTTGTCATGTTTGTCAAAGTAACTAGCAAGTAAAGCTGTCAAATAACTGCAGTGGAGTAAAACGTACAATATTTCACTCAGAATTGTCAGTTTATTAATGAACTTTTTATTATTTATAGCCAATTAAATTGCTGAATTAGAAAGAAACGTTGTCTGATAAGTTCAAGTGTGTCATCTTCATGGCACATTTCAACTTTTCAGAGTAATTTTAATGTGGAAGAAGTGATCAATTGCAAATTAAATTACCAAATTAGAAAAGTGCTGAATATCTGAAGTGTGATACAAAGACATCACAGTTCAGAAAACCCAACAAATCCCCCCTGAGCAAGCATTAGGCAATGATGGGGAGGAAAAACTCCCTTTAAAGAAAGAAACCTCCAGCAGAACCAGGCTTCAGGGGGGCGGCCATCTGCCTTGGCCGGTTGGGTGGTTATGATGTGATGTTATCGTTATGATTGTTATTATTGACAGCTATTTTGGCATTTTGAGGAATGGGTGAGAAAGGGAGATTCAGGTTTCCCTGCTCTGAACGCTGGTATGTGGAGACAGATGGTTGAGTGCCATCCACTACCATACACTTGCCAACCTCCACATGACAGATTGCATCCAGGATGTCCAGTGAGTTGTGGTAACTTGATGTCAGACTTTGTGTAGATGTATGTGGAATATCATCAGAAGTGGGCATGTTCTTGGCACTCTGCATGGTGCAGAAGCACTGGGTGTTTCTCAGTTGATGCTGTAAACAATTAACTTGATTGGAGAGCTCCAGTGTCCAGTCTTATAGTTGTCTGTTTTCTGCTTCTAAGAAGTTCACTTTGTGTTGCCCTTGCTGCCCATTTCCTCTGCTTCACTTACCTTGTGCAACAGTTCCTTCTTCTCCTCCCAAAGCTTCTCGTTTGTCTCCATCACTGTGTGGATCATATCTTTACCCTTCTGTGAGCGAATTGAGGCCAGCTTCAGGTCAGTCTTCAGTTTCTGGATGGTTTGGTCTCTCTCTGGTGTCTCCTGGAGAAAAGTCTGGTTGGCCTGGTGCAGAATGGTCTCGTGCTGACTCTGCTTTTCAATGAACTTCCTTGCATTTGTGTTAAGTTGAATAGAGCATCCTGCAGCTCCCCCTGCATTCTCCCACACTCCAGCTGACTGTCACCCAACTCCTCCTGCAGTCTGCAGCTAGAGTCTTGGCTGTCTCTTGCCTCTTTTCTGGCATAGCTAAGCTCAACCTCAAGGGTGGCCACACAGGTTTCCAGCTGATGGGCACGGAGACTAAGCTCTTCATTTGTCCTGGTCAGAGAGACCTCCTTCAGCTCCAGGAGGTGCACATGCTGCTGCAGCTCCCCAATCATCCTTTTCAAGTGGACACTCTCACCAGCCTGAACGTCCTCCACATTAAATGTGGTGGCACTGTTTGTGGAGTTGCGTTCCATTTCCTGTTGTAGTTCCTTGATTTTCTGCTGGTGACATTCACATTCAGCTGCCTGGAAACTCTCCTCCACCTGGACCAGTCTGGTCTGGACCTGGTTCAGCAATGCACAAAGCTCGAGATTTTGCTCAGAATGCAGGATATTTTGTTTTTCAAATTCTGCGCTCTTCTCTCTTTCATCGCCAAGCTCTCTCTCTAATGTTGTGAACAGGCCCTGGGTCCTCTGCAGGCTCAGCTCCATCTGTTTACCCTCCTCTGCCCAATAACTCAGCAATGAGTCCTGTCACTCAATGACTGCCTGGGCTTCAATGAGCTGAGTCTGCAAGCCCAACAGCACTTCTTCGCTTGGCTTGGTCTGCAGACTAATGAGGTTCTGGGTCTGAGCATCCTCTGTGAAAGAGGGTTGCTCTTGATGCCAGGTGGGCTCAACATTATGCTGCATCTCAAGCTCAGAAATGCGATCCTCTTCTTGAGCCGACAAGACAGACAAAGTGTCAGACATATCCCCAACACCCCCCTCCAAATCCAGCTTGGATTTCTCCTGTTCCAGCAAGGTGTTCTGTCTTTCCAGGTCCATACTGTTCCCTCTCTGTATCTCTGTATCTCTCTCTCTGTTAAGGAGAACAGGTTCTGGGCCTTCTGCAGATCCTGCTCCATGTCCTCCCTTTTGGCAGCATCCAGCTCATTGGTGAGTCTGCAGATATCCTGATAAGCCATTGTCAGCTTCTCACACACCTCTTCCAGCTCCTGCTCCAGCTGCTGACGCTCATTTCGCAAAAAAAAAAATTATTTAACCATGTTGATCAATTTAGATCCTCTTTTTCAAAAGAGATCTGTCCAAGAAGGTCAGACGACGATCATTCTACATCTTTTAACTTAGCTGCATGACTGCAGCAACCTCTTCCAAGTTTGTGTGATTTCTCTTTCTAAATGATTATTGGTGCAATATAAAGTGCAGTAAATTCTTATTACCACACCTATAATCTAAAAGACAAATACTACCCTTGTTACTAAAACCACTTCAGAAGTACAATGTCACTAGTTTATCTGCATAAGGCATTTTGCAGACACAATGCATTAATGCTGAAATTTTCATTCAACATTTCGACTTTATTCTCTTAATTTCTACTTTAGTCTAAACATGAGACTAAAAAACCTTCATTATGGTCCTAATACTCCACCGTGCTAGGGTCATATATGCCCTGAAGTACTACATCTAGTACTTCTTCAGATTGATGTGTAGATGCATGAATCCCCTCTTGGTGGCAGTGAAGGATTTATAATTGTGGTGGCTCAGTAGGCTTTATAAGATTTATAAGAAACAGAGGAACCATGGGAGAAGTAATTAGATGATGCCTCATCAGGCCATCTGGGCAATGTTAGCCACCATGACTAAGTAAATTCTTTGAGTGGATGGTGATGGACAAAAAAGCCCTGCTCTACCTAAAGAGGCTGTTCTTTTCTCTTCTGTTTGTGGATGGTCCATTCTTTGACTCAGGCCAACCATAATTTTTAGTTTTCCAACCAGCAGCCCAGGGCCAGATAGTATACATGTAATCATATAACCAAAACTGAAACGTAAGTTTAGTGTAACTTTTGTTTTGAAGTTGAAGTAAATGAAAATAAAAATAAATTATTATTTATAAATAAGAAATTGATCATATAATTAAAATACATAACAAGCAGATTCTATGTGATTTGCTGCACGGTGAAGCATATTGTAAGCAGGATCATATATACACTGAGATTATCAAGGTCACACCCTTTGTATTTTTTATAGTCCCCCTCACACAAACATATGCTTCACATTGCTTATATAATATAAAGTTTTGACGGTCTTTAATGAGCAAGTAGTCTCATAACTTTCAGTGCAAGTTAGCTGAAGTTTTTAGGGACTTGAAATGAATCTGCTTCACAATGCTCTAGCCAGTATGGCAAATATTTGTCTTATAAAATTATAACAATACTGTGACATTCCAGTCAAACTGAAATAATTTACATAAATATGCAATTATAATTACAAGGAAATATCCATGCACTGTTTGGCAGGCTGTTGACAGCACTTCTGCAAATATGTTTCAGATCATAGAAAACAACTGAGCAACTGTGCATAGTATAATTTAACATGCAGACTCCCTTGTGACTTATATTATTACCTGTATTTTTCTTCTTTTCTTGGAAGTAATCTTAAATACAAACTGCTTCCACAAATACTGCCAAAAAAGGGGCATTTGTCATTTCCTACAATGAACATCTCATCATCTTTAAATATTACTCATAGTACATGCAATTCATCAGAGGTCTTTTTTCATTAGCATTTAGCATGTTGACATTATATGTAGACAATCTGTGATGAATTACATTTACACTGTTGTGTTTTACTGTGTGCTGGTGCATTTTGTAATTAGACATAGTGCCTTTTTAATCTTTTTAAAAATGTTTTCTCTCTCTGATGAAGCTTTAATCTCCACCACATGTCCAAACGCTTAAAAATCAGATCAATTACCAAGTCACATTTAGTCAAGTCACATTTTTTTCTGGCATTTCACGCACGAACGCAAATTAAATTCAAAGTAAGCAGCTGTCTATTATGAGGATGGATGGCAAAAGTATAGTGTGTGGCAGTTGTGTTAATGCATGTATGTCCACATGTCCACTGTATGTGTGTGTGTTTCTGTGTGAGAGAGAGATTGTGTGCGTGCATTAGTGTGTCTGTGAGTGTGTAATTAAAACAAGTGATTTTTTTTTTTTACACACAGATTATCCCTCTATCCCAGCTGGTCAGAGTTGGATTTGACCACCCCGACAACCAGAGAGAGGAAATCTCTTTGGGGCTAAATCCAAATTGGCACCCTTGATGATTTTTTTCCAAACTGAAAATGTGGGAGTGTGCAACCATTAACTTGAATTCAGCACTAAAATCTAAACATAACAAAACATTTTTGCTATACAACTAGTTTGCAAGCTTATCATGATCAATTAAGGATCAGCACGACTGACTCATATTTCTGTGTGTAAATGTGTGTCTGCAACATACTTTACTGACAGGATGAAATCATCATGCAGTACAGATCATTTAGGCATCACTGTTGAAGGGTTTTATGTGAGTGCACTGCATTTGTGAAGCATTACAAACAAATTCAAGCTTTAAAGGGCAATACACTTACAAGGACAGACTGCCATGGAGATGCAGAGGTTTGTGCACATCTGTCCTGTTTTTTTTTATATGCATGGACTCAGAGAGAGAGAGAGAAAGTGAGAGAGAGAGAGAGATTTAACAGCGTCCTGCCTCGTAATGAGGTCAAATCAGCTAACTGGTTCATGTGAAAATGGAGAGACTTGAATTTAGCCGCAATTTTTGTTTAGTAATGTATATTATATACAAAGTGACATCTATACATTTAAAGCCTAAATATAGATTAATGATAAGATTAAAAATGTCTTGCTCAATTTTCTGAATAATGGGAAGCAGGATCCAAACCATTATTTTAATTTGAAAACCCACAATATTGAAACAAGTTTTATTACTAGTTAAATGCAATACAGAAAATCAGGTTTTCAAGGAAATTCTTTTATATAAAAATGAACATAGTATATTTCTATAATTTAATCATATTTTGTTATGGCTGTCATGAGTCACAGAAATAGTCTTTTAATATAAATACATTACAAAAAAATAAGTAAAAATTAGCTTTACATACATTACACAGCCTCAAAGCTCTTTACAAAGTTAATTACAAATGCATTCATGCATTTCCAATCCACATCCATCCGATTATATTAAATGGCCTTAAGAGATTCAGAGATGTGTGTGTGGACAATGATCAAAATCAGGCACATAATTCAGGGATTATTACAAAGACCTCCTTTGTAATCAACAGTTAAATTTGTGCTATGTTTGACAAAAAATGCAAATTGTTAGATTGACATTACAGAATATTTTAGAAGTGGTACGTATTTAGTAACAACAGCAGCTTTGTGTATCCTTCAATGTTATTATTGCCATCTCTATCTCTTCATTATCACTTACAAAAAAAGCACTTTCATTCAACCAAAGGGCATATACAGCCCACTGTAAGAGTAATGGACCAGCAAGGCCAATTCATCTGTGTTTGCTGTAAACTAAAGACATTTGGATTTAAGAAAACGAGGATAAAGTTGAGAATTTCTCTTTTTATTTCCTGATATTTACATGTAGATATATTGAACAACACAGGATATTGTACCTTTTGTGTCAGATCACCCAGATTTTAAGGGAGCAAAAGTTTGGAACATGTGTCTATAAATCACTTCTCTTGGTTTTAACCTTGGGTTTTTACCAGTGAAGATTGTATTTGTTGATAAAGAGGCTACAGTACATCAACATGAAGACCAGAGCGCTTTCTATGAGGCAAAAGCAAGCCATTGTGAATGTGAGACGAGAATCAGAGGCACTGCACAAACATCAGGTATCAACAATATAATAATCCAGAATTGTCCTGAAAAAGAAAGAAACCACTGTTGTACTGAGCAACATGCACAGAATGGGCCGGAAAAGGAAAAGAAAAGTAGCTGGTAACAGAGGAGCTGTGAAGGAAACTCCAAACCAGCAGTCACTGACATCACCAACAACCTCCACAGAGTGAGAGATGAGCCACAATCAGCTCTGGAACAAAGATTTATAGACTGAAGAGGTCAAGCCAAAATGATGGAAAAACAACATTATGGAGACGGAAAGGATGATGATCTAATCTTTATAAAGTCATCTGTGAAGAACAGCGGAGGTACTATCACGACTTGGGCTTGAATGGCTGGTTCTGGAACAGGTTCACTCATCTTTATCGATGGTATAACACATGATGAATTCAGAGTACACATTTTCAGCTAATTTACAGAGAACTGTATCAAAATTGACTGGAAGATCATCATGCAGCAAGACAATGATCTATAAAATATCTATTCCAATACTTTTGCTCACATAAAATTTCGGTGACCCCATACAAAAGGTTCTATATGCGCAGCCAAAGGCGGTTCTATGTTGGTTTAAAGTGTTTAGGTATAAACAGCAGGACAACAAACCCAAATGTTTTCAGTGTACAGTAAAAACACATGAATTGGCCTTGCTATTCCAATACTTCCAATACAAAGGATTGTAAAAGAAATGTAATTGATCACAGCATAAAAACAAACAATAAATAATGATTATTTCTTGATTTTATATTACAACTAGATATACATTTTTCTTAAAATTTAAAAATTGTATGAGCAAATGTTAACTTTGGTTAAAATCATACTAATAACCCTGAATAAAAATATAGCAGCTAAGGGATGCAAATTCACTCCTCGTGTCCTTGTGGCTTTGGTTGGCAATAGTCTGCTGGCTATAAAGTATAACTAGATTGTGCTCAAATACTGTCAAATAATGTTTGTATTACTAATGTTGGATAAATGCATTTGTATTTCGTTAGGTACAATTTCCTGTTTGGCCACTTTTTATGTGAGCTAATCAAACTATTTTAGTTGAGTAGATTTACATAATACTTTTAATCCTCAGCATTGTGGTAAGATATTTTGCTCCTAACACAAATTTCACTGTACAGTACAAGTGCTCAGGGGTTAAGCTAGTCTTCTAGCTAGTTATCAACATAATTATCAATGATAATCAGAGAAAATACAATCCTGTGCAGGTTTTGAAACTCAAGTAGGGTGTTCACATGAACTTGTTGTATAACATTTGAAAAAACATTTGTTAAAGATGTGCTGTGACTTATGACCCTTAGGAAATTATAATAAAAAAATGGAACATTCACAAAGGTTTCCTGTAATGAAGCTGCGTGAATGTAGATAACACACTTAAGCTTAAATGTTATCCACGTTTTATGTTGATAGACATTGAAAGAGTCAATTAGTTTCTTTGATCTGGCATTACTGATGTATTTAAACCTATTTGACAACAGTTTATTAGATGGTGTGAAGACAAGTTTAACTTCGGGGTTCTCCTCCTCTGATGGAGGCTGTGACTTTGTGCTAAAATTTTGTATTTGTGTTGTTCAGTTTAAACAGAGGCTGTGCGCTGAAAAAAATATGATCTCCGCATCTGCTAATTTATACTAACAAAAAAAATGTCACCTCTTTGACCGTGAGTCATTTTGAGCTATATTCTCTGCTGTAAACAAAACAGACAAAATCACACAGTCACTCTCCACACAGCTGAATCTCAGAGGAAAGTCTCCTCGTAGTCGTCACCAGGCTCCCCGAGTTCAGAGTCTCTGGATATTGATCTAACAACCTCTGAGAGGTCACTGGCCGCCCTGGTCACACTGTCATAAGATGGTGGTGAAGACATTGGAGCGCCGTTTGTTGTCTCTACCTCCACCTCCACAGGCCCGTAGTGCTGTATCATGGAGGCTATGAGCCCCTCTGTTTCCGGAGCACTCTCCACATCCACCACAGTCTCATAGTTTATTTGTCTGTAGAGGTAGGATGCCTGCTTCATCTGCCGTCGCACCAGATGCCTCCTGTAACACCTCTGGATGACAATTGCAGACACCTCCTCCAGTTTGCGACGCAGTGTGGAAGTGATGGGTTCGTGAGAAATCTTGGAGGGGTTTGTCATCATGAACTTCTCCTCCATTTGCTGTTTGAGAGCATCCATCTCCCCTGACTCGCCCAGGACTCGCTTTGTGAAGGCAAACAGGATGTCCAAGCAGTGAATCCTGTCCCCGCTGACCATAGGAAGGTCCATGGATATCAGCTTGGACAAGTTGGGCCTGGCTATGCGTAGCGGCTCTGACAAGGTGTCAGCAAAGTTCGACAGCATGGAAAACTCAATAAACTGTGTGGCTTCAGAATCGAATTTCTCCCAAACCTCATAAAACATCTCAAAGTCGTCTTCACTCAGCGGTTCTGTACTTTCCTCTGTGGCAACGCTGAAGTTCTCCAGAATGATAGCTATGTACATATTTACCACAATGAGAAAAGAAATGATTATGTAACTGACAAAGAAAGCTATGCCCACTGAGGGGCTGCCACAGTTTCCCCGGGTGTTAGTGCCAGTATTGACAAAGTTAACATCACACTCATCAGGGGAGCTGGACATGATCGGGCTCAGGAGGTTGTCCCAGCCCGCTGATGTGCTGATCTGAAAAAGGCAGATCATACTATTCCCGAAAGTCTCAAAGTTAAACATGTCGTCAATCCCATCTTGTTTTTTCACATAGGCAAAGTTCGCCATACCGAAGATAGCATAGATGAACATGACGAGGAAAAGCAGGAGGCCAATGTTGAACAGAGCTGGCATGGACATCATTAAGGCAAACAGTAAAGTCCTTATTCCTTTGGCCGCACGTATTAGTCGAAGTACACGTCCTATCCTTGCCAGTCTGATGACTCGAAACAGGGTGGGTGACACAAAGTACTTCTCAATGATGTCTGCAAGAACAATGCCTGAAAGAAGAAAGACAGACAAGACAAGGAACAATGATGCACTTACATAGACTTAGAGTTGCACTAATTACATTTCTTATATATTAAATCTATAATATTAACAACATATTCAATGTTATTGTACCAAGATGTGAAAGAGCTGGCCTCTATTATCAACTAACTCTCAAAGTTATCCTTAGAATCTTTCAGCTCATTGTTTTGCTAGATACATTTCTAAGAGCGTTTGATTATATTTGTCAGGTGGCTAGAAACACAAATCCAAAGCCGGTCAAGTCAGTTTAATCTGTGAAGAGATAGATTAGAGAGGCAAAACAAAAGCTTAGCATACCAATAAAACTGTGTTGATTCAGTTTGATTCAATTCACATGTATGTTAATGGTACTTCCTGCCAAAAGTCATTTATTTGCCAGTACATTCATTCAAGTTTCCAATAAGGTTGTGTTTTCAATTGATTCAATATTAACTGATAAATGTTGTCTTTTGTGGTAAATCGTTATGACACAAAGACAGAAATCAAGCAGTTTGACATTTGGGAAGCATGTTCTTCTCTGCTGGTACCGATGAGATGATTGATGCCACTGCATATGAAGCAATAGACAGAAACCAGTGCTGACAAGTTGTGTTCCTACCTACCCACAATAGAAAGAATTATCACCACAAAATCAAAGATGTTCCATGCAACTGTGAAGAAGTAACAACGGAGGGCAAAAATCTTAATCAGGCATTCGGTGGTGAAGATAACGATGAAGACCAGGTTGATCTTGTTGAGGATGGACTCCATTCGTGCTGACTGCTCATCGGTTTCTACCATCATGGTCACCATGTTGACGATGATAAGCATCATGATCATGATGTCAAAGGCTTGCTGGGACACCAGATCGAAGAAGAAGGCCTGGAGAATGTTCTAGGATTGGGAAATACAGACGGATTACCGTCAGTGCAGTCAATGTTAGTACAAAACAACATTACAAATTAAGAATTCTATTATTTTACCGCAGGCCTTGGTATTGGCTTTTGTGGCTTTTTTGATCCTAACTTCTTCATTGCATTGTAGTACTTCTTCTGCTCTTCGGTCATGAAGATATCCTGTCCACCTAAGTATAAAGCAAACATTTACAACATTATTTTTGCAGCACAATATTCAAGTTATTAATCCTGCAGCTCAACTTGTAGAATCACAATGTAGAAACACAACTAAAAGTCAAGATATACTTGAAAATATCATCAAAGTTCAATGTACTACTCATCTTTCTTTTCTGCTGGTTGAAGTTGTCAATAATAACACCGATGAAAAGATTGAGGGTGAAGAAGGAGCCGAAAATGATGAAAACGACAAAGTAAATGTACATGTAAAGGTTGATTTCTCTGACAGGTTGTTCCTCCACCTGAAAGGAAAAGTAAGTCAGTCCTTTACCCTAACATGTTTACAACAATATGTAAGCGGTGGAAGTATAAAGACTACTTACTCCTCTTGAATCCACAGCTGCATACATTATCTCCATCCATCCTTTAAATGTAGCCTGTAAAAAGAATCATTATTGTGTAACATTACTGTCTCAGTGCAGAACTGTATGGTGAACTGTTGATAAACAACAACACAAACTCAGCTCAACTAAAATTTTGAACACGCTCACGAACAACGTGGTTTCAACACAATCCGTCAAAGTGTAAATGTGCAGCATCAGGTTCTCACCACTTGCAGAAGGGAAAGGTAGCCAAGTCCCACGTTGTCGAAGTTGACCTTTACTTTTGTCCAGTAGAACTGGGTGTCGTTTATGGAGAGGCACTCGGACTTGTTGTTGACTACGGAGACACTGTGGATGAAGCCTGTTCTGTTCACGCACTTCCCGAACTTGCCGGCGAACAGGTTGACTCCCATGATGCTGAAGATGAGCCAGAAGATAAGACACACGAGTAGCACGTTCATGATGGAAGGGATGGCTCCTATGAGAGCGTTCACGACCACCTGATGAGCCACAAACAAGAAACTGGTCAGTCTGACAGCACTGAGTTACTCTATCAGTGTTGTTCTCTATATATAATATGTGCGTAAGTTGCTCTTATGTTTTTTCCTTGTGCCATATGTTGTGAATATGTTTTGACGTCAAGTCTAAGGTGTAAAAGGATGTCAGGCATTTGACTTACCTTGAAAAAGACAAGTTGTGGTCAGTTGTCATATGGATACATTATGTAAGCTTAGTGCACACTTGTTTGTATCATTTTTAAGGGTTTTAAACAAACCAGGTTCACATGTTTTCATAGTTATAACTGCAAGTCTAGAGGCTGTGTCTAGGCAATTGACCTCAACATGTTCACATACCATAAATGAAAATGCTGACATGCTGATGTTTAGCAGTTACAGTGTTTACCACAGTCTAATATGTCACCACACACACACACACACACACACACACATATATATATATATATATATATATCTTATATATATATATATATAATTAAAGAGTATGTAATTATTAGACAGAACAATAAAGATGAAATTTCTCACCCTCATTCCCTCAAATCTGGACAACGCTCTGAGAGGTCTCAAAGCCCGGAGAGTCCTCAGGGACTTGATGGCAGCAAAGTCAGAGTATCCCAGTGAATTTGCTACCAGGCTTATCAAGGACACCTGCAGGGAGTTCAGAAAGACTTGTGAAATGTGATCATCACAAAAGGACTTGTAGAAGTTTAGTGAATTCATATTTAGACCTTTGGGAGGTAGTACTGTATATATATATATATATAGTATTTATTGTCTGAGCATTATATGGACAAACAAAAAAGACCATAAAACACAGGTAGCCATTTTTTTGGAGTTTTTGTGTATTTTGGGACATTCCACAGTTAGGAACACAGTTACTTAATTTTTGAAGTTTAGATTTAGATTTAGTTTGGTTGTTCGCAAATTTGGACTTCCACTCTATTCTACATCCAAAACAGACAAAACAAAATGGTATTCCGCTGTTGAATGACCCTTGGATGACAGCTAGGAATGAAAATGGCATGACAGAAATGAAAGAACCTAGAAATTCATGTTATGATTGATGATGACATAACACAGACAAGTATGCACACATGGAAAAAGAGCCCATGCTTGCATACTTAGCTATATATGCATATAAAATATGTATATATATCAAATAGAGTGAGTTTTATAAAGAATTTGTATCTGTCGTTGCCAAATTTGTTTCCCAATTTACATCCAATTGATCCAATCTGTTTCTTAAAACAATTTAGGACTAATAAGGTCCCCTTGGTCTGTATTTCTTTATAAAAGTCGATTTACAGATGCGTTTGTCCAATATATCTAAAGAAGATACTAAAAATGTATTCTTAGGGCTAGAGATGTATTTGGCTCCACAAGAGGACATACGTAAAAGTACAATAACCCAACAAAAGAAAGTAGTCTGGTACTTTTACAGAGGTAAAAGAAAGGCACGTAGCAATGATCATCACAATTTATCATCACCCAAACATAACAAATAACATTCAGTTCATGAACTAGACACATCAGTTAAGACACAAATTCAACCAGTGCATTTGCAAATATCTATTTACTCATATCTGTAGTAATATTTTTATATACAGTATGTATTCGTACAAAGTGCACCAGATCTTCTGTAGATAAACCTCACAGTACATGGCACTGCATTTATTTTTGATATAAAAGCCAAGGTCATGCAGTAACTGATTCAAAGGATTACTGTAAAGGAAAAATGTATCGCATTTCATGAGAAATGCATTTGTTTGACACAAGACGGTGGCTTTTGATATCACAACAGAAAGCACTTACAAGTGAAGAAACACAGAGGCAATTTGTGATGCAGATGCAGAAGTTTTTATTCCCAGAGCTTATACTCACCTGCGACCCGCTAACTACAACTTACCCTAACAATAGAGCGGTCTGTGGCAATCTGTGTAACAGCAGGTGAAATCAGAGGAAGTCAAGTCAGGCCTCGGGCTGCACGCCCCGGGCACTTTAAGCGACTACACGCTACAGAGAGTGTGAATATACAGTGGTACAATGTAATAACTGTTTGATGTGGGAGTCTGCCATCTGTATATATCAGCAGTGTAGAGTGTGTTTTAGCTGGGAGCAACAGATGGGTTCAGTATGAACTGTCAAGTGCTTTCCTGTAAATACTATGACACTTACCAAGCTGTAAATCCCCCCAAAATAAAATGCTAAGTGAGAGGGAGTACAGTTCAATCAAACTCAAACTTCCATTTGTATGCATCCTTTCACAAAGCAACAAAAATGTTCACTTACATCCACGATAAGAAAGTCGAGCCAGCACCAGTAGTTGGTGAAATATTTCTTGAAGCCGTATGCAATCCACTTGAGGAACATCTCGAGCACGAAGATGTAGGAAAAGAGCTTGTCTGCATACTCCAGCACCACCTTAATGACCTTTCTCTTCTCAATGTAGATGTCTTCGAATGCCTGTGGCAGCACAAGTTGTTATGTAAAAAAAACACACAAAACATCTGTTCTGGTTTTTACCTTATCAGAACGTATCAGAGTGCCACACTGACACACTGATCACCAGTACTGTGTGGTTAACACTGAACAGTCACCAATCGCTAAACTTAACAGGGATCAGACACAGAAGAGAAGACGACAGGAAACCCACTCCAATCTGTGGTGTCCTGAATAAATAAAGTAATGTTGAAGAACACATTCGCTGCCTCAGTTTACATCCAGTAATTACCTCTCAATATCGTGAACCACTACTTATGTCGTGTGCAGCATCATAACAGATGGAGCTTCTGAAATCTGATACAACTGATCACTTTATTTTTCTAATGGCACAGCAGCACACCTACCAGAGCCCCACTGCTGAGTAGGATCATGAAGATGATAAAGGTCTCGAACCAGCTGTGTTCCACAATCTGGTAGCAGGTCTTCCTCAGCCTCCACCAGAACTGGCCCAGACCGTGGCTGTTGTCGATGTCACAGCACTGACAGTGCCTCATGCATACTGATGACAATGTAAAACGAGTTAACATACAGGAAGAACCTATGACATTTAACTTAAACACGGTTGTAACTCTTAGATCGATTGACATGTAGTGCTCACTTTCTGGAAAGCATTCCTCCGGCTCCAGACTCTCTTCAGCCATCATCGATATGTTGTCTACCTCCTCCCCAGGCTTCCTCAGGTCCACTGTGCTGCCCTCTGACAGGCTGATCTTCTCCTGAGGAGTGAGACGTCTCATTGTTAACAGTCAATTTAATTTTAATCGTATAATTAATTGTTCAATCATTATCTACTACATTGCTAACTGGGGATATCAGCTGCACAATGAAACTGTTTACAGACCAATAATAAGTTAAACACAGCATAACAATGAGCATAAAAAGACACAACTGTCTTTTTGAAAGATTTGGCAGAATTGGTCAGTGTTTTTGCCATTTTGTGTCTAAAGACAGATCAGAAAGAATGTGGACTGATGGCATATTGATGAGCAAACTGGAGAAATTAAAAAGATCTGCAGTGATTGGACCACATCTACGCAGCTATGATACATGTGTCCACAGGCTGACTGTTGTTTGATGCACAAAGTGATCAACGTCTACATAATGAACATATTAATAACCAAATGTATGCCATATTTGCAGTTCTACAGAAGTAAAATGAACCATCCTTTACTGCTGAGCAGCTGCGGACACTCCGTTAATCTGATGGAGAGCTGGAGGAGAATTTTTTTTTTTTTTTCCATTTTCCCTGATGCGTAATTCTGGTGTGGTGCAGAGTGGAGCACGACAGGGAAAGATGAGGAGAGAAAGCACCAGACTGCAAACCACTCATTTCAGCCTGGCTCTGCTCAGTTGTGTCAGTTTAATCTGTTCAGTACGGCCTGATTCCACATCTTGGCTTGTTGCTGTCTGCCTCCTAGTGAGGACGTCAGGAGTGTTGCAACCAGCGTCTCAACAAACCCATGACCCACAAGACATTCAGTGATGGAGGGATTCAGCAGAAACTGGGAGGCAAGAGGTAGTAGTTTGATGAAGAGACTCACAAAGAGGATTAGTCAAAATCCAGAGAGAAACTAAAGGGTTGTCTAATGGATCAAAAGCAACAACAGCGCGTTAACAGATGATAAGAAATAACAGCATATTCCCACAGTGGTATGTTGATTATAATATTCATTTTCCCAGTCATATTGAGTCTTTCATATTCAAACATCTATGCCAATCACAGCGGCGCAAGATGTAAATATTGCTGAGAGTTACATATAAAGACTGATACAGTACGAGTCTTATGGCTTTACAGTAAATGTCAAGTTAACATCCACAGCTGGTTAGCTTATATTGGGGAAATCTACTGAATCTCTAAAACCATACATAAACTGAAGTGAACTCTCACAATTTGGCAAAACTTACAGCACCCAGCAAAGTAACAGACCAGCACATACACCTTAAAAGACCCGTTGTGTTGTTTTTACTCCCACGGGAATTACATTTCCATTTCCATACTTTCAGCACAGATAATGTCTGAGAGTGGTATAAATGTTCTCATCTTCTTCTCTGGCAAGAAGGGTATGAATGGTATATCACACTATATCTTTACACCTTACTCAGCCAGACTGTGGTGATCTGTAACCACCCTAATTATTATTTTCAACCTATATATTACCAGCAAAACCTCACTGAGATTACAAATCTCTTTTGCAAGAGTGTCCTGGCCAAGACTGACAAATACATGAACAAATACAGATAAATATATCACACATATATTCAATATTAATAAACATAAAGTAGTCCAGCCATGTAGGTGTTACCATTGTGGATCTTGTTACAGTGCCTAAGTATACAGGCTTAAATAGCAGAGCACACTAAACTACTAACTTTCTAAAAACCACAACAGACACAATATGTTCTAGTGTCCCCCTAAATGATGACGGTGTGATAGGGAGTCAGCATAAACCAGTACCTAGAAACTAAAACTGAGGGTGATTTAGTACAAACAAGCAACAAACAAATCAACAAACAAACCAAATAACAGATTTTATTACTTCATCCGGGCAACACCTGACTGTGATGCACACTACAGAAGATAACGTGAGAATAATGTCACAGTGGCTAAAGGTACAAGACACTGAGACCTTTTAGTGAGTGTTATTTAGTGACAGCCAAGGTTTAGGCTGCTCCAAAGAAGTAAACTGCACCCCGCATAATCCTCTCCACTCACCTGCTGCAGATAAAAATATGCTCTTTATCATTTTCTATAACATATATAGAAAGCAGTGCATAGAAAACTACAAAAATACACTTTAGAATAGCTATGCTTTCCTCTTACAACTCAGCTTGTCAGAAATAAAACGTTGTTACATTTGTCTCAGCAGGGCACTAGTCCCCATCAGAGTTCACCTTGTCTGCTTGACAGATTAAGAGCTTATGTGTCCGGAAATCATCCCCGTCCACGTCTCCTTCACAGCCCACCCCAAGCTCTACTACAGCCTCTTCAACCTCTCACCGTGCTTCCATTTTTGACTGACATAAGCAGCAGCAACTGTGTCTGATTGGATTGTGCAACTCGTTGCTTCTCCTAAAACTATAAGCCAGAACAAACACCGAGCTGAGTTGATGCTGAAGCCATTAATCCTTCACAAGAACTTTCTAGAGCAACATCTTGAATACAACACCAGTAAGCAGCCTGACACAAAATCGTACACATCCCCCTCTTAGTTCAAGGAACCAGCATTATTTAAACATGCACAACAAACATGTAACATAGTACATGTTGGTACACGTCTAATTAATTTACTAAATTAAATCATTTTAGGGTGGCAAACCAGCTTAACCTGCAAAAATGTGAAATGTGTCTACTGGTGTAGAGTCAATTCAATATTGTTGGAGATGATAAATAGCATATAATATTTTGGTTCAAACAAACTGGCTGCAGGCAAAATTAACATTTGCTAATATACAGTGCCTTAATCTTTATCAGTCAAATTATGAACATTTAAAGTCATAAAGAGCAGAGCAGTCAGTGATTTAGCGTTAATGTAATCTTTGAATTACATAAATACAGTAAAATGAGAGAATGAGAAGTCTTTGTTATGCTGAAGTTGATCATTCAGAGTAGAAAAATTATGCAGGTGAAGTGACCACGTGCTACAGAGAACAGTAAACTCCTTTATGGACACATGCATATGGAGATGACAAACTCACTGGCTTATTGTCTTCATCCTCAGATGACTCTGAAATCTCCTCCTCTTCGAGAAACTCCACATCTGACTCCCCAGATGCAATGGGCACGATGACAGTCAGGTTTGGGTTGGTCATGTAGCTGTCCTCTTCTGGTACGACGTACTTCTCTTCATAGCTCCCAAAAATTCCTCCATTGCTTTCCACATGATTGCCAACCAGCTTGATGGCCTGACTGGCCTCTTTGGTTTTCTGCCTTCGACACCTAAAGCCGCGGTTGAAGATGCTGGCAAAAATTGTGGTGAGCCAGGAGACGCCAGCATGGATGCGAGCGATAGCGACCTGGATGTTGTTCAGATCGCCATCTTCATCTGGAGCAGAGAGGTTGTCAGAACTGAAGGAGCTGAGCAACAGGGCCAGGAAGAGATTCAGCACCTGTTGGCAGACAAACGTTACATTTTATTTGAAGAAATTATGAGATTACTGCTGTGATTTAAATGCTACTGGATGTGAGCCATTTTGTATACATTCTTGTATGCACAATGCTTATGTCAGCATTTTTATACAAAGCACGGCATACTTTAGCTTGTGTACTTAAGGATGAGAGACTTAATGCATGACACGATGCCCCACATATGTTGTAAATACCGGTAAATCCTGAATGGCATAGTCAAGATGATATTCTATAAACACATATAAGGCAAACACATATGGATTTGGGTGAGTTCAGCTACACAACTCAGGGTTTCCAAGCATCCAACTCCCAAGCAATCTGTCTGCTAGTTTAGAGAGCGGCAGCATCGAGCACTGTACCTAAGTGTATCTGTATGTGCTGTGTGCATGTGTGATGTGCACAGTTGTTAAGGATCATCTTTAGCCACTGAGCCAGTCAGAGATGGGGAGCATGAGCAAATGATTAGTGATGAATGCCCTCAGACCTTCTCGCCCCCAAGCATCCTGGATAATCCCTTGGATAAACTGCTTTCCCACGGTTCCATGTGCAGAGGAGGTTTCTGTCCATTAAACTCTACAAGGAGCACTGTCGTGATCTGGACTTAACTTAAGTTACTGAGGATGTCTGTATCGAACAGGTGTAGGTGTGCTCTTCATTTCACCACTCATCCTTTGTCACTGCTGCTGAGAAGGCAGCTCCGAGAGAGCTTTGCAAGCCGTCAAAAGTATTTCAAGAGACAGAGGGTGTGAACCGGTGTGAAACAGACTTTTTTTTACATTTCCAGCTGATAGCAGTTTATTTTAAAAATAAAAGCCTATAAAAGGTTTTAATATAGACATGATGGCTACAATGTTGTGCTAAAGGATTGATGTTACAGCTGCATGTGGTCTGCAAAAAGTCAGCATCCTCACTTGTTGATGATCCATGCAGAAGACATGGAAATGAAGGAGCAGTGCTGTCAGCATACTGAAAGTAGAGGTAGCTGCATCAGCATTACACTACACTTATATTTTAGATTTACATAAAACAAATCATCATCCATAAAAAAGACCTTAAACAATTATTTTAAAGTGAACCGAAAAGGTTTTAAAACATTTCAGATACATTTCAGACCATAGGATTAAATGTGGAACAAACTAGCATTTAATGACAGAGGGAACAGAGGGCATGCTGGGAACAGGTGTTTGAACAATATCCAACAGGAGCTACACACAAAGCCCTGCTCCATTTTTTAAAAAGCCTCATAGGATTTTAAAACAGTTATGCAGCAGAAATGGAGTGAATGTGGTGCAGACAGTGATCTAATATGTTTGTTTGGACTTGCATAATACCAACTATGCTAATTCTTCTTAGAGAGTCAGGCCTTACTCAAAAGAAATCCTGACAATGGATTAGAGAAACAAGAAAAAGTAAAGCAAAACTGCACTTGACCATAAATAAATGCTGCGACTGCTGTCACCTCCAGGATTACTTAATCTATTCTCATTAGCGTTATCTTACAGGACACAGCTGGACTATAAATCACTATATGCGTGGGCCAACAAATGTACGCATCCTTGCTATAAAGCCAAGTGACGACTGTTGCGTAAGCCACGAGCAGAACTGTTAAACAGATTAGTGATTTGCTGCAGGAGAAGCTGCGTGCAATGATGCGCAAGCTGCATTTGAATCAGTGTAAAAAAATCAATAGCTGCTGCAAAAGTTAAAACAACAGCAAGAACACTCAGTGGCCTGGGCTGATCTTTTGTGCACAGTACTTAGGTCACAATTTCACCCATGAGGCTGAGCTCATTAGCAGTGGATAAAACACTGAGCGCTGTTGGACATGAGGTAGAGGTAAAGCCGCTCCAGCACACAGTGTGTGTGTGTGTGTCTGTGTCTGTTGTGGCTACAGTTTGCACGACAGCATGTGCAGATAATACATATATGACCGTGGAGGGACAACAGATGGTTTATTTGCTGTCCAGACATGATCTGTTTTGAAGTCCCCTAATGCTAATCTGCAAGACAGCTAGCATGACTCAGTGACATAATCACTTTCTCGGTGACTGATGGAAAAATTCTTGAACCATTTTAACTACTACTGCTGATCGTGCACAATTTATCGGAATGAGGCACAGACCACTTTTCAAGTGGCCCCATCCTCATAATGTGGAACCACTAGTTGTGGTTGGTGCAACATAACCTAATCCCTGATTACTTGTGACATCATCATTTGGACTTGGATCATCAGTTACAGTTGGTTGCATTAACATGCAATTGAATTTCTCTCTAGGCAGACGTCCGGTTCTCACTGAACCCTGAAGCAACGATGTGCTCATTTTTCTGAACTTTCCTTTCCACTGGTGGTTTTCTGCCTTACTCCCATTCATTTCTGGACAATTTCTGGAGATGTAAATCAGCTTAGCACTGTAGATTTTAGCAAATGGCACTCAAACATGAACATAGCGCACTTGTTAGGAACAATTTTCACATGTCTGTATTACAGTAGTATGATACTGTAGGTTGGAATAGCTAGAGAAGAAACTACAGTGCCTCTGTGTACTAAGCGATGAAATGGTGCTGCTAAATTATGTGTTTTCAATAGTTTTGCTACAATAACAGAGGTCTTTGACACAGAGGAAAAAATAATCCGACTAAGGTACGATATTTTAATGTGTTGAAAAAAAAAAGAGCACAACATCACGAGAATCAACTCGCTTTATCTGTGCTGGAGAGGCAGGGTACACGCTGGACAAGTTGCCAACCTATCACATGGCTGACAAATGGAGTAAGACAACTATTCACACCTATGGGTAGTGGGTAATTTGGAGTCACCAATTAACCCTAAACTAGGTGTATGTCTTCCTTCCAACTGTGGGAGGAAGCCAGAGTACCCAGAAAAAAAACTACACAGACACAAGGAGGACACACAAACTCCACACAGTAAGGCAACTGACCACTACACCACCGTGCCATCCCAAATGAAACATATTAAATCATCCAAAAGTATCCATTTGAATACTCACCACCAAGTTCCCTATGACCATGACCAACATGAACACCAAGATGCAGAGGGGCTGCCCTGCCACTTCCATACAATCCCACATGGTCTCAATCCACTCGCCACACAGCACCCGAAACACAATCAGAAACGAGTGGAAGAAGTCCTTCATGTGCCAGCGAGGCAGCTGACAGTCAATGGAGATCTTACACACACAGTCCTGGTAGTTCTTCCCAAACAGCTGCATGCCCACAACAGCAAAGATAAAAACGATGATGGCCAACACGAGCGTCAGGTTTCCCAGCGCGCCCACAGAGTTGCCAATGATCTTGATGAGAGTGTTGAGAGTGGGCCAGGATTTCGCCAGCTTGAAGACTCGTAACTGAGAAAAAGGAGACAAATGATGCCACATTTTTACAAGAAACGTATTATGAGCTGATCTTTAATGACATTTGAGATACTACTTTACTAAAGCATGTGTTCTTTTGTAAACCTTATATCTCATTAATCTATATGAATAATACAAACAATATGGCAATGCTCTTGCAAATACAAACCATTTTTCTTTAAATGACAAAAGTGAGAGGTAAAAATTACCAATCTGAATGATCTCAGGACAGACAGGCCCTCTACATTGGAGAGTCCCAACTCCATCAGACTTAGGCAAACGATGATGCAGTCAAAGATGTTCCAGCCTTGTTGGAAGTAATAATAGGGATCCAGGGCAATCAGCTTCAGCACCATCTCAGCTGTGAAGATTCCTGTAAATACCTGAGAAAAACACAGTGATGGAAGCAAGAAACAAGTAAAAAAAAAAAGAAAGTTTAATGTATTGTACATACAACATATGTGGAAAACAAAGGATGCCAACACAACACATTTGAAATCACACTTACACATGCTACCAACACATTGACAACACTTCATTAACATGCTTCTGTTTTACCTTTATACATGGATTTTTATTTAATATTAATATACTACTTTACAGGAATTTTAGATAACTAATCTATAGGTATGTAAACACCATTAGAAACTATTAATGTAAATCGGTGTGGGAGATTAGGTAACTAAATAGTAAGAAAACAACATCAACAATAAATTAAATCACAAAATGCTGAGTATTGATAAATAAAAAACAATTTCTTCTACATAGCAACTTTCATGTGTTTCCAAAGTTTAAGACATTTACAGGGTGTATTATTTACCAGTAGGGGGAGATGGCAAAATACAAATCAGTATCTGCTCCATCGCCTGCTAAAAATACTCCCTCTTACCAGGGATAATCAGAAATTGTCTAAAACAGAACCTCTGACAATGGATCAACATGACCCTATTTGACCTCAAGTCCAGTTCGGCATTGCTCGACATGGCTGTCTGGTAAATACAGCACATTATCTGTATAAATGCTTTTTATATTTGCTCTTTATTTTCTTATCCTTTCCTACTCTCATCTGCCACCTAACAACACTTAGAGAAAGAGTGCTGCTGCCCACTCCTATTTTTAAACCCCTCTTACCAGATTGCCCACTGAGAGCATGGTGTTGAACTCGTCAGTCATAGGGTAGTGCTCCAGGGCCATGAAGAGGGTGTTCAGCACAATGCATATAGTGATACCTAGATCCAGGAAAGGATCCATCACCATGATCTTCACCCACTCCTTTATCTTCAGCCACCAGGGACAGCAAACCCATATCAGGTACTTCTTGGCAAATATGTACCAGCAGGGATGGCACTTTTGCCTTGACTCCTCCAGCTCTGCAAAGAGACACCAACATTAAGGGCATTTGGTTGAAATAGCCCATGCATGTGCAACTCAGAGCTTTATACTAGCTTTTAACTGTCTGTAGGGGAAATATGAATTTAACCTGAGCCTGTGAAAAATTATTTATTTAAGATTTACATGGACTCACCATCCATAGCTTCACTGAGGAAGCTGACAGAACTTAGCCCCCTTTTCCTGCGCACAGGAGGAGGCTCTGTCACAGTCGGGGAAGGCTGGAGGAGAGGCCTGGGAACTGTGTCCTCTGTACTGATAGCCTTCTGGTAGACAGAACAGATTAAAAATCAAATACAAGGCTTTCTTCTTTCTTCTCTTTTTTATTTAATGGGTGGCTAATGAAGTTCTAACAAAGTGAAGTTATTCTACTATGTCCTAATAAATACACATGTCTAACTTGTGCAGGAATCACACACAATCTTCTATTACTCACTTGTTCTTCCCTGACCCTCTCCATGCTGTTAGCAGGCATGGATGTAAGCGTGTGCAGGCCCAAAGAGGTGACTCCATTCTGGTCCAGGGAAACGTTGAGCCGACCGTTGACGTTGAGGCTGGGGGTGAAGACCTGCGAGCAGTGGCTCCTCACACTGCCTGTCCTCCTCTTCCAGGGTGTTGCCATTGAGCTGGCGCGACTCCTGAAGACGTCCCCATGAATGCTGTACTCGTCGTCTGCGTCAGCCTCCGAGTTCATTCGCGTGCGGAAGGCGCTGAAGATGCTGTTCTGGCTTCCTCTTCTTGTGCTCAGGGGGTGAGAGGAGAGGGTGGCCAGCAAAGGGTGGACTGGTAGGGGAGACAGAGGAGGCTACAGGGACACAGAAGATAAATGAGCTCCTAGAACATTAAAGTCTGGAAAAAAGATTGAGGGTGATTAAGTGCTGTACCATCGGCTCATCTGGTGGGTCACAGTTCTCCTCAGCAGCTTCCTGTGCTGTTTCCTCTGACAAAGCTCTGTGAGATCTTCTTCTTCTGCTGTTGCTTCGCCGTATACTTCCTGTCTTCAGGCAAAAAGGAGACAACTCGGGGGACAACACAGAGTCTGTCTCCTGCGCTTGTCTCTTTGCTGCCAACTATATAAATAAAGCAAATATTTTACGACATATTCATTTTTGTTTGACCTGAGCTAAGAAAACATGAAGGTAAGAAAATTGCACCTACTCTTTGCTCTCTTCGAAGGTGCTCCATAGCCAGCTGAAACTCCCTCTCCTTTTGCCAGGCCTCCGCAATTGTTGCCTGGTTCTGCTCCTCATAGGCCATGGCTACCACAGCCAGGATCAAGTTTACCAGGTAGAAGGAACCCAGGAAGATCACCAGCACGAAGAAAATCATGTAAGTCTTCCCTGCAGATCGCAGAGTCTGAGGGAGCAGACGTGTAGTCAGTAAAAACTAATTCACAAATTCTGGTCTCTTTAAAACCCGATGCATTTTTCTTGCAGTTGTGGCATAATGCACAAATGGTTATCAAAAGATATTACTTAATTATTTCAATGATAAGGTTTAAAGATTCACTTTGATTCTGTTAAAGATGGACAGCTTAATTTTTATTCTTTTTATCTAAACCCCTTGTTTGGTCCAAATATTAACCTACAATAGCCATTGCATGCAATCACTGAAGTGTAAAATATAAGAGTAACTTTAAGATGTAAAATTTAAGATGGAGTTCATAAAAACTAAACATGTGACTTTCTATACATCACTCACTAATTTTAAGATACCATAGATGTTCACCAGCTGCCTCTAAATGTGCCTGTCTGCCACTGGGTGTTAGTTTAGATTATATTGTGAGTTTATATGTGCTTTCTGAAAATAGGGGTGAAAGTTAACCAAAAGGTGTAAACAGAGAAAGAGTGGTTTGGATGGTATGGTTATACAAAGTATGAAGTTGTATTTATCTGATGTATGTTAAATCAAGTACACTTAATGAAAATTAAAAAATAAAATTTGCACCTGGTGGAACAGTTTTTCCCAGTAGTCTTGTGTCATGAGACGGAAAAGGGCCAGAAAAGCCCAGCCGAAGGTATCAAAACTGGTGTAGCCATAGTTTGGATTTCTTCCTACTTTTAGACAGTCGAATCCATCTGGACACCTCCTGTAGACAGTTTAAAGACAGAAGACGAATGAACGTGTGACATCACGGATAAACAAAGTCTGTGCACAATTAAACCAAATGCAGCTGCGACAGATATATCTGTGTTAGCGTGCAGGCTGCTTTACCAGAGTCAAAAACATCTCCAGTATCTACATGTAGCCCCGTGGCCTTTGACTCCACAGGGGAGAGAAGAGGATGAGTCAGTAAGCACATACACTGTTATCATCGCCATTATTTCAGCTGAAGAGGGCACTTGAAATTTGTTCCAGGCAGAAACACTAAAATGAACTGGAGCAAAAGGGATTATGTTGAGCCAGATGGGTATCAAATTGCAGTTCAAAAAATTTCCAGCTCGATGCCTCCATCTCTGATCTTCATTGTCACAACAGTGGCATTACAGCAAATATTTAAGTCCAGCAGCTGAGAACAAGCTGGACTGCCATGTCAATGTGAGTGCAGAATAATTTAGTAATGGCTGGGAAACAGCTGGGCGGGAGAGGGCTGCCGAGAGAACAGCTGTAGATCTCACCAGCCGGCCAGCTAAGCAGGAATGCTCACTAAAATCCAGCAGCGAGGACAGACGAGGCTGCGTGAGGCCAGCGACATCTTCCTGTCAGGCTGTTCCTCTGCTGCAACCTGTCACCAGCCTGTTCTCTTCATTGATCAATATGACACACAAAGAACGTGCACATGCAGCAGTGGTTCTTCTCTTATATAGGAATGTCAAACTTCTCTTTCAACTAGATGCTCTGTCTGGCTAGTGACCCAGAGGTTTCATTAGTAACTGCTCTGGAGACTGTTTTGGGATTATCCTGAGTTCCTCAAGGGAACAGAGTTAACTCATGGGCTAACTGTGGGATCTGATGTGCCTCCACACAACATCCACAGCCAATGTGAAGTGCTTAATATATAACAGTTGCCCTTTATGTATGCACATCCTATCGTGCATTTATTTGTACTCATTATTGTATTAGCTAGATGTTTTTTTTGTGTAGTGTATTTTGAGGCAATTCAGTATCACACAGTCAAAAACTACAAGTAAGAGTGTTTTGAAGCTCTTAGCTAACATATTTCCTTTTTTATAAATAGTATGTTTGAGAGTGAACTATCAATTTCCTGTAGTTTGTGCACCAAAGCAACATAGGAACATCTGTCGATTGCACCAGTCATGGGCAAAAGTTGAATCTGTCTGCACAGTATGGTACAGTCAATCGTAATCCTTGATGCACAGTAGCTTTAAAATGAAGAGGATAAGCATTTGCCCAAACTCTACAGTAGCAATGAGACACAGCCAGGACCATTGAGCAACTCATTTATCCCAAACTTGTTAACCATGAAGGGCTGAAAATATCATTTGAAATGTGTGTGTTTGTGCATGTGTACCCACTTGTCTGTGTGTTTGTGTGCATGTGTGTGTGTGTATGTGTGTGTGTCATCATAACGTATCCAAAGCTTTAATTTGGAAATCTACTCAGGGATTACTTGTTGGAATACACTCAAAAGATTAAGCATCCTCTATGTTTTACGTCCTCCATCCTGACCTGCTTAATATCTTGCCCGTCTCCACATCCAGCCTCAGAAAGATCTGAAATGTCACAGAAGGTAAAAGGCTGTCTCAATCCCTTTTGCCTACAGAAACATAAGTCACCCTACGTTTACATTGACCTATAACCCAGAATCCAGGTCAAGAAGCTGTGGCATTTTCCCTTCGACTTGACATCACTCCAACAGTACATAAATTTAAAAAATAAACACTGTATTCTTGGAAATGACAGAACTAAAATAAAATCAAAGAGCCTTTAACACGTGATTATAGACACCTCATTAAAATGTGGATCACAATGTGCTTTAAGAGCTCCACAAATGTCAGAATCACAAAAAAACAGGCGGCAAATCTATAAATCTAAAAAAAGCCCCACTGCGGTACCTGATACCTGATGGTAAAGTCTGGGACAGCTGTGTAGGTCATATCAGTGCTGATGTGGTCTTAGTGGCCTACTATTTAGGGGAGTTTAATGATGTCATTTCCTCCCACATGCCCTCAAATGCATCCTCTCTTTTTTTTTTTTTTTTGCTCTGACTTGAGCACAAATTACTGAATCAGATTGTACTTCTTGGGAGATTAAGTTTCTGTGTTTTTGGAGAAGAGGTTACAGAGAGAGAGATTAAAAACTAAAGGGTGGGCGGCACTCGGGCCCCAATAGAGATGTGTGGCTATCTCCACTTTGTCTATTTTCTATTAAGTCATTAAAAACAGTGATCATTATCAGCTAACACAAAGAACAAAGAGATGATGCTGTCGCAGGTGCTACAGTTCTCTGTCTGCCAAAACTGCCAGTCATAGAAAGAGCTTCTTTCCACAGGTCAGAACATGCTAAGATCACCAGTCCCTCACATTTGACACACAGACACACACAACCATTCATCCTATGTTTGTGTGGATATGTCGTTTATATGGTTATTTGATGCAACATTTCCAAAAAGTTCTATAGTGAACTATTTAAGTATGATGAGATAAGACACCAAACCAAAACAGGCTCAATGTAGAGCCACTTGATTTAAGTATAAGAAAAGAAAAAAAAAAAAAAAACACAGAAACATCTGCATCCTGCAAAGGCTTAATGTCATCACAATTTTTTATTATTTGCTATCAGCCATTATCTTGTATCATTAACAGGAGCACCTAATGGAGGCCATTTGTTGAAGCTGCAGGATTTCAGATTCACACAGATGGGTATTTAGTTCACTATAACCCCTGAACTGGGCCTGGCATGGGCAGAGTCATCCTGTTGTGCTTGTTTCAAAAGCATTTGGATTTATAGGATTATTCAGTGCGTAGGCTGAGTAGCAATATTTGGATGGTTTCACACTGTGCATTTGATTGGGAACAAAGTCTGTCACTCCACAGATAAAATATCATCTGTGGAAGTCTGCATTTACCAATATCATATCCAAGAAGCCTATAAATGCTGGTTCCACCATTCGTCTTACCACTCTTAAATACTTCAGCATGTCCTTTAAACAATAAGTGACCGGGTCCGCCCTGGTTAACCTAACCTTCTGCAAAAAAACTGTTTGCATCAAGCCTGGTGCTCAAGCTATTATGTTCAGTTATACACACCATGGGATCAAAAGCCATTAGATGATAAATATTTAGGTATTATGTAACAGCCTGCAGATGATTAACAAGCAGTAACCAGACACTCGCTTACCCTGCATCACTTCCATATCCACATATTAAGGCATCCTTTGCTCCTTCGATTTTGTAGAAGTTATCTAAGGGAAAATAAAACAAAAAGTGATCAAATTTTTTTTTTTTCTTTAAATGCTGTCTCAGCTTTGCGTCTGTAGTTTGTGGCTGACCTTCGCTGCTGAGGAAGTCCTCCCTGGAGCTCCACGTTCTGTTATTGCAGATGAAGGTTTCGTTGGGGTTGTAGGAAGAATTGATGCAGTGTTCAAGGCTGCGGACACACTTTTGTCGCAGGAGCCCCATGAAAAGTTGCAGGCCAATGAGAGCAAACACACTGAGACAGAAGACAGTTAGGATCATCACATCTGCCAGCTTCCTCACAGACTGGATCAAAGCGCCGACGATGGTCTTCAGACCTTCATGAAGATAATGAGACAATATTTTGAATATTTAAAAAAAAATTGATTTGCAGGCAGATTGAAAACCTCACATACGTAGCCAAAGTTACCCGGAATAACTGGAGTGACTCACCTGGAATAACTGAGATGGTTTTCAGTGCTCGTAGTACTCTGAAGGTTCTTAATGCAGAGACATTTCCGAGATCTACAAACTCTGTCACATATCTGGAATTTGGTATAAAAAACAAAGCAAACATTCTGTATAGATTCATAGTTTATCTTTAGGAATAACTGACAATAATGTCTTAATTAACATATTTATAACTGCAAATTTACTGCAGTCACTCAGTCTACTGACTACCCTACTTAAACTTGCATTCAGTTACTTTTTAGCCATTGTCTTTAAGGCTATCACGGATAAAGTGTTGGCAAACAGCCAACTAAGCAAATAAGATGGAACCTGGAACCCTGATGGATGTCCAGCTCACTATTTTTTTGGTCTGTAACACGTGAGGGAAGTATCCGGGCTTTAGCTACTAAATACTCCAATAAGTTTCTGCACTTTTGTTTAAAACAGCTCACTGATACCACCAAAAACACTGTTATGAAAGAATTAAGACTCAACTAAAACAATAAAGCTGTTGCTTGGAAAACCACCTAAAATATGCTCAAAGGTACAATATGAAACTAAGCTGCGTGCAGCACACACACTCTTTCGCACTCTTTGCAGAGCTTCAGGTATTCGTCATTGTGAAATTGCAATAAGTCAGAAGCTACAAAACCTGTTAATGAAGCAGAAATAACTGAAATTCTCTGATTAAAAACGGTGAGCCTTACTCAAAAACTTTAAGTAGTGAATATAACTGCACAGCTGCCAAGCTGATCAAGGCTATAAATGGAACTTATTTCTACAAAAGCAACATTTAGACAACCTTACACAGTGCAGCTTTAAGCTTAGCGGGACCGGATGATAATTAGTACAAACAACTGTTCTTACATTCACGTAGTGATGTGATCCCTTGTTTAGATTTCTTTTTTTTTTATAAACATTGATTATAGCTCCTTAAGATATAAAACAACGCAAAAGCAATTGTTTGGTGCTTGTGATTAGAAATAAACAGATAAATTAGCTGACTTAACCTTAATTAATCAAAACCAGATTAATCAGTGGAGGTAATGACAGTTTTCAGAGTTTATACACCCAGTAAATGTAATTTTGTCTCGCTGTTTCCAAACAAAGCAAATGTCCTCTCAGAATGATTGGTCTCAGACAATGCAGCCGCACGGAGAGGTCACCGATCTAATCTGCCACCTGCATCATGGGTAGTGAGTCACGGCACGGAGATCTCTGACCTTCTCAATAGGCTTATCGTTCATGGTGTTTCAAATCACCGCTTAGCATCACTGACCACGGTCACTTTGACATTACTGGGAAATACTGAATAGGTGTTGGTTTATGTGCACATTATTACAGTCTCAACTGCACTCAAACTGTCGCACAACACAGACCTTAAAGGTTCTGCTTCAAGGTGAACTATTTAAATGAGATGCTTCTCTGGTATTTTCTATGCACACATCAGCAGAATATAGCCCCGGCTAATGAAAAGCAAAAGTCAGCAGGTAGTGAAAATCTGTATGATGACATTGTTACTCACGCCATGACAATGACCGTGAAGTCCAGCCAGTTCCATGGGTCTCTCAAGAAAGTAAACGGCACTATACAGAATCCTCTTGCTAACATCTTTATCATTGACTCAAAAGTGTAAATGGCAGTAAACGTATACCTGGAAAAAAAAGATTGTAGCATTAACTACTGAACACTGAACATAGTGGCACACGAGAACAGATATATATATATATATATATATATAATAAATTACACTAGTAGCACAAATTGGACTGAAATGAAATAACATTAAAAGTCTTTGTCATAGCAGAAAGCATGCTGCATGCTAAAGATGCCTGTAACTCACAGATGACAACAGCATGCACACGTCGTGTCCTGAGTGCACTACACATTACATGCATCGTATTACTTACATGACAACGGATTCTTCAATAATCGCTGATAATGTAACAAATCCCAGCAAAATTTGACATTAGATCAACTGTGGCACAGTTTAGGATCAGATAAAATCTTAAATACAGCATGTACGTACTCTAAATACTTGGTCCATGGTGCCGGATCCGACATGGCCATGAAGAAACAATTGGTCAGTATGGTGAACATTATGAACAGGCTAAACAATGTGAAAAAAAGGTTAAGGGAAAATGCACTGCAAAATAATGAGTTTACACTTAAAATATTATAATTAATAACAACTGTACAACAGAATAAATACATGTGCACCTGACAGTACGGTGTATGCATGTGGATAAACCATTACTGTATGTTCAAATGGCATCAAGACTACAGCAAATGCAGATTATAGAAAAATCCACATTTCATTTTGGTATGGGGACTTTCAGTGTTGCAGTGATCAATGCCTGTTTTGTAATCTATAACAGAGGGGATGTCCAGAGAAAAGATTCTCTCCTGCATGTAAAGTACAAACCAGCTGTCTGAGAACTAATAGAGCCGTCACATGATGTGAAATCTCCTTGCTCTTATTTCATTTCAGAGATTAAAAGAGGGATATGAGGGGATTTGGTTTGTGATGCCAGAGAGGACCATTACAAAGCTGTTTCAAAAATGGGACTATGGAGAAATCCATTAGAAACCTACACAGGGAATCGGTAAATATTAGAAATTGGCTTATCTGCCCTGTATGTGTTATCCACCAAGAAATAACAAGCCATTACTAATTTACACTGGGCGATCAGAAAGGATATGAATGGACTAAAACTTTGATGGCGATTGATCTGATGAAGTGAAATGGGCTAAATATGTAAAGTGCAGATGTGGCACTGAATCTGAAGATGGCCTTTCCTTTGTTAAGTACTATAAAAGTCTGTGAAGAAAACAGAAGAAAAAGAAAATGAATTAGAAAAATGAGGAACTCATAACAAGTAGCCAAATACAAGTACAGTTCCAAAACTGATGTTGCTGTCGCATACAGGCACAACAGCTGCTCTCAGCATCAGTTCAGCTGTTTTGGGGTTTTTTTTCTACCCAGCAAGGCTCTGTTTAAGATCTGTGTTAACTTTCCCCATATGCCTCCAAGAAAGCAGGCTGCATCCATACACACAGCGAGTCAGGCCAGTTGAGATAATGGAGGCAACTCCAAAAGCGGGCTGAACCTTTCCCCAACAGATGTGGCATTTATTTAAATATTTTTTCGTCTTTGGATAATCCTCCCATCCAGCAGTGCTTCACATGCCAAAACAAAGAGACCCTGAGAATGACTGCCACGTCCTTTTTCATCTCTCCATAAGCGGCCCATTAATGGGCAGCAGCCTCTGCAAATCAAAACTTTCTAATCCTATTTCTGCGCGTTTCACAACAGATCTACAGACATGCAGTCACACTGGCTTCACCTCGGCTCTAAAACAGCACCCGGTGAATTCAGCTGATCAAGAGGATTGCTGCCATATCATGATCAGATGAGTTTTGTTGATTATTTAACATGGAGGCAAATCTATAAGCAAAATATAGCACAGTAGTAGTAGTACAA